>NC_088830.1:30978374-31321114 GCF_904066995.2 Poecilia reticulata | reverse complement strand
CTTGATTACGTAGTGACTCACTCTCTTCTGTTACCAGGACTCACTTTTTGATTATGTAGTGACTCACTCATTCTTTGTTTACGTAGTGACTCACTCATTCTTTGATTATGTAGTGACTCACTCATTCTTTGTTTATGTAGTGACTGACTTATTCTTTGTTTACGTAGTGACTCACTCATTCTTTGGTTACGTAGTGACTCACTCATTCTTTCATTACCCCGTGACTCACTCATTCTTTCATTACCCCGTGACTCACTCATTCTTTGTTTACGTAGCGACTCACTCATTCTTTGTTTACTCAGTGACTCACTCATTCTTTGTTACCCAGTGACTCACTCATTCTTTGAATACGTAGTGACTCACTCTTTCTTTGATTACGTATTGACTCACTCATTCTTTCATTACCCAGTGACTCATTCATATATTGGTTATGTAGTGACTCACTCATTCTTTGATTACATATCGACTCTCTCATTCTTTGGTTACCTAGCGACTCACTCATTCTTTGTTTACGTAGCGACTCACTCATTCTTTGGTTACGTAGCGACTCACTCATTCTTTGTTTACTTAGTGACTCACTCATTCTTTGTTACCCAGTGACTCACTCATTCTTTGATTACGTAGTGACTCACTCATTCTTTGATTACTTAGTGACTCACTCATTCTTTGTTACCCAGTGACTCACTCATTCTTTGTTTACGTAGCGACTCACTCATTCTTTGTTTACTCAGTGACTCACTCATTCTTTGATTACATAGCGACTCTCTCATTCTTTGGTTACGTAGCGACTCACTCATTCTTTGTTTACTTAGTGACTCACTCATTATTTTTTACCCAGCGACTCACTCATTCTTTGATTACTTAGTGACTCACTCATTCTTTGTTACCCAGTGACTCACTCATTCTTTGATTACGTAGTGACTCACTCATTCTTTGATTACTTAGTGACTCACTCATTCTTTGTTACCCAGTGACTCACTCATTCTTTGTTTACGTAGCGACTCACTCATTCTTTGTTTACTCAGTGACTCACTCATTCTTTGATTACATAGCGACTCTCTCATTCTTTGGTTACGTAGCGACTCACTCATTCTTTGTTTACTTAGTGACTCACTCATTATTTTTTACCCAGCGACTCACTCATTCTTTGATTACATAGCTACTCACTCATTCTTTGGTTACCCAGTGACTCATTCATTGATTGGTTATGTAGTGACTCACTTATTCTTTGGTTACGAAGCGACTCACTCATTCTTTGTTACCTAGTGACTCACTCATTCTTTGAATACGTAGTGACTCACTCATTCTTTCATTACCCCGTGACTCACTCATTCTTTCATTACCCCGTGACTCACTCATTCTTTGAATACGTAGTGACTCACTCATTCTTTGGTTACATAGCGACTCATTCATTCTTTCATTACCCAGTGACTCACTCATTCTTTGGTTACGTAGTGACTCACTCATTCTTTGTTTATGTAGTGACTCTCTCATTCTTTGGTTACGTAGTGACTCACTCATTCTTTGATTACATATTGACTCACTCATTCTTTGGTTTCCCAGTTACTCACTCATTCTTTGTTACCCAGTGACTCACTCATTCTTTGTTACACAGTCACTCACTCATTCTTTGAATACGTAGTGACTCACTCATTCTTTGATTACTTAGTGACTCACTCATTCTTTCATTACCCCGTGACTCACTCATTCTTTGAATACGTAGTGACTCACTCATTCTTTGGTTACATAGCGACTCACTCATTCTTTGTTTATGTAGTTACTCACTCATTCTTTGTTACCCAGTGACTCACTCATTATTTGTTACCCAGTTACTCACTCATTCTTTGATTGCGTAGTGACTCACTCATTCTTTGTTACCCAGTCACTCACTCATTCTTTGAATACGTAGTGACTCACTCATTCTTTGTTACCCAGTGACTCACTCATTCTTTGGTTACCCAGTGACTCACTCATTCTTTGTTTACGTAGCGACTCACTCATTCTTTGTTTACTCAGTGACTCACTCATTCTTTGTTTACGTAGCGACTCACTCATTCTTTGTTTACTCAGTGACTCACTCATTCTTTGTTACCCAGCGACTCACTCATTCTTTGATTACACAGCTACTCACTCATTCTTTTTTTTTACCCAGTGACTCACTCATTCTTTGTTTACGTAGCGACTCACTCATTCTTTGTTTACTCAGTGACTCACTCATTCTTTGTCACCCAGCGACTCACTCATTCTTTGATTACGTAGTGACTCACTCATTCTTTGATTACTTAGTGACTCACTCATTCTTTGTTACCCAGTGACTCACTTATTCTTTGAATACGTAGTGACTCACTCTTTCTTTGATTACGTAGTGACTCACTCATTCTTTCATTACCCAGTGACTCATTCATTGATTGGTTATGTAGTGACTCACTCATTCTTTGTTTACGTAGCGACTCACTCATTCTTTGTTTACTCAGTGACTCACTCATTCTTTGTTACCCAGCGACTCACTCATTCTTTGATTACACAGCTACTCACTCATTCTTTTTTTTACCCAGTGACTCACTCATTCTTTGTTTACGTAGCGACTCACTCATTCTTTGTTTACTCAGTGACTCACTCATTCTTTGTTACCGAGCGACTCACTCATTCTTTGATTACGTAGTGACTCACTCATTCTTTGATTACTTAGTGACTCACTCATTCTTTGTTACCCAGTGACTCACTCATTCTTTGATTACGTAGTGACTCACTCATTCTTTGATTACGTAGCGACTCACTCATTCTTTGTTTACTCAGTGACTCACTCATTCTTTGTTACCCAGCGACTCACTCATTCTTTGATTACACAGCTACTCACTCATTCTTTTTTTTTACCCAGTGACTCACTCATTCTTTGTTACCCAGTGACTCACTCATTCTTTGATTACGTAGTGACTCACTCATTCTTTGATTACTTAGTGACTCACTCATTCTTTGTTACCCAGTGACTCACTCATTCTTTGAATACGTAGTGACTCACTCTTTCTTTGATTACGTAGTGACTCACTCATTCTTTCATTACCCAGTGACTCATTCATTGATTGGTTATGTAGTGACTCACTCATTCTTTGATTACATATCGACTCTCTCATTCTTTGGTTACCTAGCGACTCACTCATTCTTTGTTTACGTAGCGACTCACTCATTCTTTGGTTACGTAGCGACTCACTCATTCTTTGTTTACTTAGTGACTCACTCATTCTTTGTTACCCAGTGACTCACTCATTCTTTGATTACGTAGTGACTCACTCATTCTTTGATTACTTAGTGACTCACTCATTCTTTGTTACCCAGTGACTCACTCATTCTTTGTTTACGTAGCGACTCACTCATTCTTTGGTTACGTAGCAACTCACTCATTCTTTGGTTACGTAGCAACTCACTCATTCTTTGGTTACATAGCGACTCACTCATTCTTTGTTTATGTAGTGACTCACTCATTCTTTGGTTTCCCAGTTACTCACTCATTCTTTGTTACCCAGTTACTCACTCATTATTTGTTACCCAGTTACTCAGTCATTCTTTGATTGCGTAGTGACTCACTCATTCTTTGTTGCACAGTCACTCACTCATTCTTTGAATACGTAGTGACTCACTCATTCTTTGATTACTTAGTGACTCACTCATTCTTTGTTACCCAGCGACTCACTCATTCTTTGATTACACAGTTACTCACTCATTCTTTGGTTACCCAGTGACTCACTCATTCTTTGTTACCCAGTGACTCACTCATTCTTTAATTACATTGTGACTCACTCATTCTTTGATTACGTAGTGACTCACTCATTCTTTGATTACTTAGTGACTCACTCATTCTTTGTTACCCAGTGACTCACTCATTCTTTGAATACGTAGTGACTCACTCTTTCTTTGATTACGTAGTGACTCACTCATTCTTTCATTACCCAGTGACTCATTCATTGATTGGTTATGTAGTGACTCACTCATTCTTTGGTTACCTAGCGACTCACTCATTCTTTGATTACATAGCGACTCTCTCATTCTTTGGTCACGTAGCGACTCACTCATTCTTTGTTTACTTAGTGACTCACTCATTCTTTGTTACCCAGTGACTCACTCATTCTTTCATTACCCAGTGACTCACTCATTCTTTGGTTACGTAGTGACTCACTCATTCTTTGTTTATGTAGTGACTCTCTCATTCTTTGGTTACGAAGCGACTCACTCATTCTTTGATTACGTAGTGACTCACTCATTCTTTGTTACCCAGCGACTCACTCATTCTTTGATTACTTAGTGACTCACTCATTCTTTGTTACCCAGTGACTCACTCATTCTTTCATTACCCAGTGACTCACTCATTCTTTGGTTACGTAGTGACTCACTCATTCTTTGTTTATGTAGTGACTCTCTCATTCTTTGGTTACGAAGCGACTCACTCATTCTTTGATTACGTAGCGACTCACTCATTCTTTGTTAACCAGCTACTCACTCATTCTTTGATTACATAGCTACTCACTCATTCTTTGGTTACCCAGTGACTCATTCATTGATTGGTTATGTAGTGACTCACTCATTCTTTGGTTACGAAGCGACTCACTCATTCTTTGTTACCCAGTGACTCACTCATTCTTTGTTACCCAGTTACTCACTCATTCTTTTATTGCGTAATGACTCACTCATTCTTTGTTACCCAGTCACTCACTCATTCTTTGAATACGTAGTGACTCACTCATTCTTTGATTACTTAGTGACTCACTCATTCTTTCATTACCCCGTGACTCACTCATTCTTTGTTACCCAGTCACTCACTCATTCTTTGAATACGTAGCGACTCACTCATTCTTTGTTACCCAGTGACTCACTCATTCTTTGTTACCCAGTGACTCACTCATTCTTTCATTACCCAGTGACTCACTCATTCTTTGGTTACGTAGTGACTCACTCATTCTTTGTTTATGTAGTGACTCTCTCATTCTTTGGTTACGTAGTGACTCTCTCATTCTTTGGTTACGTAGTGACTCACTCATTCTTTGGTTTCCCAGTTACTCACTCATTCTTTGTTACCCAGTGACTCACTCATTCTTTGTTACCCAGTGACTTACTCATTCTTTGTTACCCAGTCACTCACTCATTCTTTGAATACGTAGTGACTCACTCATTCTTTGATTACTTAATGACTCACTCATTCTTTCATTACCCCGTGACTCACTCATTCTTTGAATACGTAGTGACTCACTCATTCTTTCGTTACATAGCGACTCACTCATTCTTTGTTTATGTAGTTACTCACTCATTCTTTGTTACCCAGTGACTCACTCATTATTTGTTACCCAGTGACTCACTCATTCTTTGATTGCGTAGTGACTCACTCATTCTTTGTTACCCAGTCACTCACTCATTGATTGGTTATGTAGTGACTCACTCATTCTTTGATTACATAGCGACTCTCTCATTCTTTGTTTACGTAGCGACTCACTCATTCTTTGTTTACTTAGTGACTCACTCATTCTTTGTTTACGTAGTGACTCACTCATTCTTTGATTACGTAGTGACTCACTCATTCTTTGTTTACGTAGTGACTCACTCATTCTTTGATTATGTAGTGACTCACTCATTCTTTGTTTATGTAGTGACTGACTTATTCTTTGTTTACGTAGTGACTCACTCATTCTTTGGTTACGTAGTGACTCACTCATTCTTTGTTACCCAGCGACTCACTCATTCTTTGATTACGTAGCAACTCACTCATTCTTTGTTACCCAGGGACTCACTCATTCTTTGATTATGTAGTGACTCACTCATTCTTTGGTTACGTAGTGAGTCACTCATTCTTTGGTTACGTAGTGCCTCACTCATTCTTTGTTTATGTAGTGACTGACTTATTCTTTGGTTACAAAGCGACTCACTCATTCTTTGATTACGTAGCGACTCTCTCATTCTTTGTTACCCAGAGACTCACTCATTCTTTGAATACGTAGTGACTCACTCATTCTTTGATTACGTAGTGACTCACTCATTCTTTCATTACCCTGTTACTCACTCATTTTTTGGTTACGTAGCGACTCATTCATTCTTTGTTACCCAATGACTCACTCATTCTTTGGTTACCCAGCGACTCACTCATTCTTTGGTTACCCAGCGACTCACTCATTCTTTTGTTACCCAGTTACTCACTCATTCTTTGTTACGCAGTGTCTCATTCATTCTTTGGTTATGTAGCGACTCACTTATTCTGTGATTACATAGCGACTCATTCATTCTTTGGTTACCTAGTGACTCACTCATGTTTTGGTTACCTAGAGACTCACTTATTCTTTAGTAACCTAGAATTGAAAATCAATCAATCAGTTAATATCATTTGTCATCAATTAATGATATTAACTGATATGAAATGCTTACTTTTTTTATCCGTTTTTCAGTCATATCGTCCAGGCCAATCAATCAATCAATCAATCAATCAATCAATCAATCAATCAATCAATCAATCAATCAATCAATCAATCAAACAATCAATCAATCAATCAAGTTTATTTGTACTTACTGTGCAAAAACGCAAAAGTTTTACCAAGTGTTGTTGGTCTGGACTAGTCTAGTGCAAGTCTATTAGTACACTAGGATAAAACTAACTTACTAATACATTAAGCTTCTATGCCCCATAAATGTGGAACAAACTTCCAGAAAACTGTAAAACAGCTGAAACACTGAGTGCCTTTAAATCTCGACTAAAAACCCACCTGTTTAGAGTTGTATTCGAAACGTAATCAATTACAAATTTAGTGATGGCACTTGACTTAATGTAATGTTTTGATTGTTGATTCTATGTTGCATGACTTTGTGTTTTTGTGTTTGTTATGATGTAAAGCACTTTGAAATGCCTTGCTGCTGAATTGTGCTATATAAATAAAATTTGATTTGATTTGTTTTATGTTCAGCAACATATAGAAGCTCATTTGAAGTCAATAGATCCTTAAAATTGATGAAAGGTTTTTGTTCCATTGGCAGATTATTTTCACTTATAACTAAATATTTTTCCCATATTGTAAGTGAAATCATCTGAAAATGCAACCAGCACTTTTTCATCATTATGAAGGAATAAAAAAAAGCTCATATATCTTGTTTAAAAGTTACTTATAGGTTAGTTTCGTCTTAATTTAAGTTTAGTAAGATATTTGCAGTAGAAACTGGACCAAAAGTAGATTTTGTGGTTTTGCAAAGTGCTAGAATTATCCAACATGAAATGAACCTGCATGTCCGGGTCCATCAGGTTGCTGGTGGAGTTCCCTGCCACCGGAGGGGTTGTGACCTCCTGGCACTTCCAGACGGTGCGTCTGATCCGATACGTGTCCAGCTGGGACTACTTTGTGGGCGTGTGTGAGGTGGCCTTCTGCCTCTTCATCCTCTACTACGTTGTGGAGGAAGTTCTGGAAATCCACATCCATCGGCTCCACTACTTCAAGAGCATGTGGAACTGCCTTGACATTCTGATCGTTGGGGTGCGTATCAAAGGTTCATCTTTACAATTAATCCAGTTGAAATCATATTAATCTAATGTTATTATTTTATTGTCATTGTAGTTGAGTGTTGTGGCCATTATTATGAGCATAACCAGAACAGCCATGGCCCGAAACTTGCTGAGCGGCTTGTTGGAGAATTACACGGCTCACCCCAGCTTTGAGCCTCTGGCCAGCCTCCAGGCCCAGTTCAACAACCTGGCAGCTGTTATTGTGTTTTTCTCCTGGGTCAAGGTACAAATCCTCCTCCTGCAATTCAGCTTTACTCTAAAAATGTCCGTATTAACTGGAGATACACCCATCTGATATGAGTAGCTTCACCAGTCCCCATATTTATAAAAAAAAAAGGTTAGAGATTGAGTATCGGTGACAATGTGTGTCTGATTTTGTTTAAATTGTGAGACTAGTAGAAATACAGTGTAAACTAATCAGATATTTATTTAAAACAATTTTAAGGATCCATACTGCATCAAATTCCATCAGTTTATATTTAGACAAAAATAGGTTTGTGCATAAAATTCTGAAATTTGAATTCTGAGGCCAGCTTAGCTGCCTGGCTTTTTCCTCTATTAAAATCAACTATTCAAAATATAAATTTACCAAAAACAATTAAGCAGACTAAAATTTAGTTTTGGGCATTTTCAATCAATTCAAAATCCTCAACACTAGGAATTTTTTATTTTTTTTGTTTTTGCTGCATGTCTTTTTAATTTTAATTAGAATACCTAATTGAACCTTTCGTTTTTTCCATTTTCTTTATTTTTTATTTTAGATTGGCTGTTTTTTGTCTGAACACATTAAAGTTGTTTTGTTTTTACATGTTTGACTAAACTTAAGCTATTTGTTTATTTAAGTGTGCGGAGTTATCAAATAAATGTATAAGTCTGTGAATTTACGTCTGTATTTAAAAAGCAGAAACATTTTAAGTTAATTCAACAGTTTTTCTGTATTGGATCTGTACTGGCTGACATACCAAACCACAGATATCGGTATCGGAAGTGAAAAAGGTTGATCGGTGCTTTCCTTATTCTAACATCCCGTTCTTCACCTCCACCAGCTGTTTAAGTTCATCAACTTCAATAAGACCATGAGTCAGCTGTCCACTACCATGTCCCGCTGCGCCAAAGACCTCACCGGCTTCGCCATCATGTTCTTCATCATCTTCCTGGCGTATGCTCAGCTCGCCTACTTGGTGTTTGGGACACAAGTCAATGATTTCAGCACTTTCCAAGCCAGCGTGTAAGAAAAACGGCTTCATCTCACAAATCCAGCAACATTTCATTTGAGACACGTTTCTGTTTTATGTAGGTCTGATGTTTTGTGTTTTGCGTAGATTCACTCAGTTCCGCATCATTCTGGGAGACTTTGACTTCTCAGAGATTGAGGAGGCAAACCCAGTGCTCGGACCTGTTTATTTTACAACTTTTGTCTTCTTTATTTTCTTTATATTAATGGTAAGTGAAGGTTACACATGGCTTTAACGTATTACTGTGAGAGCGACAGAAGCAAAACATTTTTGTCCGTACAGAACATGTTCCTGGCTATCATCAATGACACCTACTCTGAGGTGAAGGCAGACATGTCCCAGCAGAGGTGTGAGATGGAAATGACTGACCTCATCAGGAAGGTATCAAACTAAAATACATATTTATCTCCTTTTATTTTAAGTCCCTGTTTCTAGCACAAATGCAAGAGACAGTAGTTTGTATTAGTTTTGTCAAGATTTTTGTCTTTTGTTTTTCCAGAATTGTGGGTTTCTGTTTGTTTTTTACTTGTGTATGGAAAGGTTAAAAAAAAATACTGAAATAAATAATACATTCAAAGGAATCAACAGATATGGCAAGACATTTACAACAATACTAATAAACTAAATACGACACAGAGTGATATAGATAATGAGAACATTATCTGTTTTCCACTACAAATGTGTGCATAACTGTTGATATTCTGATAATGTTGAAAAAACATAATTTTATAATTCCATTAAATAAGAAACGCTGTTAAATTCACACGTAAATTTAATAAATCATTAAAAAACAACTACTTCCTGTCATCTTCTTTGTCATTTCCACCAGTAGTAACATCCTGTTGTTGATCATGTGACTTGTGTGATGCGAAAAAAATGTTTCCTTTGCAGTTTTGCAGAATACAATAATTTCGACACAGCCGAAAAAGCACTTCATATTAGCACCAACAAATGTGAATCTTTTCAAAATTGACATGCTTCCATTAAGCAAATTTAATTTCATAATTCCAATTTGTGCAATTGTATGGTCAATGGAAAGCTAATGACTGAAATGCTGAATAAGTGGGACACTGAAGATGAAAAGGAGCCGTTGAGGTTAATGGAAAGTTACAAACTACAAAAAAGCATGCAGTGTAAGCCAGCGGGACTTGTTCCAAATCAACCGTATGGACGTGTTTATTTAAAGATGTAATTCAGTTCGTTTCCTCCCTGCAGGGCTGCAACAAAGCTTTGATGAAGTTAAGACTGAAGAAAACGCCGGTGGACAAAATCTCCAGTGGTTTGCAACAAGCGAGCAGTAAAATGAACTTTGATGAGCTGCGTCAGGATCTTAAAGGGTGACTGAGAGCCTCACATCGGGTTCTGCATGCATACAGCTTGTCACTCATGTGTTCTGTGTTTTTATCTGGCTCAGAAAGGGCCACACAGACGCAGAGATTCAGGCCATCTTTGCTAAATACGATCAGGACGGCGACCCGGAGCTGACGGAGCACGAACACCAGCAGATGAGAGACGACTTGGAGAAAGAGAGAGTGAGTGACGAAGCGAACGCCTCCTTCCTTTGGGTTGAGGAAAAACAACAGCTGCACACTGCAAAAACACAAAATCTTATCAAGCAGTTTTGGTCTAGTTTCAAGTGCTAATATCTTATTACACTTGAAATTAGAAAAAACTAACAAGTAACTTTTCAGCAAGACAAAGGAGCTGGGCTGAAGTAAATAATTCCTTGTATTTTAAAAATGCTTATAACAAGACATTTTCCCATGATATAAGTGAAATAATCTGTCAATAACATTACTGGTAGTTTTTCATCAACAGTAAGGAATTACTTGACTTAAAACAAGTTCCTATATCTTACTGAACAGTTACTGGTAAGTTAGTTTGTCTCATTTCAAGTGTATTTGCAGCAGAAACCAGTCCAAAAGTACCTGGTGAGATTTTGTGTTTTTGTCGTGCAGACACTCAGTGTGTTTCTGCTCATACGCTAGGAGGACTTGGAGCTGGAGCGAAATTCGCTGACCCGACCCAGCAGCGGGCGCAGCTTCCCTCGCACGCAGGACGACTCGGAGGAGGACGATGACGAAGACTCGGGTCACAGTTCCCGTCGGCGCGGCAGCAGCTCAGGCGGCGTCTCATACGAAGAGTTTCAAGTGTATGCAGATCAGTCCGCCCGCTGGCTTAAACGATGCTCTGAGTGACGTTGTTCTTTAAGCCAATGGCTTTATACTCCGGTTAATGATCAATCCATTGCTAAATTAGTTGATGATTATTTCAATAATTGATTCATTGTGATTAATCTGATCAATCGTTAAAGAAGGCATTCTTGAGGAAGTCCAGAGTTGGTTTTCTGGGGGGGAAAAACGTGAATTTAGTGAAGAATCAAAAGACAAACCAGAGATGAAAGCAAGACTGCAAACCTTCGACCGAACGACAGAAGGATCACCTGCCTGTTTCCAAAAGGTTCTCAATTCTTTTGGAACCAAATCAAAGAGTTTTTAAGAAGAGTTTCACACATTCAGGCTTTAAATCAGTCTTTAGAGTTAGATTTGTTTCATCTGCATAGAAATGTAATTTAGACGCATCTGAGAAGATGATTTGACCAAGTGGGAGTCATCTAACCACGGAGCCCTGAGGTACTCCGTTACTGATTGGTATCGATGGTGATAAACTTGTTTCCTAAAACTAAAACCGTCAGATTGAGTCCTGATGCCGTTTCATAAAAACACAAACTGAATCTGGATCCTTTGGGTTTTCTAGACGTCTCTGTTTTCTTTGTGCCAGGCTGGTGAGGCGAGTGGACCAGATGGAGCACTCCTTCGGCAGCATCGTGTCGAAGATCGACGCAGTCATAGTGAAGCTGGAGGGAATGGAGCGAGCTAAACTGAAAAGAAGAGACGTGTTGGGCCGGCTGCTGGACGGACTCATGGAGGTGACAAGCACCAGATTGTGTTGGATACTTCAGGCTCCTCATTTTAGAAAAATAGCCCTGAAAAACTAACTTTTCGACAAACAAATCTTATGCTAATGATAGCGGAGCTACATTTTTTTGCTTTGCATTTGAGCATTTTTGCTAACTGTAAACGTTTTGCACTCTTAAGACGTTTTCGCACTGCAAGGATCGGAACGGAATGGCACGGCACGCTTCAGTCCGGTTCCACCCGTACTGCAGCCCTGTTGTGTTTGCATATAACTGAGGGCCATCAAATCTGAACCTGACGTCATTATATTTGAAACTAAACAATGGTTTCGATGCTGCGGCCGAAGCCTTTTCCTCAGAGATGCGGCGGAAAACTGTCTCTTTCCTCGTTGACCGATCAGCTCATTCTGCACTCGTTCATCAGCGAGTAAGCGGAGGAAAAAATTACCTCATCATGGGACCAGGTAACAGCAGAATATTGAGGGGAATTCATCGCAAATTAAAAGTAATAAAAATATTAAAAAGAGCACCCTTTACAAAATACAGTAAGAACAGTTTAGTGAGAGCCAGCCGGACCCGATCACCGGCTGACTGCAAAACAACCAACGGCTGACTCTAAACCAGGGGTGCCCAAAGTGGGTCCTCGAGGCCCAGCATCCTGCATGTTTTAGTTCTCTCCCTGGTTTAACTCACCTGCATCAAATGATGGCTCATTAGAGGCCTAAGAGGAACATTGAGAAGCTGAAGAGGTTGTTATACCAGCAGGGAGAGAACTAAAACGTGCAGGATGCCGGGCCACCAGGACTCACTTTGGGCTCCCCTGCTCTAAACCAATCAGCTGCTCATTCTAAGCAGCACCGCTTGGCCGGCCCGATTGGAACCACGGCTATTGTGGTTCCAAGGAGCCGGGTGGAACCGAGTCAGAAGTTCTAATGCAAACACGGTCGGCCCTACTTTGACCCCGTGCCGTTCCTTGCAGTGCGAAAACGGTTTTAGATTCGCTTAAATGAATTTTTCAGGATAAATTCTGAAACACTGCTTTACTTGGCTGCTTTGTAAACTTCCAGTTCAGTTTTTAATTTATTTTCCTGAAACGTATAAATGTCTTAAATCAGGTACAAATGGAAGCTTTGAACAGAAAATATACAACTTCATAGTAGAGCTGCAGCTAATGATTATTTTTGTAAGTGATTAATTAAGTAATTGGATTTTTTTAAAACTGGCACATTCTGCAGATTTTTTATTTAATCACTTAATCCTATTTCTAAAATGTTAAAAATAATTAAAATATGCAAGTAAATAAACAATTCAGCTCCTGTTTTTACAGCTATATGTATAATGTTCTTTCAGCAAATGTCCTTTTTTGAGTCTATACATTTCAGTTAACAATTAACCAATTACTAAATTAGTTGACGATTATTTCAATAAACAATTAATCGTGACTAATCGTTCCAGCTTTACTCAATAGACTTTTTTTAATTTTTACAGAAATTGAACCAGGTGAAGCTAGAACTGCCACTTTAGGAGTCCTGGGTAGAACATAATTACAGACAAAGAGCTTTTTTAATATTAAGTGCAAATGTTTACATTTTTACACATTTTTTGTTTTAATTACAGCTTTGATTGTGCTGTTCTTTCAGAAAATTGACTCTTTTGAGCCTGTTTACTGCTACTTAATGATTAATTGATAACTACATTAGTTGACGATTATTTCAGTAATTGATTAATCATGATTAATAATTGATTAATAATTGATTCAGCCCTACTTAATAGACTTTTTGCAGAATTTGAACCACTTGAAGCTAAAACTGCCACTTGGGGAGTTTTGTGTAGAATATATTTACAGGCTAATTATTACAGACAATTATTCCAATAGTCAGTTAATCATGATTAATTTGATTAATCGTTTCAGTCCTACTTAATGGATTATTTTTATGTCTTTCAGGACGAGCGCTTGGGCCGCGACACGGACGTCCACAGGGAGCAGACGGAGAGACTGGTGAGGGAGGAGCTGGATCGCTGGGAGTCAGACGACTTGGGTTCGCAGGTCAGCCACACTCCGGTCGGCCCGCGGGCCCGTCCTCCGTCCTCCCTGTCCACGGACGGCCTCGACGCCAGTTCAAACGGAGCCGTCCACGTCTAAACACACGGCAAGTTCAGAATTACCCCGATCCGGAAAAGACACTACCGGGAAAACAAAAAAAAAAAACATGGAGATTTTTCATAGAAACTTTTCTCCTGACGGTGTTTAATTTGCTAGAGACAGAATCTGTCCAATCAAGAAGCTTTATCCTGATGAGAGAAGACGATGAAGTCTAACTGCAGGCTTATTCTGTGTATGGAAAATACCCACCTGCTTCTTAACGCTGCGGCCACACAACACGTCATATTTACTCAGCCTCTGCTCATCACCTAAGCTTTGAGTTAATCAGCTTATGATTTCATTATGATACATATTGTAACTTAAAACAAACTTCAACTTGGAGTGCGAACAGTGTTCACAGGAAGCCTGTGCATTTATTTTTATTGCCTTAAAATCTCTCTTGATTGACAATCTTTTTGTTTTTAATCTGTTTTGCCAAATAAATCTTAATATTAAAAAAGTCTGATTTTTATTTTCTTGTTCAACAAGCTCATAACATTTATTTCTTTAGAATGATTCAATCTGGAGTTAAAAGCCAAGCCAAGTTTATTTATATAGCACTTTAAAACAGTTCCACTGACCAAAGTGCTGTACAGCCACAGAATTAAAACAAGTGAAATAAAAATTAAAAGCACACTAACACCAAAAATACAATCACTTAAAATGAAGACACACAATGCAATACAAGAACATACCCAAATATGCAGTCATAATAAATATCACAATAAGTAATCTAAAAAAAGCAATAAAAGTAACTAAAAGTAACAGCAGCTCAAACTGAATCAAAGGCCAGCCGAAAAAGGTGAGTCTTAAGAGCAGATTTAAAAGTTGCCAGAGAAGTGGCCTGTTTTACCGACATTGGCAAAGAGTTCCAAAGTTTAGGAGCTGCCACAGCAAACGCCCTGTCCCCTCTGAGCTTCCTCAAAGTCCTCGGCACCTCCAGGTACAGTTGACTCGCTGATCTGAGAGCTCGGGAAGGGCAGCGTACATGTAGCAGCTCAGAAAGATAGGAGGGGGCAAGGCCATTTAAAGATTTAAAAACAAATAAAAGAATTTTAAAATGGACTCTAAAATGGACAGGTAACCAGTGCAGAGAGGATAAAATAGGGGTAACATGTTCTCTCTTCCGCGATCCAGTTAAAAGCCGTGCAGCAGCATT
Organism: Poecilia reticulata; assembly: GCF_904066995.2. Taxonomy (NCBI): domain Eukaryota; kingdom Metazoa; phylum Chordata; class Actinopteri; order Cyprinodontiformes; family Poeciliidae; genus Poecilia; species Poecilia reticulata. The sequence goes on along the minus strand of NC_088830.1, from coordinate 31,306,135 downwards.
CTGGACCAGCTGAAGACGAGACAGAGAGGACTGGCTTACACCAACGTATAAGGAATTGCAATAATCCAACCGAGTTGTGATAAAGGCATGGATTACTACTTGAAAGTGCTCAGCTGATAAAATGTTCTTAATCTTTGCAAGCCGCCTCAAATGAAAGAAGCTCGATTTCACTACGGCACTGATTTGCCTGTCCAATTTAAAATTTTCATCCATTACGAATCCCAGGTTTGTGACAGAAGGCTTTACATATTGTGATAGCGGACCCACGTCCACTGGAGGAGACCTACCAGTGGTACCAGGGCCAAAAACAATCACTTCCGTCTTTCTTTCATTAAAATTCAAGAAGTTCAGAGCCATCCAAGTTTTAATTTCATCAATGCACTTCATTAAAATCCGCACAGAAATGACTCCCTTGCGATTTAGGGGCACATAGATCTGTGTGTCATCCGCATAGCAATGAAAAGCAATATTGTGTTTCCTAAATATTGACCCAAGAGGAAGTAAATATAAAGAAAACAAAAGAGGTCCAAGTATTGAGCCCTGCGGCACCCCACACAATAAAGGAGCAGGGGATGATCTAAAATCATCTAGGTTAACACAGAAAGACCTATCGGCCAGGTAAGACCGAAGCCACGCTAGGACAGTGCCTTTGAGGCCTACATAATGCTCTAAACGAGAAATTAAAACATCATGATCCACCGTGTCAAAGGCCGCAGTCAAATCCAAGAGAACTAAAATCACAGGGTCCCCAGCATCTGTAGCCAGAAGAATATCATTAAAAACCCTCAACAATGCAGATTCAGTACTGTGAAAAGTTTTAAAACCAGACTGAAAGGCCTCAAGAATATTGTTTTCATCGAGGTAGGCTTTTAATTGGTTATAAACAACTTTCTCTAAGATTTTAGACATGAAAGGAAGCTTAGAAATAGGCCTGAAGTTGGATAACAAAGAAGGGACTAGGCCAGGTTTTTTGATCAGTGGTTGAACTAATGCCTGTTTAAATAGTCTTGGAACCACACCAGTAGACAGGCTACTATTTATAAGAGCCAGAACAAAAGAGCCTAAGACAGGAAGAACCTCTTTAAAAAGCCGCGGTGGGAAAATGTCAGTTTCAGAACCTGAGGACTTAAGATGACCAATAGTCTCATATAATGAAGACAGAGTAACAGGCTCAAACTGGTACAAAGCAGTAGAGCAATTGACAGAGACTGAAGGGTCAGAGGCTGAGCACGTTATTTGTGTCCTAACACTGTCCACTTTGTTCATGAAAAAAGTGCGAAATTTCTCACATATCTCCAGTGATGGCTCAAAGCCCGTGTACTGAGGGGCATTCAAAACACTATCAACAATACTAAATAATAAGCGAGGCTTATGACGATTAAGCAAAATTATATTTGACAAGTGCTCCCGTTTGGCATCTTTCACTATTAACTGGTAGCGATGCCAGGAATCCTTCAGCAGCTGGAACGACACCTGCAACTTGTCTTTTTTCCACTTTCGTTCAACTTTTCGGCATTCACGCCGAGCAGCACGAGTTGTGTCATTCAGCCATGGTTCTAATTTAGTCTTCAATTTCCTGGGTTTCAATGGAGCCACTTCATCTAGAGCAGACTGACACGCTAAAAAGCTAATCATATAATTTTTTATCTCCTCTATGTGATGGACTGTGTCATACGACTTTACTCTCTTATTATGACTATTTTTCTCATATTATTACGACTTTATTCTCATAATATCACTTCATTCTCGTCCAATATTATGACTTTATTCTTGTGATTTCAATAAATCAATCAAGTTTATTTGTACAGCACATTTCAGCAACAAGGCAGTTGAAAGTCCTTTACATCATAAAAACACAAAAATGAAAAGTCATAAAAACACGATACAGTCACTAATTAGAAACCAGTAACAAACATTACATTTTGTGGAGTTTCATCATCAAAATCATCAATACACCTCGGATATGTTGGTCAATATTCCTTTTACTCTAAGAGTTTAATATTTTTTCATAATACTCTGTCATTATTCAATCGATTATCTTAAGAAGAAAAACTGTAACATAAAAAATCAGAAGCAGAAAAGGATGCACATACTTTTTCACAGAACTTTATATCTCCTAAAATCTGCTATTTTCCAGAATCTGCAGGTCAGAGTGAAATCCAGCAGCGTCTGTTTAGTTAAATCATGAGTAGTTTTCCTCCACGTTGACACATTATTCTCTTTAGATGTAATTTCTAGCTTCCCAGACGTTCGGACAGAGCCAAGCATTTTATTTATCGTTTCTGTATGGAAACGTGTGATCACATGTAGAGTAGAGTATAAATCCTAAAATGTTACGGTTTAATTCAGGTGAACTTCCTGATGTAGCGCAGCTTCAGGTAGGCGACGAAGAGGAACACGACCATCATAACAGTCAACGCCACGTGGTTTTCCCACAATCCCCAGGAGCTGTACTCTATCCCCAGGTAGTCCAGGTACTGCTCACCTGTACACCTGGAGGAACACGGCTCTGCTTGGTAACTGGATCAGAGGAGGATCTGTGATCACGAATCCTCGGTGGTTTACTCACATCTGGCCCGCTGCGCTCACACCGCAGCCCGCCGTTGCTGCAGACATGTTGGCGTTCTGGATCGGCGGCTCCTCGCAGAAATTCAAACCCACAAACTCGTTGATCTTCAAGGCCTGAATGTGGATGACATTTAGACGTTGATATCAAGAAAAAAGAACTCGAACACGCTTACAGATCATACAGAGGTGTGGAAAAAGGTTTGCCTCCTTCCTGATTTCTATTTTTTTCTGTTGTTGAACATAAGGTTTTGCTCAACAACCTCCTTCCCTCAGTTAGAGCATCAACTGAAGGATGCTCTAACTGTGTGAGCTCTTTGTAATGGAAACTGGCTGAGTTTCTTCTAATGTTGAAAGCAGAATATCCACAATTTTGCAACTGCGGTGTTTGCATTACACAAGAAATGAAATTAAAATAAGTTTGTTCACGCGATAAGTCATTAAAAGTCGTGGTAGCGACGGATGTAAACAGTTACGTGAGCCCTCATCATCCATCAGAGGAGATGTCAGCGTCTCATTCGGGGACTGGAGCCACAAGCTCTGCCTACTTGGGAGCGACTATGTTTGCGGCGTTTTGGGGAAATTGTAGATGGTGATTTTACAGAAGCACTTTGGATTCAACACATTAGAATGATATACAACTTTTTAAAGAAATGTGTGATGCTGTGAGAGCTCTGGTGGAAAAACAAACAAACAAACCTTCATTCTTCTACTACTTCCTGTCATCTTCTTTCTTTCTTTCTCGTTCCTGTCAGTAGTAACATCTGGCTGTCAGTCATGTGACTCGCGATGCGAAAAAGTGTTGCCATTGCAGTTTTGTGAAATATATTTCAATACAGCTGAAAAACCTCATCCTAGTGCCAAAACATTTAATCTTCTAAATTGGCATGCTTCCTTTCAAGCAAATTTATTTTCATGATTCCAATTTACAGTTTTATGGTTAATGGAAAACACAGCTGATGAACATCTGTATGGCAGACTGGACCAAAACCAGAACCAGAATTGTATCAAATACTTATTTCCTGTAAAGAAAATCTCCAAAATTAATTATTAAAAATCATACAAGGTGATTTTCCAGATTCAGTTTTAGATTTCTCTCACAGGTGAGATGTAGCTGCCCGTACAAAACAAAAACATTGCGTTATATAGGAAAATATATAAGAGGTTTAGTATTTATAAGCATAAACCATATATATGTTTACACATTACATATATGATACATGAGTTATATGATATATATTCATGAAATATATTTAAATATTTAGCAAAATATGCAAATGATTGACACTTTCTATATATTAACATGATTATATGATTAGAACTCTGAGCAACATTAGTAAACGTGTCAAACATGAAAATGTTTAAAATTAGTTTGAGGGAAAAACTTTCTATCCTGTTGGTTTTCCTCTGTTCACACTTACTGCGAAGCCGTATCGAGGAATGCTGAAGTACTTCAGCCAAGCCAGCCAGTCCACGATGCTGGGAAGGTTCACCAGCAGACCGGAGAAAATCTGCAAACACGGATCAACATGCAGAGACTTTCAGGAAGCTTTTCCACAGCAGACTGGCTGCAGCTCCTCTAAAATATCCTCCTTTTCTCAATTAGTCACCCAAATCCTGACAGAGATCTATAAAACAGCGACGGCCAAATTTGGATACAACTTGGTACCTGCAGACCAGGTAGAAAAAGTCTTAATTGTTTTATTAAAAATATGTAGAATGTTGTAGAATGTGCCATTTTTTATCTGAGTAATCGTCAAATAATCGATTAACCAATTACCAAAATAATCATTAGATGGAGCCCTAAAATTTTCAGGAAAGTGTTTTTTTTTTTAAGAATTTAGTTATTGTATGTCCATCTACTGATGTATTTCTAGTATTATATAAAATGGCCTAGGTGGTTTAATGAAAAATATGTTCAATGTGCCATTTTTTATCTGATTGTCAGAATAATTGATTAATCAAATGCTAAAACAATCGTTAGTTGCAGCCCTAAAATTTTCAGGAAAGTGGTTATTTTTTATTTTAAAAGGAATTGAGTTACATTATGTGCATCTATTGAAGTATTCTTAATATTGCACACAAAAGCCAAAGTGATTAAATTAAAAATATGTAGAATGTGCAAGTTTTTAGCCGAATAATCGATTAATTGTCAGAAAAATCAATTACTAAAATAATTGCAAGTTCCAGCCTTCAAATTTTCAGGAAAGTGGTTAAAAAGTGGTTTGTTTTTAATCAAGTATCCTCACCATCATGAAGACAAACGTTATGGTCATGAAGATGTTGGCGAGAGCGACGACGCTCTGATTGGCTGAGATGGCCATGGTCATGGCTGTGGCCGTGTACGCCACCAGGGTCACTGTGAAGGTGAAGATGAGAAAAGCTTCCACTGTGGACTTCAGCCCTGAGGAGACAGGACATCGTCTAAGTTTTCCTTCAGAAACAACAGAGATCTGCTGATTAAGAACATTTTTACCAATCAGGAAGTAGACGACGGCGCTGAAGATAACAGAGGTGACGGTTCGCATGGCGAGGTCACAGAGGATTTTAGATAGGAAGTACACAGATACTCTGTAGTAGCCGCTGATGTACTCATGCCTGTGACAAGATGGCAGATTTTAAGAGTCCAAAACTTTCAGCCACGGACGTTTTGCCTTCCGGCAGGACGACATACACAAACAGGTTCCTCTCTGTGATGAAGAGCTCGGCTGCAGACACGGTGCTGAAGCACTGGTTGGTCGTGATGAAGAAGAGCGCCCCCATCCTGCAGGCAACAGCAAACCACAACGGATCTCTTTCTGGAACAAATCTCTGTACTTTTACAAAGGTTTTATTGTCTAGGTCAGTGTTTTTCATAGTGGGGGCCGCCAGGAAGCGCCGGGGGGAGGAAAGATGAGAAAAAAATGGTAAATCATTTTTTATGAATGTAATCTTTCTCAGTCATTATTAAAACATTTAAGTTAAAAAAACTTGTTGAAGATGGAGACAGAAAACAGAAATAGCTCTTATTAGCCATGCTCGTCTTTTCTGATTGGCTGCCGGGATGGAAATGGAAAAATTTCTGATGAGAAAAAGACAGAAAGAAACTAACTTCCTGCTGCTCAAAACCTTAATTCTGAAGATAAAATAACATTTTATGGAATTAATATTTAAAAAAATTATATTTTCTTATCAAAAAAAGATTGTGGTGGAAAATTTTTATTTGGTAGTGTATTCAAAATTAGATAAATTTTCCGCAACAGAACTCGTTGCCAAATAAAATCAGCAAATTAGCATTTATTCAAAATGAATGCAATAATTATTCAATAGTAAACAGAAGTGCGAAAATAATGTAAAATTCAATATTTCTTTTCATATTTTGTAGCATTGTTTGCAGTTTTAACCTTTTAAATCTGTTAAGATTTGCAGAAAATAATGTGCTGTGACCACAAGGGGGCACCAAATGGGATGTCACGTTTAGAAACTAACCTGGATTTTAAAGTACATTTCAACTTTACCAGTCAAAAAACACATTTTTAAAACTTTAGACCAGTATTACATTTTTTATATGTCTTGTGTTTATTGCAGCTGCAGTTTTAAATATTTATTTGCTGATTGAGCAAAACAGTGACTATAAATCCAGAGTGAATCATCTCCATGAACTGCCTTTTCTGCATTTTGAGTCTGGCTGCGAAGAATCTCTGTAAATAGGAGTTGTGGGGAAAGTCTAAACCCGATTCTCTGCAGACTCTCTTGAAATTATTTGCTTTTCTGACCTGTTTTGAAGACCACTCTGATCATCTTGGACTGTAAAGAAAATGGCTCCTACAACGAGGGCAAGGAAAACGTTGACTCCCACCTGAGAACAGAAAGAAACCAAAATCCATAGTTCCATCAATTACTGAAAGCAGAAAAGACCCAGAACATGATTGTTGGTATGATATTCTCTTCTGAAAGGATGTTAGTTTTACACCAGATGACACCAAGACCTTCCAGAAAGTCCCACTTTTGTCTCTTAAGTCCACAGAATATTTCCTCTAAAGTTTAGGTGACCATCATGGTGTTTTCTGGGAAATATGAAATGGTTTTTCAGCAGTGGTTTTGGTCTTAGAGCTCTCTATAGTCAGTGCTATTTTGTCCAGTCAGTCTTTCTTATTGTTGAATCATGAACACGATGCCAACATGGTATATAGTGGAAGCTAATGCTAAAGCGCTAATTTCAACCAATTTGAAACCAGCTGAGCATCTATTGACCACATAATTGCACAATTTAACACTTTGAAAATAAATCCAATAATTTTTTTGGCACTTTGGTGAGTTGTATTATTTATTTATTTATTTATTTTAAATTTTTTTTGGCGGTATCAACATTTGTATGGAAACACTTTTTTCCATCACGGGAATTACCGGATGTTGTTGATCCTGGTATGGTATGTTTTTTTAATGACTTATTGCATCGCTTGGATGGAAACACCCACCCATCCATCCATCCATCCATCCATCCATCCATCCATCGTAAACAGACTTCAAAATAAGAGCATGAATATATTTCTTGAATAATTCTTAACAGCTGATAACCAAAACCTCAACACAGATGTAAAAGTTTATTCAACTCAACGTTTACAGTCAAGTAAGTTGGCGTTTTAGAATGTATTCAGAAGGATTAGTTTAGGGGAAGCTAACTGTGCTAATGCGCGGATTAGCAAAAGTGCGCACTGAAAACGGGCGTCGATTCTCAACAAAACACCGATGTTGGCATCCGGATCAGTTCTAGAGTGAAAGTTATTTCTGTGGACAGGGTTTTCCTGGAGGCTTTAAAGCTTTAGAAATGGGTTTATATCTGTTTTAGGTCGAAAGAATTAAAAGACTTTCATTTGGTATTCTTTATATTATGTAGTGAAAGCTCCTGCAACAGTGTTCAGTTTTGAACAAACAATGACGACACCTGACAAGGCAAAAAGCTGTTGTATCCTAGCAACCCAAAACGACGGAAGACGAGATGGCGACAAAACCAGATCCTGCTAAGCCTTCTTCAAAATAAAACACTTCCTCTTTCCAAAATAAATCACGCTTTACACTTAAATATATTTAATTTAATCTTTTTCTAATTATGTAAAATCAATGTGTAGATTTTATCCTACTTCATGTTGTCAGACAGGTTCTTTTCGAGATACTTCTTGCTCTAAAAGTAATCAGGCCTGGATGTGGCCAGTGAATTTGAACCAAAAACAAAATGATCAATTTAGTCATAACTTTAGAAGAGAGGGGTTTGGCTACTTTATATAGAGCAAGGTTGGTTTAGATAGTATTTTCCAATAGTAAGTGAAATAACTTGAAAACTGTGTTTTGTAATTACTCAGATTGCTTTTGTCTGATATTTAAATTTAAGTGTAGAATGAGAAAAAATGACCAAAGAGAGCCAACAGCAATACAAGTCTAAGCCTAACAAGTTACGGGTCATGACAGGACCGAGAGGTTCCCAGGGTGAGCGGATAAGTCAGTGAGGTTGAGGCTTTTTGACCTCATTCCCCTCAGTCCCTCATGTGGAATCAAGGGCGGTGAAGAGCGACGGGTCATGGCACCATCATGTGACGACTCCCAGATCCGGGCCTGTTATGATATCACTTCAGATCCAAGCCCAAAGAGGCAGGAGTAGGGTCACAACAGTCGCCAAAGCCGATTAGAGGACCCATGCCTCCCAAGAGCACCTCTGGTGGGATTATTTTGACTCTTTTAGGGCCAATTAGCTGTTAATAATTCTTAAAGTGAGGAGACTTTTAACAGCATTTCACTGCCCTGTGATGACTAACGAGAGCAATAAAAATGACCCTGTGTTTTTATTACAGAGTCCGTTTGTAAAGTTACACAGGCAAAAATTAACAGCAATAATTTGTTGTTAATTATAATAGAAGAAAAATGGGGACACATTTTTCAAAGTCATATTTTCATTATGTTATTTAATCATTTAGAAATGTCACAATTTCAAACTAAATTTTAATTAGCAAGCTAAATATTTAGCTCCAAACTATAGATTTGGCTTGCAAACTACCGTAACCTAAATATTTATCTTCAAACTACTATTGGCGAACTATATAATTAATTTGAAGCTAAATATTCAGCTCTTCGCTAAAAGCTTGTCGATAACAGGAAGTGGACTGTCAAAATAAAAGCGGAGTCGTGCGAACCTGAAACTTATGCTAGTAGCTGACGAAGTCACCGAAGTTGTAAATCCAAAGATAAACTTCTGTTTTGCCACTTAACGGCTCATCTTAAGTGAATCTGCATGTTAGCTAAATACTTAGCTCTGAGCTAAATATTTTTGTTTTTAAATCATATATTTACCTTCGAACAATATATTTACCTTTCTAACAAAATATTTAAAACGAAATATTTAGCTTGCTAACCAAATATTTAGTTTGATGCTAAATATTTAGCTTCAAATATAGCTGAGGCATAAATATTTAGTTTGTAAAATAAATATTCTGCTTTCTAATTAAATATTTAAGTTGAGACTTACATTTATAAATTAATGAATACTTTGAAAAAAATTTTCTTTTTCTTTCTTGACAGACTAAATAACCCAAATTATTGCTACACATTTTTTTTGACTAACTTTATAAACAACAACCCATCTTTTATTATTATGATATAAAAGAGATAAATACATTATGGACTCTTTTTCTTTAAAGGTGTTTTAAAAACACAAATGAGAAGATTACTATGAATCAACAGGTTCACCTGAGCCACAGACGTTTGTGGAGTCAACATGAGGTTCTGGAAGGTTCTCTGAAAAACCCACTGGAGTTGGTGGAGGAAGGAGGTGTTGTAGGTGATGCTGCGAGGCCTCATCTGCGATACGCATTCCTTGGTTTGGAGAATACGCCTTAACTCGGCTCGTGATTCGCTGGCGTAGCTGCTGTTCTTGAACTCTTCTACAAGGCGTTCTTCGATGTTCTGCCTGGTACCACCAAGCTCCTCAAAAGTCAGATCTACTCATGGGTACACAAGGTAAAAGAGCTTTGAAGTATTGAAAATATTTTATGATGAGAGTCAGAATCCGACTGCATCACAGCAGATAAAGACATCATTTTCTGTTTTGTATATATCTAAGAATTTATTGGGAGAAAAGTGGAGCCAAAGTCAAATTTCTTGTTTTTGTTAACAAACTTGGCAAATAATGATTTCTTAAAGTTATAGTAAACTCTTAATTACACTCACAATAAGACTATAAATAGTTCTATTGACAGAGGAATGGATACAAAAAGAAATTCCTTACAAATGACAGTTGTTAACCCATAGACATAAAGTTTTTTCTCATGAATTTACCTGCTGTGTCGTGAACTTTTGATGGCTTCATGAAGTCTCCGTTTATAACATCCAGAAAGAAGTCGGCTGGGTTGTTGTGAGGCTCACATGGATAGCCTGTGAAACAAACCCAACAGAATCACTCAAAAACAGCAACAAATCCACAAAGATATGATGAGATACCATCAGGATCACTAGCTGCATTTCCATTAACCATAAAACTGCACAAATTAAAATTACGAATATAAATTTGCTTAATGGAAGCACAGAAAGAAAAAAACTCTGGTTTTTTGATAAAGTGTGTTTTTGGGCGTATCGAAGTGGATGTATTTTGCATAACAGCGATGGAAACACGAGTCACATAATCAACAGCTGGATGTTGCTACTGGTGGAAACGCCAAATAAGACGACAGGAAGTAGTAGGATGATGACTGATTTTTTGGTCACCTGGATCCACCAGAGCTCTTACAGCGTCACACAGTTGACAAAAAGTTTAGTGTCTTTCCAACATGTTTGATCCATAGCTCTTCTGTAAAATCGGCAACTAAAATTTCCCCAAAATGGTGTCTTCCAAGTAGGCGGGGCTTGTTGCTCCAAGACACTGATGTCTCCTCTGATTGGCTGATGATGATGAGCTCTAGTGACATGGCTGAATTATGGATATTAAAAAACAAATCATGTAATATGATTTTTAATGACTTATCACGGGGCTGCACAGTGGCGCAGTTGGTAGAGCTGTTGCCTTGCAGCAAGAAGGTTCTGGGTTCGATTCCCAGCCTGGGGTCTTTCTGCATGGAGTTTGCATGTTCTCCCTGTGCATGGTGGGTTTTCTCCGGGTACTCCGGTTTCCTCCCACAGTCCAAAAACATGACTGTCAGGTTAATTGGCCTCTCCAAATTGCCCCTAGGTGTGAGTGTGTGTGTGCATGGTTGTGTGTCCTGTGTGTTGCCCTGCGACAGACTGGCGACCTGTCCAGGGTGTACCCCGCCTCTCGCCCGAAACGTTGGCTGGAGATGGGCACCAGCACCCCTCCCGACCCCACTGAGGGACAAGGGTGCAAGAAAATGGATGGATGACTTATCACATGAACAAGCTTAATCACTTGTGATTTTTATTTAATTTCTCATTTAATGGAAACATCAGAATTGCAAAATTCTGTTGTTTTTTTTGTAGACATCATCAGATTATAGACAAAGATTAGTAACAGAACTGCAGCTATTGTCACCAATGTTGGTAAAGTAGTCCAGAGCGTTGGAGGCTGGTCCATGGTACACCATTCTCCCACCGACCAGCAGAGTCAGGGTGTCAAACAGCCGGTAGATGGAGTAGCGCGGCTGGTGGATGGACATGATGATAGTTCGACCATGACTGGCCATCCTGAGGACACACAGGAAACACACACTGCAGTATAAACACAGACATGTTTCTTTCCATTCCCATAAACAGAAGCAAACACACATATTGGCATCCTGATTTAAAAAAAGGCATAAATGGGTGAAGGTTGTTGTGATGATGTGCTGAAGGCAGAGTTTCTCCCCCCACGCCCCCCCCCCCCCCCCCCACGGTCTCAACAATTGGGGTCAAATTACTTTTTTGTGTGGTTTCGGGAACTGACGGTCTGACGGGACAACCCCCTCCTCCACCCTACTGCTGACAGTGACATGTGCTGTGCTCAAAGAGACAAAGGCCCAATATTAAGGCATCAGATTGCAAAGTTTACTGTTACAGTGACAATGTACAACCAGTGTTTTATAGGTAACTAACACTAACAAAATAACTAAAACTGAAACTGAGAAAACAATTTTCATTAACTGAAATAAATAAGAACAGTAATTAATGGGGAAAACTATCATTAATGTGGACTACATTATAAAACTAACTAAAACATATTGAAATTGTAGATATAATATCGTTTGTTTTTGTGTTTATGAATTTGTTTGTGTGTTTTTGTGTTTATAACAATTCATAAAGCAGTTTATTTGCTTTATGAATTGTTAAATAAGTTCAAATCTACTTATTTAACAAGCTTTTTTTTTGCCAAATGTGTCAAAATGTTATAACTAGACTATGTTTTTGTAATTCCAGTTTGCACGGCTCTGTGGTTAATGGCAACGCGGGTTTGTTCACCTTTTGAGCAGCAGCAGAACGGAGTTGGCCGTGCTGGCGTCGAGTCCAGTGGTCGGTTCGTCCAGAAACAGAACCGCAGGATCGATGATCAGCTCCATCCCGATGCTGGTTCTCTTTCTCTCACCTCCTGAGATTCCCCGGGTCAGCTGTGAGCCCACCTGCAAAAGCAAAACAAATCTGATGTTTTTTACTTCTAGAGCAGATTAACTTAAAGCTGCAGTCTGTAACTTTTATAAAAAATATTTTTTTACATATTTGTTGAAACTGTCACCACAATGGTGACAGTATGAGAAAGACAATCTTTGAAAATATCAAGCTCCTCTGCCTTCTTCCACTTCTCCCAGGGTTAAATAGAAGCAACCAATGAGAGCCAGGAGGCGGGTCTTAGCGCTATCAATCATGTCCAGGCTGCTCTTTCCACTGCTGATGGTGGAAAAATGGTTTACTAGTAACATAAAGTTGTTTCTTCACCATTTGCACCTTTAAAAGCGCGTTCATCAGAATGATTGACAGCGCTAAGACCCTCCTCCTGGCTCTGATTGGTTGCTTTTGGTTGGGAGCGATGTAGTTCTTCAGACAATAATAGCTGGAAGAGATCAATCTTTTCACAGACTATCTGTCTTATATCACCACCTTCCTAAACTAACCTTTTTTTTTTTTTTCCTAAATCATTGTTTGGAAAGAAAGAAGTGGGGATTTTTTTTAACTTACGCCTTATTTTAGGATATTAGACTGTCACAACATGGAGATATTTGCAACATATATGTAAAAAACATCTATTTTTTAATTAAAATGTACATTCTGCAGCTTTAATAACTCATTCGAGGAGGTTTTGATCTTCTACCTTGGTGTCAGCCACTTTGGTGAGACACAGCTCCCTAAGGAGATGATCGACTCGAGCTTCTTTCTCTCTTCGTGGCACAGAGGCGGGAAGCCGAAGCGCTGCAGAAAAACTTAGATTCTGCCTCACGGTGAGAGTCCCCATGACTACGTCTTCCTAGAAACGAGACGCCGTCATCCACATAGCGATAAACACCAAGTTTATGTTCAGTTTCAGGGAAGCGCAGGTGTTTGATTTACTCGCCTGGACCACATAGCCAGAGAGACACTTGAAGTTTGGAGGCTGTGGCGCTCCGTCGATAAGAACGTCCCCTGATAAACCCAAAGGATCTTTTCTCCCGGCCAGAATATCCAAAAAACTTTAGGAAAAGCATTGTTATAACATGTTAGTATCACAAGATTTACTAAAAATTAGGTGTTTATTATATTTAGAAAATGAAAAGGTTTGTAATAGTTTTTCTTCACTGTCGCACTCTTTGGGCTTCCTGAGTTCAGTGATGTCAGATCGCTCACCATCTTGTTTTATGAGCTTTGATGTTTTATACTTTGTATTTATTTTGACTTTGAATTCAGGTCAATTAAATTAAAATAAAAGCAACTTTTTGAAAATATTTTCTGCCATTTTAAATTTCTTTTTAACAAAAGAAAGTGAGTAAAAAAGTAATTACAACTGGATGAAACAACCTGAGATTTTATTCTTAATCCATATTGATGAGCTAAAAATAACCCTGATTTTTACCAGGACACCTTTCAGAGCTGCTGTGAATGTTTTAAACGTAGATTAGTGATCAATACTTACGAAGATTTTCCACTTCCAGTTGGTCCAAGAATAGCATTTAAGCCAGGCCTCATAATCCCACTGAAACACAGACAAACAGGTGGAGGAAAATTAAATAAAAACACTTTAACAGCGACTAACAGCAGCAGATTCATTCATTTTGCTGAAACTTCACAAGCAGATGAATAATCTCCAATGAAGCATCTTCATCAAGATTACAAAAAGCAACAACGTCTCATGAAAGGTGGAAACAAAACAACCTACTGAGCAACAATCCAGGGGATGAAAGTCTAGAGCAAATCCTTTGAAGCTCTTAAAGAAAAGTCACAAAGAGTCAGTGAAACAAAAAGAAAAATAAGACTGAATCAAACTCCGGAGATGAATCACGTGACGCTGTTTAATTCGTTTCCCTGGCAGCCTGCGCTTTACTGCATTAGAGAGATTATATGCAAGAACCCATGCTTAATATAATATAATTAACAGAGAGGCAGGTGGAGGTCAAAACACTTATGAAATTATTCATTCTTCCATGGGAAATGTCAGTAACCGTTAATACCATCTGAGAGGAACCACTGTAAGAGTCCATTCACTATTGTTCAGCAACACAATGAGCCAAATCCTGCAGAACTGACAAGAACAATGTTCTTAGAGTTCTCCATAATTTCACTGGCTTGAAAGGGTTATTAAAATACGCTGCTGCATTCAGTCAAAAATAATTAGCTGAAATCTTTCTCTCCAATTTGACAGATTAACATAAAGACGACTCCTGTGACCTCAACGGTTTACGAAAAATATTATTTTCAGTTTTTTTTTGAAAATCTAGGTGTTTGGTAACACTTTATTTGAAGTTGTGTTCATAAGACTGACATGATACTGTCATAAACACAAAGGAGTCTTCATGAATGTCACAAAGTGTCAGTCAGTAAATAATGACACTTTTAATGCAACTTTTAATGCAACGTTGCATTAAAAGTCCATTAAAAGTGTCAACCTTGCATTATTTGGTAAATAATGACACTTTCCATGAATAGTTGATTTAAAAGTTGGATTACAAGTGAATAAAAAGTGTCAACTTAAAATTATTGAATCATGCAAAGTTGACACTTTTAATGCAAAGTTGACCATTAATGCAACTTTTAATGCAATTTTGTTTTAAAAGTGTCATTTTTTACTGAATAATGATTATTGTCTAAATAATAATCATTGTTATTTAATGATTATTAAATAATCCCAATTGCAAGATTGGGTTCGATTATTCTCTAAATAATGACTCTTTTAAAGCAAAGCTGCATTAAAAGTTGCATTAAAACTGTTCAAATAAATACGACTGAAAAGAAACTAAAATGTCATAAATTTAAACTATTCTATGGATGTATTGACTTAAAACAAAGGGAAAAAAAAGCTCAGCTCCTACTTTACCGTTCTGATGATTATTTAATTTAATAGATAAACTCACTTGAGGTCCGTCAGAACCTCCTTTGGGTTTGGTTTGGCTCTGCTGAAGAAGCCGCTCCTCATTTGGACTTTGTACTGGATGCTGTGGAAGCTGACAGCGGAACCACAGGCCTGCCTGGTTCTGTTAAAGTCTGGACTCATCTTTGATGGAGGCGTCCCATTGGTGCCGACATCTTCTATCATCGCAATGTTGATGTGACCGGCGCCCTCCATCAGTCCGAACAGAACCAAGAACCCTGGGAAGGTAAAGAGACTTTAGGTTTATCACCTGGAAGAGAAAAATAAGTCAAATATTTCTGATGTCAGGATCATAAATGGCTGCCAGGCAAACTAAAGATTGAGTGGAAAACTGTTTATTTGCCGTTTATTGATCTGTGTCACACTAAAGTTATCAAATAGATGTGTGAAGATGCCACTTTAGATTTTAAATTCATTATCATTACTAATATTACGAAGTTATTTAATGTTATTTCCACCTAAAATACAAAAAAGCTGCAAAACATGAATACCTCAAAATCATCTTGATCAAGTAGATTCAATGTTTTTTGTGCATATTTTTTATTGTTTCTGTTCTTTTAGTCTTTATTTATTTAGGTATAATATTTAAAATGTTCCAAATGAGGAAGCAAGTAAATGAAGTTTTTACCTAAATTATAGTGGAGAAAGTACAAATATTTTAAAATTCCCCTGGTTTTTAGCACATTTTCTTTTTATTTATTAATTTACTCACTTCACTTTTGTTTTTTGACTTTATTTTTATGTTTTCATTATTTTTGCTTTAATTTAACAATTTACTTTTATTATTTTTGTTTCATTTTATTGTTCTCTCGTCTTCTTTTCTCTTGCATGTTTATCATTATAATTTGGGATAATTTTTTTCCTTTCTCCTTTATTTTTTTGTTCTGTTATTGTTTATTGCCTATATTTGATTTTATATTAATAGAGACCATCACAGCTGTTTCAAAGAAATGACTAAATTAATAAAACTTTTAAAGCTGAATCAACATCTGGATTGAGGAATTGCTATTTCTATAAAAATGAATAACTTATCTCTCAGTCATTTCCTGTAACACAAGATATTAAGTTTTTGTTTTAAGATTATTTTATCTTATTTTATCTAAAAATGTGGTGAAAAGTTGCTCTTATATGTTTCTTTGATAAGCTATTTTCAGAGATTTGCATTGTTTTTCCATCAGGGAAACTTTCCTTACTGTCTGACAGGAAGATAATCTGATAACTGAATAATTAAAAACATGCTGCTGTTAGGCTTCTGATTGGCTGAAATTAGTTAAACTCCTTCAAATTAGCAAACAAATATTAACCCTCAGTTCTTATTTTAACATCCAAAACACCCTCATTTCTTTTTGTTTCCTTATCCGTGAGAATTTCTGTATTTATGCAAGGAATTCAAATGTATTTTAAGAAAATGGGAAAACAGAACAAGGGTTTTGATAAATTAAAATACATTA
This sequence comes from Poecilia reticulata, assembly GCF_904066995.2. Classification (NCBI taxonomy): domain Eukaryota; kingdom Metazoa; phylum Chordata; class Actinopteri; order Cyprinodontiformes; family Poeciliidae; genus Poecilia; species Poecilia reticulata. Next base: position 31,289,617 of record NC_088830.1, on the reverse strand, counting down.
ATAAAACATATTATTGCAGAAAACTGTCACAGCTAATCTGGGAGTTTGCATCTAGTTCATATTCTCATATTTATTGCATCCAAACTTTTAATTTCTCTCATTATTCTCCCAGTCAGCACCAAGGAGCTTTTCGTACCTTTGAAGGAACCTGTAGCAATGTTGAAGCATCAACTTTGGAGGAGAAATTATTAACTTTCTTCTGCGTTAATACTTTTAATTGAATAGTTGACTGGAATAAAATCACCTCACAACACATCTATCCACGTATCTTTTTTTTGTGAAATCTCAGGAAAATGATCCTGATGCTGCTGGAGAGGTAACCGATTTGTTTTTCAGCGACTCACCGATTGATGAAGAGGAGCGATGGCGGCTGCAGACTGAGGAAGAGTTCAGGCTGAATAACATCAACTCATTAGGGGCCGACAGGTTTAAAACTGCGACCCCCACCAAGCCGCATGGGGCAGTAACCCTTTAGCTCCCTTCAGCTGGACGTTCAAACGATTCACTGCAACTTTTTATTCTTTTATCAAACACGTCACCAGTTTTGTTTTGCTTTTTGTCCACTTATCCAACCGCTTCGATTCATCAGAATCTGTTTTCAGTTTATTTATTAGCTATCCAAACCAGCCTGATGCTTTGGGAAAGTAGAGAAACACTAAATTTTACAGAGTATTTTTCTAGTGAAAATATCTCAGCACACTTGAAATAAGACAAAACTAATTTACAAGTAACTTTTCAGCAACATATAAGAGCTTAGATTATTAATTGATTAATATTGATGAATACTAGTTCCACATTATGGAAAAATGCCATTTTATGAATGAAATAATCTGCCAGTGGAACTAATATTTTCTTTTATTTGCATAAAACAAAAATTATGCTGAAGATTTTCTGGTTTTGTCCGTACCACTTTACAAAAAGGCTAATCGATGGTTTATAAATGTTTACCCATTCATTATAAACACGTTATAAATCATTAATAGTTAATTATTCATTAATTAAGGTTGAGAAGGAGACTATATGCTAGAAATCAACATTTACTGCGCTGACAAGGTAGTCTGAAATGCTTAGCGTAATAAATAGGGGAACCGACGGGGCGCACTATTTAACAAGAAACCGGTAGATTTTTGTTTCCTTCTCTGTAAAACTGTAACCAAATGTGCTGGAGCTCCTGCTTTCGTTGCTAGGTAACGGACGGAACTCTGCTGGGGTTGCTAGGTAACGGTAAATAGAACATCTCTTAATCAACCACAGTACTTTCTTAATTTTGTTTATTTAATGATTGACAAGCAGTTTGGAGCAAAAAATAATAATGATGAAAAATTTTAAAAACAAAACAATCACAGTAACGGCGTCGTCGATGCGCCACATTTAGGTCCCAGTTCTGAGGAGGAATCTACTCGGGGTTTAATACCAGACAGTAAAACACTGAACACACTGCAGGAGACAACTCCAGGCTGTGGGTGGAGGTTACTGGAAATATAATAAATCACATTTTTAACAACAAATCACAGCCTCATCACGTAAAGACAGTATTTACAGACATCCTGCGCACAAACAACATGAAGGAAAGCGTTCAAATGATCCAACTGTTTCAGCTCAAGTCTTCTTCTACTGACTAATTAATTAGTCCGGCTGGTTTCGTTATGCAGCTGAACGGCCATTTTGTTCCGAGACAGAACCTGCGCAGGTGAAATATTCAGATATGTGGGATCCAAGATAAATATGACACATTTATTTAATATATTTGATCATATGATATGACATATATGATCAGTCTTACAGAGGTACATAAATATAACTATTTACAAAACACAGAAACTATACATTCCTGTACCTTAAACACATCTTTGTAGAAATGTGCAGCAACTTTTAATTTTCTCCAAATAAAATCTCCAGGATTGTGCTAAGTGATGGTTTTCAGCTTTGGTGACACAAATGTCATTAAAATGTGAATTTCTGAAGTTGTTTGTGGACAGGTCAGGTGAATTTGTTGATAAAATCCTTAAAAAGGTAAAATTAGAAGCTTGGACCCTTAAAAACTAACCTAAACTTACAGATAAAACAAACAAAATCTACTTATTCTTCTGCAAATATTTAAGGGGGATTGAAACTACAAAGCCTTCTCAGCGCATTCTTCAAGTTGGACTGGAGGAAATTTGAAGAAATTTGAACTTTTAATCGACGGGAGTCTTTTTTAACTCATCAAACTGGTTAAACTGGTGCCAGCGCTTGTTCAGGAGCCAACAACCGATCAGATGGTCATCAAAATCGGACGATTTAACTTTGATTTTAAACTTTGATTTTTGGTCAAGAAACCTGCACCATATTTTAAAAAATATATTTGTTATATTCCTGTGAAGGAATATAACAAGCATTGTTTGTTTTTTTGCTGGTTTGTTTGAATTAATGCAATTAATTTAATGCAGAGATGTTGCTTCATACTTTCATATAGTATCGACACTGCAAAAACAAAAACACTTATGAAGTATTTTTTTTGTCTAGTTTCTAGTGCAAATGTCTTAATATTCTTGGAAGAAATAAAACTAATTTACAAATAACTTTTCAGCAATCTATTAGAGCTTGTTTTAGTCAATATGTCTGTAATATTGATGAAGAAATGCTGGCTCCTCTGGCAGATTATTTCACTCAAACATGAGAAAAACATATTGTACTCAGTAAAATAACTGAAAAGTGGAACTATTACTTTTTCGTCAATATTAAGGAATTATTGACTTAAAATGCTCCTGTTTTTTGCTGAAAAGTTACTTGTAAGTTAGTTTTATCTTATTTTAAGGGTACTAAGATATTTGCTCTAGAAACTAGTTAAATTAAGTTGGCAGGGTTTATAGTGTTTTGCTGCTGGTGGTTATTAGCTCCAAGTCGTTTTAAGTTAGAAATTTGGATTAAAACACAAAAATTATACTTTAAAGCTCCAGAAGGTGGTTAATTGAAGGTTTAAGGTTGTAGAAACAGTTTTGCGAATGAAGTTTACGAGTTTCCTTGTTTAAAACGAGACACTTAGCGAACTGATGGACAAGATGTTCTATTACTGAATCTCTCCTTTCAAGTGTTTATAAATTAGTTAGAATTTATTCCACTGATTATCAAGCATCAAAGTTTAAGTGCTGGACTTTCCCACGTTTTAGAGTCCATTGTAACTACAAATTTGCCGATGATTTTCTTCCCGTCGCTCAAACATTTCAATGTTTTTAGCACCACAACATTGCTGCATTACTTGTGTACAAAACCTTATATAACAAGGGATTACTTCATATCTAGTGCACACCATGAACTCGCAGCCCCGGTTTCCATGGGAGCTGCACATCAAGCTGCTCTAAACAACATCAGGACAAACTGCACTCTGTGTTCAGCCTGTATTGCACATGTTGGCGAAGTCTGCAGGAAGCAGCTCGCCGTGGCGGGCGGGCGGGCGTCAGGCTACGCCCAGCGGCCGCTGGACACGAAGCTCCTGCTGAAGGAGAAACCGTCGTCTGAACTCTTGTGTCTCCCCCAGGCGCCGAAAGGCACCACGATGATTGTGCTGTTGTCCTCCGTGCCGTACTGCAGAGCCTGACGCAGACGAGAACAGAGATTAAATAACAAAGAAACTGTAACTGCTGCTTTTGCAAGTCATACGCCAAAGGTCTCCTTTACCGTTTTCATTAGAGAAATTACTCAACTTAATTGATACAACATGAATTTAGCAACGAGCTGGAAAAAAAATACTGAAAATCTGTGACTTTAAATAATTAAAAATAAATAAATAATAAATCATAACAGAACTCCATCTAGTCATAATTCAGTATTCATAGCTGTTTTTGTCCCATACAGCATATTTGAAATATTAGAAAGGAATTCCAGCTTGGGACCATTGTTCTTGTTTTTGGCAGCCATTTTAGTTTATTTCTTAGTTTTTAGTCATTTCCAAATGTGATAGTTAATAATGGAAAGAAGGATTTCACATCACACAAATCACGGACAGTCCTGTTTGTGAACTGTAGTCAGAGGCTTCTTCAAATTTGCTGTAGTACAGTCTGCTACAGCAGATCCTTCCTGCCAACAGCATCACCATCTACAATCTACAGGAATTTGAATTAAGTGAGTTACAACGTTTAATAACTCTTTGGATTTAATAAAGTATTCGAGTCACAGCAGATTATTGATTTATCTTTAGCAAACGACCAGGAGCCATTTCCCCTTCTAGCGTTAGCCTAGCATGTTTTTTTTGTTTGTTTTATTTACCCAGAATTCCCTGCGCTGTAGTCCACTTCCTGCTTTCGGTCCACTAGATGTGAAACATTTGGATTCGAACTGCCGCAGAGTTCACTTCAACTCAACCGAGAAATGGGTTTGTAGGTGGACCAGAGTTTGCGTTTTTGGTCCGATTGCGAATTCAAACCTCCCCAAACGAACTGGACTCTCAAGACAAATAAACTAGAGTTTGATTAAAGATGTAATTCAGCCCTAATTAAAAACTTTTTTTCCCTTCAAACGTGCTCCGAGTTGCATTTACTCACTTTCAGTTCCCTCATTTCTACGTTATTTTCAGCTTTGTGTTTGTCGATTACATAAAATCCTAATAAATCATCCTAAAGCTTGCAGATAAAATGCGAAACCATTCAGGAGGATTTGAGTTTATTTCTCACCTGGTCAGATATTCTCTGCGCCGCCTCTTTGGGGTCGTGACACTGGTTGATGACGTTGCAGATCTCCTGGCTGTTCATGATGAAGTTGATGCCGTCCGTGGTCAGAGCCAGAAACGAGTCATGGACATGATGCAGCTGCAGAAAACGGAAACGCACCTCAGCAGTTTGGCCAGGAAACGCTTTGCTAAGACTTGAGGTCAACTGGTCGTTATCTACAGACACGCTGCATATTCATGTTCACATGTGGACATTTTGTGCGTGTGCACAATACTGGAGGGCAAAAAGACGATTCTGTTACAAAACATCAAGGTAAAATAATTCTGTTAAATCTAGAGACGTAGGTATGATTAATTCAGTGCATCAGAGCAAAGGGAACAATAACACAGAAAAGACGTTGAAAAATCGAAACCACTTTAATTCTTCTTTTTTATCGCTCTTTGTGTCGGCTACGCTGCACACAGACTTGTTGCCGTAGCAACTGACTAACAACAGCTCTCCTAACGTGTCAGGATTCGACGCCCAAACATTTCCCACACGAAGAACAGAACATTCAGTCGGTTACGGTTTTATGTTTTCAGGCTTGATGTTTACTTTGTGATTATTGATAAGTGATTGAACACAGACGTGTGTGATTGATTAGCTAATTTAAACACCTGCCCTACTGACAATACGTCAGAAAGCTTGTGTGGGTCAACTTAGGTATATTTTTTTTTCACTGAACTGAAACACACCTCTTTCCACAGCACGTCTACGTGTCACGTTTGTCAAAGTCAAGCTAGCATAGCTGATCTACTTGAATCTTGTGTGCCATTTTTTAAATTAAAACTTTTTCCTGTCCTTGTGATCTAGTTATCGCAGTGTTGATGATTAGCAGTAAAGCTCTGCTTCCCTTTTGTGTTAATATATCACGCGTACATTTAATATTCAGCATGTCACGTTGACAACTTGTTAGCCAAAATCAATGGCCGTCATCGTCCGTGAGCAGTTTATAATCCACCAGAAGGAGCTGCAACACGACTGCATGTGAAAGGAAACGGGTCAAATAAACTTGTGTTCTGGTTTCAACAAACTCTGGTTTTAAACGTACTGTGACTCTTTTGGTTTCTGGATCAGCAATGACCCCCATCGTCTTCAGGTCAAAGTCTCCAATGCTGCGTGTCATCGCCAGCCGGCCGTTGACATTCGGCTGCCCCAGGCTGTTCCAGGTGATGTAGCCCCCGCTTTTCTTTATCCTGGCATAAACAAACAAGGTCTCTACTAAATATAGCATTAAAAACAGCAAAGTTGGCAACAATGGTTTACCATTGTTTGATGTTTGAGAACGTGTTCTTGCAGTATTTCCATTATATTACTCGAAAATAGTCTCAAAACAACAAATATTATCGTGCATCGCGTTGACGTCTGGGGTAATCCACCATGCAGCAAGGCTCACCTGTCCTTCTCGTCCCTTCTCTCAGGTGTGTGGTCAACAGTCAGCTTAAGAGCCTTGCCTTTGCGGCACAACATGGCGCGACTGTCCCCCACGCTGGCTACCACCAGCTCGATGCCGTCCCTCAGCAGCGCCACGGTGGCGGTGGTTCCCGCGTTCGTTCCCGGCCCTAAAAGACAAAGCAGGAACCGTCGGAGGCAGAACGAGCCGATTCAGAAACACACAGAAGGTCACATGGCGTGTCGCACATCCACAGAGCAGAACGTAAACAAACGGGCTGAGGTTGTTTTAGACTCGAGAGAAAAAAACTACAGTTTACACAGTAAACACAGGATGTAAATCACACATGCAGGTAGAACTGCTGCAGCACAACGTTGAGATCCGGAGTCATAGCAAAAATAAACCTTAAAAACAAATGGCACACAACATATTTATTATGAGTCCAGGCTTGTATAACAACAAACAAGCTAACCTAAAATGTTTGTTTTCTGCAGTAATTCTTCAATTATTAGCGAGTATAAAAGGGTACACATCAACTCCTTTCATAGGGATTTAATCTGGAAAACAAAAAAAGTGCAAACAAACAGCAGTGATGTCTAATTCCTTAAGGGAAAACTATTTTAATCTGCTAAATAATAATGTCTCACAGCGCCCTCCACAGTTACCGGCACCCCTGGTAAAATAAATTCATCTTTTACTGAAACAAAACCATCACAAAGTAGTCACATTTTAAATTTAAATCTATTTTTTGTTACCCGTTTACCTGGTTTATATTTCTCACAAATTTCCCTACAAGAACAACAATAAAGTGATACAGATGCAGTGGAAAATATTTAGAGATTCGAACTTTAATTTAATTTTCAAAACTCACATAAGTTTCCCAGTCCAGTGTTATCCCCTCTTGGATGTTTTACTCCTTTATTGCTTGTGCAAATCAGTCATGATCAACAAAATTTGGCTTTTTGAGTGAATAAAATACAAAAAGATCAATTTAATGTCAAAGTGAAAACTAATTTCTACCAAATAATGACAGTGAAATGAAAAATAACATAAGTGATTGTGTAAATATTCACCCCTTCAAAATGAATAATTAGTAGATATTTCTTATGTCCATCTCCTGACTGATACTTTATAGTAAACTTTCTTCTGATTGTGAATCACAATCAATAAAATTTGGATTTTTTGATCGAAAAATAGAAAAAATAATCCCTTTAATGTCAAATAGAAAACTAATTTCTACCAAATAATGACAAATAGAAATATTTAACATAAGATGAGTGATTATGTAAATATTCAGACCCTTAAAGTCAGAGGTGGGGGTTGTCACAAAAAGTCACATTTTCTTGATTACAACTGATTTGTAAAAGAAGAAAAAATGGTAAAACATTCAAGAAGGTGAATTCTTTCCATAAGTATATATAAATTAACTTTTCTATCTAATGACTGTTAATCACTGATGATGTCACGTTCGACAGATTCTAAACATTTAAAAATTATCAAATAAAATGAGTAAAGGGACACAACATTTTGCGAAAATTTACAGGTTTTGAGTTTTTTTTCTGCCACACAATGACAACTAATCGAATAACATTTTAATAAAAACCCACCAAATGTTTTGAAAAGCTGCCTAAATTTTAACCTGCCCAAAGCCGTTTTTGTCTTCAGTCCAATTAGGAGGAAACTTTCTAAATCTGGCTGTCAGTTTGTTTCTTTGGCTCATTTTCATGTTTCTTTTGGTCACAAAAAGCTGAATTATGAAAGTCTTTTGCCTCGGCTCATCGATCCACATTGTAAAAAATGTCCCAGAACTGAGAATTTTAACCACAAACACTTACAATTAATTTAAATACCTATGTTGGTAAAGCGTGACATCGTCAATTAATTAAAAAAATTCAGAATTTTAAATGAAAATGAGGTAAAACTTCCATCAGCTTTTGCCCTTGCATGTTGTTACCAGCAGTGTCTTTAAGTGTGGAGTTCGCTGCGTGTTAAACATGCTGCGTCTATTGAAGGTCTTTCACTAATGAGCTACTGAACATGTCGTACGGCTGGTCAAACAGATGCATTGTCTCACAGGAAGCATACACTTGGTAAGAGAAGAGAAAGAAAGAGGATTTAGAGAAAGATAGGGAACCTTCCAGTAGTCCAGGATTTAGGACCCGCTGGACTCTCCTTCAATATCTATCCTCTCGTCATCCACACTGGTACCAAGGGCCTCCAGCTCTGAGCTGGGTCAGCAGCTGCCGTAGATAACATGCACACACACACACACAGGCATATTGGGACATTTCACACAGCGTGGCCCAAATCAGGCCACATAACACGTTTACTAGCTTTCACCGTAAAATTAAAACTGAATATTAACTGAGAAAAACTAACTTCAAGCAGCAGATGTGCAATTTGGTGTTTTAAGAGAAAGTTTGTCGTTTCTTGCACTGGATTATTTAACAGATTAGGGGGGAAAAAAACTCAATATCTGGTAAAAATTACATAATTTATTTAGTTTTCCACAGAGTTTTGATGCTGTGTACATTAAAAAGAAATAAAGTCCTATAAATAATAAAGCACAGAAGACAAAACAAAATAAAGTCTGGTAAAACTTAAAAACAATTGTTTGGTTTTTCTTTTAGGGAAAGAAAAGTAAACCAACATCCAGAAAATGTGAAAAGTTTAAAATATGTCTCAAAGCTGCTGATTGCTTTTTTTAACATTTTTTTTTAAACAGTCACCATGTTGTGTCAGTATAATAAGAGACAGATAATCTGGGGGAAAAACTCCTCCATAAGATACTATTGCTGTCTGAAGAAATGCACCGATAAAAACAACCAATCAGAGCCGGGAGGCGGGTCTTAGCGCTGTCAATCGCACTTGTGTTCGTGCTGCTAAATGTATTAATGGCGGGAAAAACTATTTATTATTACAGAAAAACCATTTATCCGCCATCATCAGTAGATAAACGCCACTGATCATGCTAGTTAGTGAATGCTAGCTAGCAATCGCATTCACTACAGATTCTGCTATCAGAAAGAGGCAACAGGGGAGGAGCGACACGTACACCAGAATGATTGACAGCGCTAAGATTTGCCTCCTAGCTCTGCTTGTTTCTAGCTAGCACGGTGAGAAGATGGAGCAGATTATCCGTTTCATACGACATGATGACAGTTTCATACGGCAGCTTTAATGATAAGATACTTTTTAAAAGTTATCAGTTAGCTGTTGTTTACTACTTTATCACCGGATCACCATCTCGTTTATGATCAGCTCAGCTGCAGCTTTGGAAACTGTAGCTATTCAATCATACTGGATGCGTTTTGGTGCAACCCATATTTTTAAATCTCCTCGTTAGTTTTAATTAGATGAACTAATTTAGTAATTGATTCGATTGTTAGCTGGAGTATACAGACTCGAAAAAGACAATTTCATGAAATGAAAACATACTCAGAGCAGTATTTAAACGAAAACTGTACAAACGCATTTACATTTCACGTTTAAAATAAAAAAAAAAAAACTTCATTGTCTGTAAATATGTTCTACCCAGAAATCAAATGGCGAAGTTTCAGCTTTAAATTAGTGCCTTTTTATCGGATGAATACCAACTAATCCTGAAAAACAGATAATTTAAGAGACCATAAACATTTTAAACAAAATTTCCACAAAGTTTGACAAATAGTTTGTGTTGATAGAAAGTAAAAACTACTTTAAAATTCTCACTTTTCAAAATCTTTAAAATGTTATCTAGTGACTGCAGCAACAGATTAAGCTATTAGATCGACATTTTTAATGTACATCAATTTAGCTGCCTAGATTTTCCTTTAAGTTGCTGCCTATATGCGTATTTGAACTATTTCACATCTACTAAAGTTTGCACGTTTCCCTCTTTTTATAGCTTGTTTGTTATTTAATAAAAGTTAGGAAAGACAGACCTCTAACTAAGATCTAAAACCTCATCACCTATGTAGGATAAGTTTAAAAACAGGAGGAGGAAAAAAAGCACAATCCATGTTTAAAAATCAATACATGTGTTTTAATACAGTAACAAATACTTTAAGGAATATTCAAATAACAGAACCTACCATTTGGATAGAAGTGCAGGTGCTTTGCCAAAGCTTTGTCTACTTCTAGGAAAGCTTTCCTTAAAGCCGACTCCAGATTGTCATCTTCTGCCAGAATGTCCCTGAAAAAGATGAGAACTACTATGACCAAAAATTTAAATTCCTCGACTATTTCCAATAAAAACTATAGACACGTTGCAGCGTGAGATCCCAGCCGCATCTCCCTGCTGGCAGGCAAAAAGCTGCTCACTGACGATGTCTCCCGTTGGTTTTAGCTGTTATGAATATAATGCGCTAAATCTTAAATGTACGCCTGACATGTAAAGTAAAAAGGGTCGTTGTGTTTCGCTACTGACAGTCAACACTACGACAACTAGACAACAAGGTCATGAAAAAGGTTTAATTTTTTAAAAAAAGCAAAGAAGAGGGAAGTAGGACAGTTATGCTAGCTTGACTATGACAACTGTAACATGTAGATGTGCGAATGTGGAATTTGGTGTTTCAGTTCAGTTAATAAATAAACACACAGACCAACTCTGAGAGATCCTCAGTAGAGCAGGTGTTTAAATCAGTTGATCAGCCACCGCCGTGTCAGATTAGCTAAGAACAGCGTTGGCTAATCTACCACAGCCATCACTTGTTAATAATCTCAAAATAAACAGCAAGTTTAAAAACATAACACTGTAATGGACTGAATGTTCTGCTCTTTGCATGTTTCTTGGTGTTGAATCCTGATGCGTTGTTGTCAGTTGCCGGGAAAAAGAATGAGAAAAAAGAAGAATATGAGTGGTTTTGAGACGTTCTTCAATGTTTTGCTATTCTCCCTTTGCTGTGGCGCATTGTACTAAATTAATAATACCTCCATCTCCAGGTTTCATTTAGTCAACGTGATTGTTCTACCGAGGCACCGCAGCTATGCATGGCCGGTAAAGGAATCATCTTTTTGCCCTCCAGCACTGTGTGCATGTGCGAATATTTCCTGATGTAGACTGTAACATGAAACGTGTCTGTATGTGCGACTCCCTTACTGGATGAATTTCTTCATGTATTTTTCGCAGAAGTCGGCAGCTTCTGAGCCGCCGTGGCCGTCAAACACAGCGAAGTACAGGGTGCTTTCGTTCATCTGGGAGACCTGGAACCGGTCCTCATTCTCCTTGCGTTGGCCGATCAGGGATGCACACCCTACCTTAGACAGGCTAACTTTGGGAATGGGTTTGCCATAGCGAATGCTAGGGGGCAGCATGATGGGCTCGTCAATGCGATCATCCCAAATCCCAAAGGAGTCCCAGGTCGTAAGGCGGCCGCTGCCGTCTGGATCGAAGCGCGTGTTGCTGTATCGCCTCCCCGAAGGTCCATAAAGTTGTCTGCAGAACAATGGGAACTCTGTTTTGTGGATGTCAAGCTGAAAGGGCCGCGGATCGAAAGCCTTCTGGAGCAAACCACTACGACTGATGTTGGAACCGCTGCACCTGACCAGGCGCGCAAGGCAGGAAGCTGACATCACCCTGAAGACACTCGCAGAGGGAGGAGCGGGGGCGGAGGTGTTCACAGCGCTCAAAAACTGAAGAGAAACAGGAATGAAAACGATGTAAAAATCTCTCAGGGCTGTGATTTCAATGAAATGTTTATGACATCGGTATAACATAAAAAAAAGAAAACTGTTTCACATTGCAAAGTTATTGAAAGATGTAGCTTGTGGACACGTTATTACCAACTTAGGAAAATACAAATATATAAAATCTGTCAAGTCACAAATGAGCAGATCTTTAAAAAAACAATACAGTTGCACCAATCACTGAGTGAACAAGTTGAAGTTGTTTTTACATGTTTGTCCAAAATTGTGAAGGTACTGGTGGATGGAAGTGTGCTTCACTGGTGCAGAGTTTTCAAATAAACTCAGTTTTTCTGCATCAGATCGGAGTCGGATGATACTAAACCTCAGATATTTATATCAGCATCAGAAGTGAAAATAAGTAAATTGGTGCATTTCTACAAAAACAAGACGCACACAAAAAACAAGATCTTATCCAAAAACCTACTTCTGCTAAAGATGGAAACTCAACAATCTTGTTTATACTCTCTGGAGCGAAACCAGAGTAAGATATGGGAATGAAAGCATGGTTAAAGGAAACACAAATACATGCCTGAGAGCAGAGAAAATGTAAATAATTGACTCAAAGCAAAACATTTCTGCACCCAGAAAATCCCAAGAACTTTAAATGACCAGAGCAGCAGCCAGTGGTAAAAATTATGAACTGATGTTGATTTAAGGTCATTTACTTTTCCAGAAAGTATGCTTGCTTGTGTAAATTTGAAATATACATTCAGCAACTCCTTTAACCCCAAGCAACCAGTGGAGCAGAAAAAAAAACCAATACTTTGTAAAGTAAAAACTCCTGATATGAATGTGTTAACTGACAAGAACTGATTACACAGTACCAGTGTATTGGTCTTAATTTTTATCAGATCATTTCTCAACTTCCTGTACACTGAGGCAGGGCAAGTTGCACCTTCACTTTGTCACAATTTGCAGTATTAGAGAGAGTACTACATAAATGTGAAGTTATTTTACATTTCTATCTGAGTTTAGTTACATTGATTACAATTAACACAAGAAAGACGCTTAATAATAATAATGTGAAAACATTTCCACATGCAAATTAAATGGTCTAAATTGAAATTCAACACTTGTAATCCAGAAATGAACGCCTCTAAATGATGCAATAACATGGAGATATGACAAACTGCTGTCAAATACGGTGTTTTTAGCTGTGTTTTTACCATCTAATGTCGCCAGATAACTCTATACTGGACAAGCTCCACTTAAGATTAATAAAAACTATATTTGCAAAACTAATCGAATGATTAGTTTTTCGAATCATTCGATTACGTTATGAAATCTCTACTTTGTTTTAGCTTTCGCAAAGAGAACAAAAGCACCGCGAAACATAAACGCTTTTCCAATTAACCTTCCGTGAGTGTGGAATTGTTGAATCCAAGTTTTAACATTTTAGATATTTTAGCTTTTCAACCAGAGTCGAAATTCCATAAATACCTCTGTGCCGAAGCTAACTACGTTGTTTCGCTAGCTGCTATTATTTGAAGTATTAACGTTTAGTGATTACTACGTAATAGTATTATTTCATACCTTTGATAAAATTATGATACCTTTAATAAAGCAGCAAATAAAATGAACTAAAATAGTGAGACGCGTCAATAAAAAAAAAAAAACTCGTCATTTTCAGTCTTGCGCGTTAGCTAGCTTAGCGAACAAGCTAAGTGGCTAACTTTAGCTTGAGATACGCAGTTTATATAAAAGACACTAACATAACTACTTAAAGTCTCATGTTGTGTATTAAAAAGTCATACCTTGGATTTATTTAAAAATAGAAGTGTAGAGTCGAATCCCTGTGTTTACTTCCAAAAGCGCGACTGAATGAAAACAGAGTGAAAAACCTCCTCCGCCCTCTTCTTGGTATTATCAAACAAGGCCTCTCTGATGTGACCGCGCCAATCAGCTTTCAGTTCGTTTCACGCCCCGCAAACAGCGCTTTCGATTGGTCCAACAAATTAGAACTGCAACGGGCATCCACAAATCAAAAGGCAGCGTCTGTTGTATGTTGCAGACAGTCAAAAAATGGGGCTTTGTAGCACGAGTGAATACATAATTGAGTTTATGTGACAGCAAAAGGCTGTCCTGTGTATGTATCTCTATTTTCCTGACTCTATTTTGAGTTTGTTAGCAGTCCCAATGTGGACCAGCTTCCTGTATTTACTATCCAGAACTGCCTACATACCTTTTATGTAATTTGAGAGTCGACTGCTTACCTTAGTTCTCCTTTTACCCTGCAGGAATTTAAGGTTAAGCCAAACCAAACCTGTTTGTGCATTTTCGTTTTACTACGCAAAACTGCCCTGTGGTTTTGAGGCTTTTTGTCAAGTTCCTCAAATTTCTTGGAACCCGTCAGTTAAAATGTGTTAAAATCTGTAGAAGTCAGTCGTCTTCTACTGCAGTAGCATAATCTCATTCTGAAAACATTTTGATATATTTAAGATGTGATTTAAGTGCATTACTTTAAGAAATGTCTATTCTGAACTAAAGTGGCACGTTTGTTGGTACTGTAAGGCAGTGCTGGGTGACAGTAACACAGTCACTGTATATAGGGAGAACAAAGATGTCTGCAGTGATGTAGCGGTCTGCTGTAGTGAAGAGAGAGCTTGACTGGTTGGTCTACATTCCAACACTTATTCGTAATCATCCATCCATCCATTTTCTTTCACCCTTGTCCCTCAGTGGGGTCGGGAGGGTTGCTGGTGCCTCTCCAGCTAACGTTCCGGGCGAGAGGCGGGGTCACCCTAGACAGGTCACCAGTCTGTCGCAGGGCAACACAGAGACACACAGGACAAACAACCATGCACACACACTCTCACACCTAGGGACAATTTAGAGAGGCCGATTAACCTGACAGTCATGTTTTTGGACTGTGGGAGGAAACCGGAGTACCCGGAGAAAACCCACGCATGCACAGGGAGAACATGCAAACTCCATGCAGAAAGACCCCAGGCCGGGAATCAAACCCAGAACCTTCTTGCTGCAAGGCAACAGCTCTACCAACTGCGCCACTGTAATGATATTTACTAGTATTATGTCATGACACCCTACTTCACAGGTAATGTATGGTGATATACAGTCAGCACTTTCCAGACAATGCTGTGTGTTTTTGTTGCTGCAGACCTCTTGCCCAGTTGCTTTTCTGTTTTCTTCTACTTTGAAGCAAAATCCTGCTCTGTTGTTCCATACTTTATAATTATCTTCACTATTTTCCATTGTACATCTAATTGTCTTTTGTACCAGCCTCCTGACTGATTCCTCTTCACATTGACATCCCTCTGCTTTGAAAACTTTCTGCAGAATGTGGCATTTTATATCCACAGTATGTTAAGTGAGAGAAGACTTTGGGTAAAAAGTGGGACCCATATGGGTTCTAAATCTGTTGCACACTGTTGGACTGATATTCCTAATACCTATTGGGTGGACGTAGCTAAGCCTCAACTGCTTCCACTGATATGGGGTGTGCTGCAAAATATATTGCAAATATAGTCATGCCAGTATCATTGTGTGCAATATTCATACTATATGGAGTGCAGTAGTTAGTGGCTAATAGATTTTAAGTGTTATAAACTTTTTTTGTCTTAAATTCACAGCATAAATGTAATATTTAGCAGAGTTTGGAGCTTAAGTTATAATTTATGAAGCAGCATTTTATGTAAACTTGTATTAAAAAATATTTGTGACATATTTTGGTTGCTTTGATGGGTAACTGTGGAAATATTACCCACCCTATTTTTACAACGAGGAGCAGCTAATTAGCATTAAATAATAATAATAATACCTGAACTATGAACCCAAGTCCCAAAACAGAAGGCATCGTTTCTCGAAGATATTTGGGTTATATAACAACATATAATCTCGCTATGTGATTATTTGGATTTGAGTAAAGCAGAATTGAAATCAATATACAGGCCACAAAATTTCAGTTTTTAATAGCGCCTGAACTTCCGGTTCAGCGGACCAATCACATCATTCCCACTTCTGAGGCGTTCGATGACGTAAGCATCTAAAGCACTTCCTCGTTTGTTTTCTGAGCTGCACACCAGAAGCCAAACGCCTCTTTCTCAACATGCATTTGTCAAGGTGAGAAAAGCGATTGTGCGATCCAGAAAACATTATTTCTCCCATAGCAACCGTCCAGGTGAGGTTTCAAACAGAAGCGATATTAAGATTTCTGCTGGTTTCCAGCGCCGCTGTAGCTCGCAGCTCAGTTAGCTGGTTGGTTAGATGGTTCCATTTTGGTTTTTACTACTAAAATAAAGCGATATCGGTGGGCATAAGCAGATGTGTTCATTATAGTTGTTTATAATTCATTTGTTTGCGTAAAATCTGTTATGACTGAGAGTTGGAGGGGTTATAATGCACAAAAAAAGAGCTAAAGTTAGCAGCTAGCCGAGCGCAGTGCTGTGATAATCCTCTGAGATAATAAACATGAACTGAGACACAGATTGATGTTGGAGAGGCTTGTTTGTGTTTTGAGGACGAGGATGTTGCGATGACGGTTTCTATACAACTGAAACTAGTGGCAGTTGCTATTTTTTATGGATCGATTTTACTGCAGTTAAAGCTGAAATCAAAGCATTTAAATCATGGTGAAAATTACAGAGAAATTGATCTTTCATTTATTTTTTTGATTATTTTTTTAAAAGATTGTTTTGGCACTTATTACATAGCTTTTCAGGAAGTGGAGAACATGCAGTTCATGGGTAGGGAATTGAACCCGTGACGGTTGCGCCAGGGACTGTAATCCTCTGTTTTTGGTATATTTTGATTATATCAATGA
The DNA here is from genome assembly GCF_904066995.2 of Poecilia reticulata. Classification (NCBI taxonomy): domain Eukaryota; kingdom Metazoa; phylum Chordata; class Actinopteri; order Cyprinodontiformes; family Poeciliidae; genus Poecilia; species Poecilia reticulata. The sequence continues at coordinate 31,273,092 of NC_088830.1, read as the reverse complement.
TAAGTTATCAAAAAATCCACCAAAATGCCTCCATACATTTTCTTTATATCAAAAGAATAAAGCATTTGTTTTGGTTGGTTAACAAACCATTCATGCCATTCAACCTGCCAGAATCCACAATTTCGTATCTTAAATTATAGTAGATATGAGCAGAAAGCTACACTTTGTTTGCTTTAGGAAACTCCCAAACCAGGTTTTCACTGTATGATAAAAATACCAAAGTTTTATTGTATACAAAGAGTCAAAACCAAAAGATATAAAACATGTAATAAATTATTTAAGTGCTTTTATTTACCAAAAAGGCTACAATTATTCCTACAACTGCCTCAAACACTAAATATATTTTCAGTGGTAACTTAGGACAGTAGCATCCTCAGTCATCCAGTCATAGCTACTGTTGGAAGTACAACCAATCAGCACCGAGAAAAGAAATGCTGCTTCTGGATTGGCTGCTTTGCAAACTGCAGCCAACAGCTTGTGAGTTAATATGTGTAAAATCACAGAGAATATATAATGATGTAGTTCAATCTATAACGGTAAAAACAGTATCTGTTTTGTTTTTCACAGAGAAGTTGGCCCAGATTTCCTTAATTCTGGGAAATCGGATGATACTTTTCTACCTCTGCAAGAATGTGAACATTGTATTCTGCCTGAAAATTACAATTGATGCACTCCTGTTTTTGTGTACACTGTAAAAACACAATATCTTACAAAGTATTTTTGGTCCAATTTCTAGTGCAAATATCTTAGTCCACTTAAAAAAACAAGACAAAACTGTCTTACAAGTAACTTTTCAGCAAAATATAGAAGCTTGTTTCAACTCAGTAATTATTTAATATTGGCTTTAAAGAGTATTACTTCCACTATATTTTGATTAATAACAATGTATTTTTTCTGTTATAAGTGAAACAATTTACCATAAATATTAGGGAATTATTGACTTAATATCTTACCAAAAAGTTACTTGCAAGTTAGTTTTGTCTTGTTTCAAGTGTATTTATATATTTGCAATAGAAACAAGAAGTAAATCTTGGTAAGATTCTGTATTTTGCAGTGATGTTTCTATCCCCAATATTTGCTAATAAACAATTAACAGTCACAAAAATGTAAATTAAGACATTAACAGTTTTTAACTAAACATCTGGTAACGACGTAGAAATGGAGTTGAAATCATGATTCATTCTGGTTTCATTAATTTAAAACTGATGTTTCTGCTTCATCCTATCAACAAGCGTTCCTAAATCAAATCCCTGCTTTCCAACTGAAGAGCCGTCGTTAACTAGCAGGCGAAATCCCACTGAAGATGATGACTCGTTCCTGCTGTTTTCCCAGGGTTGGAGTTTACATGAAGAGGAGAAAGCGGGGCTGATCTGAGCCTTGAACAGAATCGTCTCCCTCCATCTGGCCCTCGCTCTCTCCGCCTCTTCAGACTGCTGCTCATTTCCTCTCCTTTCATCAGCATGCTGTGCTGGGGGAACGCCAGGGATGGGCAGCTGGGCATCGGCGCGGAGAGGAACCCCGCGTTTGAGCCCAGGAGCTGCCATGTGTTCAGCGGGCGGGGACTGAAGGAGGTCGCGTGCGGAGGGCAGCACACGCTGTTCCTGCTGCACGACGGCAGCATTTACACGTGTGGCTCCAACTGCTGTGGACAGCTGGGCCACAACAGAGATGGGACGTCCCCAGGTAAGCTTTTGTTCTGCAGCTTCAGTGCTTTCAGCTGCATCATCCTGCAGAGAGACACTGTGGAGAGGCAGCAAAGCCGACTGAAGAATGTCGGAAAACATGGAGAGAAGCAAAGATTTGTATGTATTCATGGGCCTGTCACAATGAACTGTAAATCAGTTAATTGCAAATACATTAAAACAAGCTCAATAATCTCCATTTGCACAATTTACTAGTTTTATTTTTTCTCTTTATTTATACCAAAATCTTGATGACCTAAGTCTGAAGGACAGTTTTGTTTACAGAGTCTTCATAATTCACTTTATTTGTTGTTTCAGTTGTTTAGTTTAGTTTTGGATATTTAAAATGTCTTTAAAATGTCCAGTGTTAAACATTCATTAGGAGTTAAAGCTTGAGACGGTATACTTGTATTACTATGCTATAATCATCATATTACATGAAAATGGTCTCAAAACAACAACATTATCGTTTATCACAATAACTTCTGGGACAATTTTTTGTCCTGCAAAATTTGTGGACAACTAGGCCTAGTTATGGATGTGGTGCAAACTAAAAACTAATTCTTTCTTTCACATATGATTTCCCTCCTGGGAATGTAGGTGTATTTAAAGCCACACCCAAATTCACAGTAAACTTTAGCAAACTGCTGAGAAAGTTTGGAAATTTCCATGAAAACCGTGAAGGAACCCTGAGGCACCATTTGTACAGGCATGTCAGAGAGCCTGTTAGTGAAAGCTTTCCTATCTTTACAGAAACTGGAGTGGTAGGCTGTATTATAATAGTAGTACATTGTTATAATTTGTACAAAATTTCTTTTTGAACATCAGAAGCTGTTGCATATTTAAGATTCATCCATTTCTGCTAAGCTTCTTTGTTAAAGTCTGCAGCTGAAAGCCACACATGAAACAAAGAGTAACTGCTCGCAATTATCTGCTCTGCTTTTCTTCTCATTTCCTGAACTTCCTGCTTCTACTTCTGAGTGAATAGCAACGCTCTGGAACAGTTTAAATGCGTCTATCATAGCTTTTATAGAACAATCTTGTAGCAGCAGGATTTCTAAATTCCTCTCATGGGTTGGGTTTATGAGGGAGCCCAGAAAGGCTACAGGACAAGCTGAACGTTTGGGAGGATTTAGCATGTTTATATATTGTTTTAAAAATGTAGTACTTCTACATTTTCCAAAGACTTTAATGGGAACTGTATGGAATTTATGGTGTTAAATTTTTGTCTTTTTAACTTTTGTAATTCCTTGTTTACACTGAAGAGGTTTTTATGGGACTGGTGATTTCACAGTTCTTGAGTTTCTTTAAAGCTGCAGAATGTGGCTTTTATAACAAAAATTAATCTTTTAAATATTTGTTAAAACTGTCACCATGTTGTGAAATCATAATATAAACAGATTATCTGTGAAAAGATTGATCTCCTCCACCTCCTCTCTGAGCTACTATTGTCATCTGAAGAAATTCACCGCTCCCAGTCAAAAGCAACCAGTCAGTCAGAAGGCGGGTCTTAGCGCTGTCAATCAACACGGTGAACACGTTGCTAAACGTGGTAATCGTGGAGAAACAACTTACTGTTCCAGGAAAACCATTTATCTGCTGTCATTGGTGGCTGTGCTAGCTAGCTTTAGTCGTAACGCACATGAGCATGATTGACAGCGCTCAGACCCGTCTCCTGGCTCTGATTGACTGTTTCTAGGTTGTGCTGGGAGAAGGCAGAGGAGCTGACTGCTGTATGGCTGTGTCATGCAGTCACAGCCATGCAGCTACCTAAAAAAGAAATATGAAATCATTTTTATTGTTATCACAATAGCTGATAAGATAGATAACATTTTAAGTCTATATTGGCCAATGCTAATTAGGCATATTTTGCTTTTTAAATTTTTTTTTATTACTGAATTCAAAAAATTAAACCACAATTCAGGAATGTCCCAGACCGTGACTGGAGGTTGCTGGTAGTCTGATGAGACTCTGTTCTCCCCACAGAGCTGGTTGGGGCTCTGGATACCCAGAAGATAACGATGGTGTCGTGCGGCCGGGCGCATTCGATGGCCATCAACGAGCAGGGCCAGGTGTTCGCATGGGGAGCCGGAGAAGGCGGGCAGCTCGGCCTGGGGACAGTGGAGGCGGCCGTTCGAATCCCGAGGTGACCGGGTGGCACATCGGTGACAGACTGAAGCTTCTGCAAAACAAAAATCAATCAATCACTCAATCAATCAAGTTTATTTTATAGAACATTTTATCAACATGGCAGTTCATCTCGCCTTCCATCATAAAAACACAAAGTCATAAAAAGCCCATTCAGCCAACGATTGAGAAAACCAGGAACAAACATTAGACTTTGATGAGAGCCGTCACCAAAACCGTCAATGATTTGATGATTGGTCAATGTTTCTTCTATTAAGGTTCAAAACCAACTCTAAGCAGTTTTCTGTAAGTTTGTTCTAGAGTTGTATTGCATAGAGGCTGAATGCTGGTTCTCCATGTTTTGTCCTGGGGATGCAGAGCAGAACCAGAACCAGAAGACCCGAGTGGTCTGAGAGGTTGATTCAGCAGCATTGTGGTGCTGGCTAAACTGTTCAGTGACTTATAAACTGACTTTGTAACTGTAGATTGGATAATATGTAGATTCACACAAAGATAAATGTATAAAAATCATAATTTAGAATCACATACTGTACAAAAAAGGCAAAATTTAAACATGAAATACTGTTTAGTTATTAAAAATAACATTTAAATCCAAAGAAATGTGCAAATTAGTAGGATAATTTAAAAAAATATACAAAACGTTGCGACTATATTTGTGCTTTAAAAGAAATTATTTACAATAAGTGACAACACAACTGTGCAAATAACAACAAGAACATGAACACTGGTTATAGAGTTTAACAATTCCTTCTTCATTTGGAAATTTCTAATTTGTTACTGCTTTATTTGTGCCTTTTTATTGATTTGATCTTTTAACACCCCTACTTTTAGTGTTGCATTGTTTTACTGACTGTGTTTATTCTCACTCGTAAAAAAAGATATGAAGCAAAAGGTATGAATTGTATTTTTGTCCTTGTTTGTTCCAGGTTGGTCAAAAGGCTTTGTGACCACAGCATCTCCCAAGTGATGTGTGGGAACCAGCACTGCATCGCACTTTCTAGAGGTGGGAAAAAATGCGTCTCCTTAGCAGCAAAACCTGCATATTCCTGCTGCTTGTAGTCAAATTCCCTCCCAGATTTATTTTTAGCACATTTGCCCAAATGTCAGAGTAATTTCCAAATTATTGAGGGTTATCATCGACAAAGAGAGAGATTGGTTTGGTTTAATGTTGGGATTTGAATTTGACCAGAAAACCAAACACTTCATATCAGCAAAAACAGCTTTAGTTGTCAAAACACAGCAAATCCACAACAAAATGGCTGGAAAAGACAAGAATTGACATTTAGGTAATGGCCCAGTCAAAGCCCAGGCCTTAACATAAATAACATAAATGTGGTGGGAGCTTTAGAGCAGTTCAGGAATGAAAAAGTTTGATATTTGGTGTTTTTGGTCACTGATAACTTTAGAAACTAGTAAAAGCTACATTATGTTTATGATACTCTAGAAAGTGGAGTATATGTTTTCTTGCACCATAACTGTATAAATTACCTGTTTTAATGTTTTCTACTGGTAGGACTTGATAAAAAATTTAATTGAATTAATTTCAGGTTGTGTAATTCATTAATTGCAATTAATCACATTTTAATCTTAAATCCTATATTGACAAAATAAGCAGCATTTTAAATTCAAAAACTCTTTCTACTGCTAAATAATTTAATAATTTAATAAGACAAATGGTAGGTATTTTCTGAACCTACATGAAAAGAACCACAGACAACTCATGTGAGTTTTCAAACCAAGCTTTCATAACAGGAGAAGACGCAGCGGACCGCTCCAGCGTTCTGAAAACCTTCAGTTAGCAGTTAGAGCTCGTCTTTTATTTTCAGAGATTAGAGACAAGTTATCAACAACACAAGGTCATCTCGTCTCTTCCCTTGGGAGCGATTTCTCCTACGGGCGGATGGATGTTATCAGTCTGAGAAAGTCTTCAACACAGCAGTCGAAAGTTTTAACACAGGCAGTGAGAGGCCAACACTTCTAAAATCTATAGTAATATAAGACTGCTAGGGTAAGATCAATAATCTATACACATGTAAGAATGATAACGACACATAATACGAGGGGGTACCCAAAGGTTTCCAGAATGACGCTGCTGCATGTGCAGTTTTCGTAGTGCACGATTCTGCCTCTAGTTATTTGTTCCACCACGCCTTCTCAATCAGAGTGCCAAGCGGCGTTGATGTGGAAGGTTTCATCTACCCGCAGTGAATTTTCTTGGAAGAGCTGTTTTGTCCAGCTGTCGTTTTTCTTCACGGAGAAGTTCTATGAGCAGCGCGGCTGAAGCTTCGCTTCCTGCTCGGGGAAAAAAAGCATCGGAAACCGTTCAAATGTTGAAGACCGCTTACAAGGATGACGCTATGTGTGAAGCTCAAGTTTACTCATGGTTCACCTGCTTTAAAAATGGTGAAATGTCAATTGATGATCAACCGCTTTTTTCCCGAGCAGGAAGCAAAACTTCAGCTGCGCTGCTCATAGAACTTCTCCATCAAGAAAAACGACAGCTGGACAAAACAGCTCTTCCAAGAAAATTCACTGCGGGTAGACGAAACCTTCCACATCAACGCCGCTTGGCACACTGATTGAGAAGGCGTGGTGGAACAAATAACTAGCGGCAGAATCGTGCACTACGAAAACTGCGCATGCAGCAGCGTCATTCTGGAAACTTTTGGGTACCCCCTCGTATTTCCAACGATGCTCTTTTAGGTTTGAGTAGCTTCACTCAGCTAAATCTCTTTAGCTGAACACAGTCATAGCCTTTTCCAGCATCCAGTCGGATTGTTTTTAGGAGCAGAAATTAACTCCCAGTGGGCCAAGCGAAGCGGCTTTGTCGTCCATCGCTGCTGTTAGCAGATTGTGCGTCAGATTTCCTGGAGTACCAGAAACACGCAAACAAAAAAGTTCCGGCTGGAACATTTATATCTTTCTATGTCATTAATTAATCAAAATGAATGCGTTGAAGTCTCGCCTTAATGTTTACATTGATGAAATCGTGTTTTCCTCATCAGATGGTCAGCTGTTCACTTGGGGTCAGAACACCAGCGGCCAGCTGGGCCTGGGTAAAGGAGAGCCGAGCAAACTGACGCCTCATCCCCTGAAGTCCCTGGCAGGGATTCCCCTGGCTCAGATAACTGCTGGAGGAGACCACAGTTTCGCCCTCTCACTGTCGGGAGCCGTCTTCGGATGGGGCAAAAACAGGGCGGGGCAACTTGGACTGAATGACAAACAAGGTAATAATCAGCTGCTTACAAACAGCCATTGATGAAATGAAGAGTGATCTAAACAGTGGAGTGTTTTTGGTCCTGAAGCTAAAATGGAGAATCAGATTTCTCTTCCTTTGGTTTCCTTCTCTGCTGTATGCCAACTTTTCACAACTGTACTGTTTCTCCAGATCGAGCCGTCCCGTGTCACATCAAGTTTCTGAGGTCACAGAAGGTCGTTTATATCTGCTGTGGAGATGAGCACACCGCGGCCCTCACAAAGGTAGAAAATCCTTCAAATGTCCAGAAACTCAAATGTTTCACAAATAAGAGAAGAAAGAGAAATGGCAAAAATGAAATACTTTGGTTCAAAGACTTTATTCACTGACACCCAGTGTCTAAACCAGCCGTCTGTCCGTTCATCCATCCACCTTTAAAGCTCCGAAACAGACTTTGACTAAATAGTCTAGATCAGGATCTCTGTGTTTATCAAACAGCAATAAAAAAATCTGTTCTTTCTGTTCTTTCTGTTCATTCTGTTCTTGGCAGGACGGAGGCCTGTTTACGTTTGGCGACGGCTCATGGGGTCAGCTGGGTCACGGCTCCACCAACAGTGAGCTTCTACCGAGGCGAGTCCTGGAGCTGATGGGCACTGAGGTTTCCCAGATCTCCTGTGGCAGGTACTGTCACTTTAAAACCACTTCAGGGTTTTCATCAGTTATGAATGTAAATCTGTTGCCACCAGACACAACAACCAGACTGTAAGCTGTTCAGCTTATTTTATCATTATATGTGTTTCCCAAACTTCTCAGTGTCCTTCTCAAGAAAAATCAGCAACAGAGAAATCTGACCCTGATAAATGATTAGAATCATCCAACCGTACTGAGTGGCGCTGTGAACTGGAGCACAAGCTGGGCTCCAAGCTGGGCTCCAAGCTGGGCTCCAAGCTGGGCTCCAAGCTGGGCTCCAAGCTGGGCTGCAAGCTGGGCTCCAAGCTGGGTTCCAAGCTGGGCTCTAAAGTAGGCTTTAACCTGGCTTCAAGCTGGGCTTTAAGATGGGCTCCAAGCTGGGCTCTAAACTGGGCTCTAAGCTGGGCCCTAAACTGGGCTCCAAGCTGGGCTCCAAGTTGGGCCCTAAACTGGGCTCCAAGCTGGGCTCCAAGCTGGGCTCTAAGCTGGGCCCTAAACTGGGCTCTAAGCTGGGCCCTAAACTGGGCTCCAAGCTGGGCCCTAAACTGGGCTCCAAGCTGGGCCCTAAACTGGGCTCCAAGTTGGGCTACAAGCTGGGCTTTAAGATGGCTTTAAGCTGGGCTTTAAGATGGCTCTAAGCTAGCTCCAAGATGGGCTCTAAGCTGGGCTTCAAGCTGGGCTTTAATGTGGCTCCAAGCTGGGCTTTAAACTGGGCTCTAAAATGGGCTCCAAGCTAGCTCTAAGCTGGGCTCTAAGCTGGGCTCTAAGATGGGCTCTAAGCTGGGCTCCAAGCTGGGCTACAAGCTGGGCTTTAAGATGGGCTCCAAGCTGGGCACCAAGCTGGGCTCTAAGCTGGGGTCTAAACTGGGCTCTAAGCTGGGCTCCAAGTTGGGCCCTAAACTGGGCTCCAAGCTGGGCTCCAAACTGGGCTCTAAGCTGGGCCCTAAACTGGGCTCCACGCTGGGCCCTAAACTGGGCTCCAAGCTGGGCCCTAAACTGGGCTCCAAGCTGGGCTTTAAGATGGCTTTAAGCTGGGCTTTAAGATGGCTCTAAGCTAGCTCCAAGCTGGGCTCTAAGCTGGGCTTTAAGCTGGCTTCAAACTGGGCTTTAATGTGGCTCCAAGCTGGGCTTTAAACTGGGCTCTAAAATGGGCTCTAAGCTAGCTCTAAGCTGGGCTCTAAGCTGGACTCTAAGCTGGGCTCTAAACTGGGCTCTAAGCTGGGCTTTAAGCTGGGCTCCAAGCTGGGCTACAAGCTGGGCTTTAAGATGGGCTCTAAGCTGGGCTCTAAACTGGGCACCAAGCTGGGCACCAAGCTGTTCACCAAGCTGGGCTCTAAACTGGGCTCTAAGCTGGGCTCTAAACTGGGCTCTAAGCTGGGCCCTAAACTGGGCTCCAAGCTGGGCCCTAAACTGGGCTCCAAGCTGGGCCCTGAACTGGGCTCCAAACTGGGCTCCAAGCTGGGCTCCAGGCTGGGCTACAAGCTGGGCTTTAAGATGGCTCCAAGCTGGGCTCCAAGTTGGGCTCCAAGCTGGGCTACAAGCTGGGCTTTAAGATGGCTCCAAGCTGGGCTCCAAGTTGGGCTCCAAGCTGGGCTACAAGCTGGGCTTTAAGATAGCTCCAAGTTGGGCTCCAAGCTGGGCTACAAGCTGGGCTTTAAGATAGCTCCAAGCTGGGCTTTAAGCTGGGCTTTAAGATGGCTCTAAGCTAGCTCCAAGCTGGGCTCTAAGCTGGGCTTTAAGCTGGCTTCAAGCTGGGCTTTAAGGTGGCTCCAAGCTGGGCTTTAAACTGGGCTCTAAAATGGGCTCCAAGCTGGGCTTTAAGCTGGGCTTTAAGGTGGGCTCTAAGCTGGGGTCTAAGCTGGGCTCCAAACTGGGCTCCAAGCTGGGCACCAAGCTGGGCTCCAAGCTGGGCACCAAGCTGGGCTCCAAGCTGGGCTCCAAGCTGGGCCCTAAACTGGGCTCCAAGCTGGGCCCTAAACTGGGCTACAAGCTGGGCCCTAAACTGGGCTCCAAGCTCTGCTCCAAGCTGGGCCCTAAACTGGGCTACAAGCTGGGCTCCAAGCTGGGCCCTAAACTGGGCTCCAAGCTGGGCCCTAAACTGGGCTCCAAGCTGGGCCCTAAACTGGGCTACAAGCTGGGCCCTAAACTGGGCTCCAAGCTCTGCTCCAAGCTGGGCCCTAAACTGGGCTACAAGCTGGGCCCTAAACTGGGCTCCAAGCTCTGCTCCAAGCTGGGCCCTAAACTGGGCTCCAAGCTGGGCTCCAAGCTGGGCCCTAAACTGGGCTCCAAGCTGGGCCCTAAACTGGGCTCCAAGCTGGGCCCTAAACTGGGCTCCAAGCTGGGCTCCAAGCTGGGCCCTAAACTGGGCTCCAAGCTGGGCCCTAAACTGGGCTCCAAGCTGGGCTCCAAACTGGGCCCCAAGCTGGGCTCCAAGCTGGGCTCTAAACTGGGCTCTAAGCTAGCCGTAACACGTCAGTTCTGAATTGACGTTTGTACAGCTGCACAAAAAATAAAACAATAATTATAAATTAAACCTTTTTTAGGATTGCTTATTTTACTGTTTAAGTAGATTTTTAAAATTATTTCGAATATGCAAATGATACCTATCGTTCCCCTTATTACAAAATAACAGACGTCTCACAATAAAACTTTACTATAGAACACTATAGCCAAAGAAAATTCAGCTTTAGATTATTTTAAAGTATAGTGAATTATCTCCTTATGACTTATTAAGCCTTTATAGATTTCTACTTATGTTTAGGACAGCACATTTAAAGAAAAACATGTGATGATGTGTTAATATTGGTTAAAGATGTCTTGCGATACACAAACGTATAAGCAAACATTGTTGATTCCAGAGCAGAAATTAATAATAACAAACATTGACCAGAAACAACAAGTAGTTTTCCATCTAGTTATTTGTGATTTTGGCCAGGGACATTACATGTATGGATGTGCTAACATTGGATTTTGATATTCGCCAAAATTGTAATATTAGTGCACCATTAACTTACATTAGTAATCCCAGTGGTTTTACTAGCCTTCCATTAAAGCATTCCAACTGGTAAACTGTCACCTCTTAAGGGATTTTCTTTTTCCGAATATCGAAGCTGATGTTTTTATGTTTTTGTCCAGGCACCACACTCTGGCCTTAGTCCCGTCGTCCAGCATGGTTTATGCATTCGGCTGCAACAGCCACGGCCAGCTGGGCACGGGAATCCTGGGGGATTCAAGAAGCCCGTTTCCCGTCAAGTCCAGCTTCCTGACTGGAAACCTGCAGAGAAGAGGTGAGAAAGCACGACGTTTGTCTCTATTCCCAGACGAACTGCTCCACCGAAGGGATGGTTGCCATAGTGATGAGGAAAGTGGAGGGAAAATCCACTTCTTTTCTTTTTCTTTTGCAAAGACTTTAAATCTGGATTTGTTCCTAATTTCTTTGCAGTGTATTTTCCTACCAAACATAGTTTTACAAAAAGCTCTAAAGTTGTTTAAAATCAATAATTCTCCAGGTTTTCTGAAGGTCTTTAAAGTAGCTGGAAAAACATTTAATTCAACTTTTTTTTTTTTTACATTCAGGTTGAATGGAAACGCCGACTTCTCTGATTTACTTTCACCTTGACTTTTCTGATACGGGTTGTTTACAAAGACAGATTTCCAAACTGTTGGCTAAACAGTCGGTCGTTTTTAGGAAATTGTTAAAACCCAAACAAAGCCTCCCTTCGTCTGCTTGACTTCTCTGAAATGAACCAAAAATATCACATTGTTCACAAAGAATGACTTCTGGAAGATTTGACACTCAAGAAAATATATTTATCAAATGTTAAGTTTCTCTTTTGTTTCTTTTTTTCCATCAGATTCAAAGCAATATACAGTTATAAAAATCATATGTGGAGGAGACCACAGTTTCTTATTGTACTCCAACGAACAGGTATGCCGTTTAAGATCTCATTTCTCCTCAAACTTATTTCTTCAAAAAAAATAACTCTGATATCTGTAATTATTGAGACTCTGAGTTGGTTCAGTCCTGTGTAACACAAAAGGCATGTTTCATGATGTTTATACTTCTTGTTGCTCAAAAGACTAAGATATAAATCGCAGTTTGTCCAGTGAGGAGGATAAAGTCAGAAGAAATATCTGAGAACAGACAGTTGGAGATCCAGCAGTCTGGTATCCTATCCAGGTGTATAAAAGCGCAAATGATCGTTTGTGATAAATATTCTCCTTCAGAAAAAGGAAATGTTTGAATTTCAGCTCTAGCTTATTTTTATTCAGGTGTCAGAACCAACCTTTCCCTCAACAACTGTGTCCAAAGAATATAATATAAAATTTTGTATTACTGTGCTGTGCAGAACATCAAATAATCAATTAATGTTTTACTCTTTGTGATTTACAGAAAGGCCTGTCTATTGCTAGTTTTCTCACAACAACTGGGTTTGTGGGCCTAAAAAGTTACTTCAGTTCCATGTATTTGGTGGATGATGTTCAGACAAGCAGAATCTTCAGTGAAACACATTCTTATTCATTTGCCTTAAACACCCACAAAAAATATTTTTAACTAATTATTCTGGATAAAATCATGCATAGGAGAAATTTGGCTGGTTATTTATTTGATTTAATAAAAATAATCTGCAGATATTGGCAGACATTAAAAGCAATTAAAGCAGAACACTTCAGTTTATTTTGTTTATTCACTCACACAATTTGATAAATGATGAACTGTTTTACCAGTATGTTGGGAACTTTATTTTTCTTTGCAGACAAAACAGTCTGGTTTCTGTTTGTATTTACGGCCATAAATATTTCACATCATTATGTATAAAAATGATAGTGCAGATAATACATTTCTTGAGAGAAACATGAAAAAAAGGAATGTTGGTGCTGAAATATGACAATATGTTTTTATAACCAAGTTTAGATGCATCCTATTTAATCTTTTCAGACAGGAGTGGGTCAGATTTCCCCCAGTGAACATTATTATGTTCAGTGTTTCACCACAAGGGGGCAGTAGTGTCTATGCTTTAACTTTTCCATTTGCATGAACTTTGCACTATATTCGCTGAAAAAATGATCAGAAATTTTCAGTGTTACCTGGTTGGAGCTCATCAGGTTCCCGTTTCCCTGTTTTTGTGTTTAATACGGTTTTTCTTCTTCTTGTTCTCGGCAGAGTTCTGCTGCCACGGAGGACTTCAGAGTGGTTAATGTCGGTAAAAGCCTCGCCCCGATCAACTACGAACAGTTAAACTCATGGAGATTAAAAATGATGTACAACACAGACTCTGCCGTGGCAAAGTAAGTGGGAACATGAACGGCCAACTGCTTGAAAAATCCTTAAAAGTTTATAACAAAAACTTCAACCTGCGGAGCCACAAGTGCAGCCAACTAATGTTTTAATTTATATTAAATAACAAAGGCATGTTTAACATTTTTTAAGTTTATTCCTGCAATATTTGCAGTCAGTTTCCACAAAGAAGGACGTAAAGTGCTTCACTTTTAGATCTGTTTTTCATGTGTTCATGTTGGAATCTATGTGCTTTTTTTATTTTTATTTTTTACATAACTTACAGAAATAATCATCTGTAAATATTTTAAAATAAAAAGCTTGTTGAGATCTGCAGTCTTTGTCAGTATAGCAGCACCGTTTACAAGTATCAACATTTGAATTCATCTAAACCAGTGGTTCTTAACCTGGTTCGATCGAACCGCAGGGGTTCGGTGAGTCGGTCTCAGGGGTTCGGCGGAGCCTCTGCCGCGGAGGTAAAGACACACTTGTGTAAAGTTGTGATGACGCCCCACTTTGCCATCACTTGCTGCAGAGGATCAAGTTACATTGCTTAGCCAATCAGAGGATCACGTTACATTGCTTAGCCAATCAGAGGATCACGTTACATTGCTTAGCCAATCAGAGGATCACGTTACATTGCTTAGCCAATCATAGGATCACGTTACATTGCTTAGCCAATCAGAGGATCACGTTACATTGCTTAGCCAATCAGAGGATCACGTTACATTGCTTAGCCAATCAGAGGATCACGTTACATTGCTTAGCCAATCAGAGCTGCGGAGGAGCCCTGATAGAAGGAGCTCCTCTCAGCAGGGATTTGAACTTGTGTCTGTAATTACTTCAGCAAAGCTCACAGTTTTTACCAAATTCTGTAGCTTTTGGTGAACTTCTAAATCTGGGGTTCGGGTTGATACTGCCTCAAGTGGCGTGGGGGTGGTAACACAACAAATATAATTACATTACTAAATCAGAATACCGCAAAGTCTTTATTATTTATTAATTTTTCATTCTCTTAAGAATGTAGAGCTAATTAAATGATCTAAAGACCTTAAAGTGGTTCCAGTTTCTCTCGATGGCCAACCTGCTGAAACTGTGGCAAATTTAAAATACCTTGGGTCGTTCCTGGACAGTCGGCTCAACTTTGCTGAAAACACTGACTGTATTTTGAAGAACTGTTCTCAGAGACTCTACCTTTTAAGAAGACTTAGTGATCATGGGGTGACCCAACTAGACTCTAGAAGGGTTCAGTGAATGCGCATATGAAACTTGTGGGTTCGGTACCTCAAAAAAGGTTAAGAACCACTGATCTAGAGAAATGGATTTCAGTTTTAAAAGCATCGTGACTATCAAAAGCAGTGGCAGTTAAAACTCCTTTGCAGAGCTTTTAGTCAGTTTACTCTTGCTATTTTCTTTTTGCTAAATGTTATATTCTTCTTTATTTTAAATCCTAAAAATGGAAATAAAGGGTGGTTCTTTAAAAATGACAACAAATGTCCAATAGTAGACATTTATCTGAAATTAGAGGCTCTCTTTGTTTTTTTTTTCCCCAAAAGGTTGTTTGACATTTGCGACTCTAAGCGAGTTGTTTTTGGATGGGCTGAGAGTAAAAACTAATCTTTAGGTTGTAAAAGTTGCAGATCTCCTTATAAAAAATAAACATTTTATTTGTGATTTGATAAAATGTTAGTTTTTTTTTTGTACTCATCATTTAAAAAAGCACATTTGTCTGTTTCTGCAGTGACATTGTGATCCAGCTCTCCTCGACGGCCTGTTGGAACGCCAGCTTCCTGGACCAAAGGTAAACTAACGTTATCAGTTTACCACCTTTATAAAAGACAAACACTCGCTTCACTTTACTGCACATGAAACGTCTGAGTATCTTCATAATCTCAGGGTTCTTGCAGCCTCTTGATCAGCAAGAAGAGATTAGAGTTAAATTCTGTGCAGATTTTCCTGATATTTATGTAAAACTCAACGGTTCTACATCAGATAAGTTAAAAAGCAAAAAACTTTTATTGGCAGTTTAATGTTTTTCTGCTGAGGTGCTTCATCCAGTTTCTTGTCCATGTTGGAAGAATTACAAGTTACTGACAAACATGGCCGCTTTCACTGCGGAAACATAAAACGTATTTATTCCAAATTCAAGTTGCTTTATCTTGTATTAAACAGACAGATTAGTTTTGTTGCTGTTTCTTTATTTGTATAAAAATGGCTTATAGATGAAACTTCCTCGCAGTTCTGCACCACTTTACTCACTTTGTTCGTTTCTAAGTGTCCTAATTAAAGTCCGTTATGTTTTTAGGAGGTGCATTATTGCAAACATATAATAGCTTCTTCCACTTGTCTACTAATGTAAAATCCTTTTAAATTGATAAATAAAAACTACATTATTACTTTAACACGGATAGAGCTGTGTTTCCTCACCAAGTTGGATTTCGATTGGTGGTACTGATGGTAAATTGTCCCAAAGTTATTGTGATAAATGATAATATTGTTGTTTTCAGACCATTTTAAAGTAATACTAAGGTATATTTTCCTCAAAGATAAATAAACTTTAATTTCTATTGAACATTTAACACTGGAACTGGAAAGCATTTTATATAAATGAGCAAAACAACAAATAAAAGGGACTAACTAGTAAGGGACAGTCTGCTTGCACAGACTTGCTATGCAAGCAAAATTTTATATATATATAAAAAAAAAATCTATTTGAAACCAAAACAACAGATCGAAGATTTTATCATCCAGTTTTTCGTAGAAAGAGAGAAAAGAGAAAAACGATAAATTGAGCTTGTTTTAAATGCGATTAATTGATTTATTGTTTATTGAGAAAAACAAGGAGGTTTTGGGTTCGAATCTCGAGTTTTTATGTTCTCTTTGTGCTCAAGCCTCAAACCATGACTTTTAGGTTTATTAGTCTCTACTTCGCCCTTAGCTGTGAGAGTTATTTGTCCTGTATGTTTCTGTGTTGCAAACTAAATTAGAACCTGAAACGCTACATTCTGCTTCCCCTGAGGTCACTGGGGTCGATGCATGTCTTCTTATTATGTGTAAACAAAACAGCTGTACATTGGACTGAACCCTGCATCTTACAGAACCTTATTCAGCAAAGGAAAAGTGAGAATGTAGTCGGGGAAAGATGTTATCTGGTTTGGTTCGAGGATGATTTGTGCTCCTCCTCCTCTGTGAACCTGAGTGGAGGTCATGGTTCTGTAAGGCCGACCTATCAGCAGTTTACTTATAAAGTTCTGGGAAAGAGCTCAGGAGGTCAGCGGGGTGGAAAGCAGACCGCTGCGGGTTCATGAAGCCAACAGGACTCTGCAGGGATTACGGGTCGGGTTTCTCTGCTGATTCACAGCTGGACTCCAGCTGGTTGCTTCACACCTCCGGCTCCTCTACACTTAATTATTCTTTAATAATTTTATTATCATTACTCTGTCTTTGGTAGTTGGTACACCACTCGACTTTCTGAAGGTTATTTGCAAAGTTCTGGTAAATTAAAATTGTGAGGAAAAGAATAGATTATGGTATTACCTGCAGGGGATTCAGAAGAGTAGAGCTTCAAATAGCACTAAGTGAAACCCTCCAGCCTTTTTATTATTGTATTAGTTTTACCCTGAATTTGCTTTAAAGCTGTTCATTTATTGGCCAAGAGTTTGCCCAGTTTTTCACCTTGTGCTTTTATTTCACTCCTTATTTATTTATTTATTTATTTATTTATTTATTTATTTATTTATTTATTTAAATAAGGAGTGAAGCCAAACGGCAGTAGCTGCAGCACCGAACACCTGACTCAGGTGTTCGTCACAATTAAGTACAATTAAGGCCATTGTACTTAGAAAAAAGGGAGTACCGTATTTTCCGCACTATAAGGCGCACCTAAAAACCTTCAATTTCCTCAAAAGCCGACAGTGCGCCTTATATAATCCGGTGCACCTTATAAGTGGACCAATATTGAACCACAACAGGTCTAGCAACTACGGTAAGCAGCCGCCGACTTCATTTTCCCCCGTAGAAGAAGTGCGCAGTGCATGCTGGGATAGTTGTCAGAACGCTGGTTTGTTAATAAAGTTTGATAATACATTTAAAGCCAGGGGGGCGGAGGGGAGGGGAAGAGAGACAGAGACTGCGGCGGCAGCGTGTCGGTTGGTCTGTGTTATCCAGAAAGCAGTTGGGCGCAATATCACAACACCAACACCGTGAGTGAAACAACGACTGGGGCAGCTACTATATAAAGTACTCGGGGACAATTTCTTTACAAATGTGGATGTGTAATAATAGAGTACGGAACAAATTGGCAACCCAAACTGAAGCGTCTATTCTATGCGCCTTATATATGAAAGAAGTTTTAAAAATAGGTCATTCATTGAAGATGCGCCTTAAAGTGCAGAAAATACAGTAAATTTCTGCCTTAAACATTAGAAATTTAGAGATTAAACTGAGAATTTTTTTGTTGTCGAAAAAACGTGGAAATTTCTGAGTTCAAAATTGGAAAATTTGCAAGAGGAAACTCAGAAATTTTGAGATCAATCTCAGAAATTTTCTAGAAAAACAAGAAAGCTTCTGACGAGGTTAATCTCAGAACTTTTTAAAAAAGTGGACATTTCTGAGCTCGAAAAGTCTGAATTTTTTAGATTAATCTCAGAAATGTTCAAGAAAAACCTTGGAGCTTCAAAAGTGGAATTACATTAAAACTGAGAAATTTCCAAGTTTTTTCTAGAAAATGTCATAGATTAATATCAAAATTTCTCAATATTTTGGCAGAAATTTAATCCTCCGTTTTTTTCTTTCTACATTGGCCCCAATACGTTGTAAGTTACGTCATTAGAGTGACGTTGTGGAGAAAATCAGCCGTTTCGTGGTGTTTGGCAGCCGGAGCTGCTGGCGTTTCCTGGTTAAACGGAGAGAGTCGTTAAGTCGCTGGTCCGACTCGGTTTGCTGCGGTTGCTGCATCTGCTTTGTGTTTCAGGATAAATTCAACTTTTACTCTCAAACCTTTAGAAGGTTTTACTGTAAACAGCATCTCCACTGTCGAGTAGAAAGTTTTGGTTGCTTTATATTTTGTTATACTTATTAAGAATAATAAAATAATATTGAGTGAACTTAACTCTCAGGTGACAAATATATTAAATTACATCCTTTTGTTTATAATTTCAGCAGCTTTTTGTTTTTCTTTGCTTGGAAAATTGCTTCTGAATTACAGTGGTATTGGTTATTTATGTTTATGTTTTTGTCTTCTCAGTGATGACGCTCACTTCAAGACCAACCCAAAGATCCCGGGTATCGATCTGGACTCGGTCAGAACGCTGTTCGAGGTTCTCAGCAAACCGGCCTTCTCTGGACTCCTGGAACAGGCAATAAATCACAAATCATTAAATGATTGACTGAATAAAAGATGTTTGTTTTTCTGTTGGATCACATTGATCTCAGTTTGGTGATGATGTCACCATCCTGTGTCTGTCATTGAGGTTGTTTGGTTTGTATAAAAGCAGAATTTTAATTAAAAAGTCGACTTATTTAAAAGAAAATAATTACCTAAATAGGAAAATATCCAGGAAAATCATCCTTTAACAGTGTCTAAATCTTATGGAAGGCCACAATGAACAAAATTACCTAAATACATAATTCAGTTATGAATTAAATGAACAGTAAAATAAATAAAAGTTTAGTTGAATGTTCGACTTTCACTGGTGAGTTTGACAGATAAAATTATTCACTTCAGGAATCATGAAATTAAATTAAATCCACATTTAATTAATTATCTGCACCGGCTATTATAAGTTTGCATTTGAATGATTTAAAGACTTTCAGTAATTTATTTGCCTATTAAAGTTTACATTTAAGTTGATCTTAAATGCAAAATGTACATTTATTTGTACAGTTTTGGCTTAAGATTATTTCACTAATCAGTTGATCTGATTAATTGTTTCAGCTGCTGCGAAGCTTCAGCATCATTAATGTTTCAGTGATTTTTCCTGTTTGAAGAACCATTTCCATGTAACGCGTCATTCCCAGGACAGAGGTTCCTCTGCATGTGTATTAGTTTGTTTTTGGAAGTACATCAAGTTCTGCCGCCGCTCGTAAAAAAGAAGCGGCAGCTCTGACTCATCGCCGCTGTTTATGGTTTAGTAATTGTAGGTTGGGGATTGTTTGAATGACGTTAAGATGACTTTGCAATCGGTGGAAAGACCGAGGCAAAAGTCCAGAACCTTTAAAGTCCTGCTGCCTTAAAAGTGTTTCCTGTTCCCTCTGCAGCTGTTTTAAAGTAATAAATGTGTGTTTTTTTTAGGCCTCCAAGAGTTTTGAGAGCCTGCTGATCCCCCAGCTGCCGCGCTCGCCGCCGGACGTTGAGGCCATGAGGATCTACCTCATCTTGTCCGAGTACCCCGCCCTGCAGGACTCCAAGAACTACATCCGCCTCACTATTCCCCTGGCGATGGCTATTCTCCGGCTAGACGCCAACCCCAGCAAAGTATTGGGTATCATATTTCCATGCACACACTACGACCAAATAATCCCAAATTTCTTTTAGGGCAATCTGTGAAGTTACTTGAACGGCTTTAACGGGCAAAGCTGAAGTGCGTTCCTGTTTTTTGGTCGTCTTTTCTTCCCGTAGATAACTGGTGGTGCTTCATGGACGGCAGCTTCTTCACCAGAATGGTCGACATGTACAAAAGCATCGTTGTGTTCATGCTGACGGGCGGCAAGACGATCCTGGTGCCCGTCTTCTACGATAACTACTTCCTGGCCACGCTGCAGCTGCTGGAGAAACTCCACAAGGTAGGGAAAACATTTCAATCTTACATTTTTCATCATAATTTAGGTGTTCTGTTTTTCATTTAAAAAATATACATTTGTTAAAATATTTGATTTAAATGTTGTTTCTGATGCTCAAACTCTGCCAGTTAAATTGGATCTAGCTGCCTTTTTAAGTTAATGTTTCTAACAACAAATGGAAAAGTTTCTGACTTGAAACGACCGAAGGAACTGCTGCAAACCATAAGAAGTATTTGAATAAGATCAAATCTGATGTGATTAATATAAAATGTTACATATTTTCTTACAATCAAAAGAGGAGTTTGTATTGAAAAATTGCATTATCTGGTAACAAAGTAATAATACAATATGATCGTCTAAAAGTATTAGATTATTGAATATTCTGTCTTCTATCTATTGATATTGATCACATGTCTGTTGCGATTGTTTATTGTTGTTGATTTGTTGTCAGCTGAAGCTGAGGATGAAATGTTTTTCCGCTCTGAGGCCTGCTTTGTGTTGCCAGGTAAACTTGAGGGCGAATCACGTGGAGTACAGTCGCTTTTACATCCCAGACATCAGCAGCCTGGTGGACATCCAGGAGGACTACCTCAAATGGTTTCTGACTAAAGCTGACATTGTGAGCGCAGCGTCGCATTTCTGTGTTGTTTGACGCCGATTATGCACAATCCTGACATTTTTCTCTCCCGTTTTATTCTGATTCCTAGAAAACGGGCTCCTCCCCATCACAGGTATTTTAATTTTGAGCATTAAAGCCTTAAATGAGTCGTGTTCATGTTGGGTTTGTAACGCTGAGTGTTGCGATCCCAGCAGAACGACTTTCCCTCAGTGAACCTCTGTGCCTTCCCGTTCATCCTGAACGCCCAAGCCAAGACGACAATGCTGCAAACAGACGCTGAACTGCAAATGCAGGTAGGAGCCTCTTAAGTCTGTGCAAAAGTTTTCAACCACCAAATAATCCGACTTTTTTATGACGGGTTTTCCCCCCCAGAAAACTTGCTAAGCTACGGCTGCTAGGGCAGTACGTGGTTTTGTGTTAAATCTTAAATATTGACAAGAATTTGGAAATACGACTCCATAAGATAATAAAATTTTATTGGAAGACATTACTGACAATACTTAATCCAGGGGCCAAATGTTGCCTGAACACACACTGAGCGTGTTTGAGATGTAAACGCACCACATGCTGCTCTTTGTTCACAACATGCGCTCACATCAGTTTCACTGCAAGCCTCTGAAAGCACATCCATAACTCAGCCTTTATAGTCACACTTTAGTTAGGAGAAAAAAAATCTTAGTCTGCTTTGAAATTAAATGAGAGAAAAAATTACTTCAGACTTTAGTGCAGGTCTGTTTTCCAATCTAATTGTTCATCTCTTTCTTTGCCAAGATGGCCGTCAGCGGTGCAAACCTGCACAACGTCTTCATGCTGCTCACGCTGGAGCCCCACCTCGCTAGGAACCCATATCTGGTGCTGCATGTGCGCAGGGACCATTTAGTCAGTGACACGCTGCGGGAGCTCACCATGTACTCTGACGTGGATCTGAAGAAGCCCCTCAAGGTGAGCAGATCCCTGATTCCTGCATCTCAGTCGTGTCAAAATAGAGGAATAAGTTTGGAAAATGTTCGGTTTTGCAGACTTTGTTCAGCATTTGATTGTTTAAAAGTTGCTTCCAGTCCATCCAGTTTTCATTTTGATCATTCCTTATTTACTTCTGTGTTTTCCCAAAGTACAAGTAAAGCTTCAGAAATTGGAATATCATGGAAAAGTCCAGTATTTTTGTCATTTCATTTCAGAAACTGAAACTCATACAGATTCATGACAATTTTAAATTCTTAACAGAATTTCTCTCAAGACTTTGGTTATCCCTGTTCTTACTGCATCTTTTCCTATGACATTTTTCCTTCCACTCAACTTTCTGTGAATATACTACAGCCTTTTCAGTACGTTCTAATCTTCTGAGACACTTAATTTTGCATTTTCATTATCTGTAAGTTGGACAGAAACAATTAATCAATTACTGAAGTAATCGTTAGCTAATTAAGTATTTTATAAATTGTTAAATGGAGTATACGGACTAAAACAGGCAAATTACAGAAAGTTTAACATACTCAGAGCATTAATTACGCCACAACTGTACAAAAGAATCTACACATTTTGCATTTCAGATCAATAAAAACCCTTCTTCTGTTGCTGTGAATATTTTCCACCCAGGAGGGATTTTTAGCTTCACCAAATTCAAATTTTATAAAAGAAAAGATGAATTGATGTTAGATGTTTTTTTGGCATTCACTGAAAAAGGAACTGAATTATTTGTTTATTTGCATTTCTCATGTATTTTTAGGTTTTGTATAAATGAAGCTTCAGTGATTCAATGAAAAATCTGCAGTGAACCAATTTTTTCCCCCGTCACTTAATTAATCGTCAGAATAATCAATTACTAAAATTGTTTTACATGCATTCTAAGACAACAGCAATCAAAAGGTGATAAACTGCAGGAAAATGGAGATTATTTAGAGACCTTTATAAGAACTAAACACCTTAAAATTGTATTAAAATTCACCTGTCACTGTTCTGTTCCTTTTCTATATGCATGCTCTTTTTTTTGTTCTGTATTATGTAACAAAGGAAAATAAAAATCAGGTTTAAAAACAATTACAAGAAATAAACCCTTGAAATATTTCACTCTGATGAATCTATAGAAGGTTCATTCCCTGCATAGACAAAAACTAAACTTTTTCACAATGTTCCAAATTTTTAAAGCTGTCGTTGTTTAGCGAGGAAACTGAAAATTGGGAGTGTTATGACACAGAAAGTGCCTTTTTACACGGACTCTCTTTCATCTTCTGCTCCCTGCAGGTGATCTTCGACGGTGAGGAAGCCGTCGACGCGGGCGGCGTAACTAAGGAGTTCTTCCTGCTGCTGCTAAAGGAGCTTCTGGATCCTGTTTATGGGATGTTCACCCATTATAAAGACTCCAACCTGCTGTGGTTCTCCGACAAAGTAAGCAGGAATCAGCCTGATTTTGCACAAATCCAAACATTGGACTTTAGATTAAAATGACAGCAGAGGGTTTAGTTGGTCGCTATAATTTACGTTTTAATTATCCCGATGCAGCAATTACAGGTGGATCTAGTGGACAGGATAAAGTTGAATTCATTTTCAACTTTTTGTTGGGCAACTTTAAACATTTGTTGATCCTTGAATTGATCTACAGGATTCATACATGCCAGAGTTATAATAGTTATAGGTTTTCATTGTAGTTTTATTTCATTTTGTCTTTCTGTTTGTCTAATTCAGTTAGTTTTCCTTGCTAGTTTTTTCAGTTATTATTAATCAAATATTGTTTATTTTGTTTAGTTAAAGTAGTAATCTTAGGTTTTTTTTCTTTTTTTGGTTAATTTTTAGGTGCAAAATTCAGAAATGTCAAAGTATTGTATTGTGAATATGTACACATTGATGAGGTAGTGAATACTGTACAGAAAATAAAATAAAAAATGTATTCAGTTATTGTTGAATAACCAGCTGACTGCGGGGTTTTCTCCAAACTTTTGCTGTCGCCATTTTGCCACCAGTAGGAGAAAGAAGTGCCACATTTTACCCACAGCTGAGGGAGGGGGAGGAAAACCATTTTCACATCAGATCGAAAGGCTAATCAATCGATTCATAAACACAAAAATGAAGGATATTATGTCTATAATTTTACTATGTCTTAATTAAGTTTATAAACACACAGTATTGTTCCAGTTAGTTATAGTTTCCCCCCCATTAATTACCGTTTTTATTTGTTGCAGGTAACAGAAATGTTTTCTGAATTTCAGTTTTCATTATTTTGCCTGTTTTAACTTTAACAACCTTGATGCAGGCAGACGTTTATTTGAAGTGATCTGTGGAAACGTTCAGGTTTACAAAACAAGCGCCTCCATGAGGGAACATGTCCCTGAACTTTGACCCTTATTAGATCTTAAAGTAAAGCTGTGAAGCTGCCGTTTGCAGCTTAGTGATTCAAATCGCACTGCTTTATGTGACTGGTGTCCTAAAAAACGTATTAAAAGTGGGAATGTTTCTCAAAGGCAGTATTTGCGTTGGTAGATGTAACAGCTGTATGGTTACCTAAAAAAGGAGCAATAAATAGTTCTTATATTGTCACTTTTATCATTTTATCACAATAGTATCACAAAATAACGTAACAAAACTTTTAAGCCCATATATCCCAACATAACATTGAATCATATTTACATTTTTTTAATGCTTCCTGACAATACGGACAGCTGTTTTTTTGTTTTTTAACAGGAATTTATTATGACAACTTTAAATCCAAATTATTATCAGAAGAAATTTATTACCATAAATGATTAACAATACGATAAATGCTCACTCCAACTAACTGATTTAAATTTAAATCCATTCTGCCCGGTTCAGACAGAAACATGGAAGAAGAAAAACATTTCAAATCTGATAATTAAACAAAGAAGAAGTTTCCAGATGTTTTGTTTGTCGGTGAGCTTCAGTATTGTGTAAATGTGTTTGCATTCCCAGTGTTTTGTGGAGCAGAACTGGTTTCATCTGATCGGCATCGTCTGCGGTCTGGCCATCTATAACTCCACTGTGGTGGATCTGCACTTTCCTCTGGTGCTCTACAAGAAGCTACTGGACGTGTCGCCTTCGCTGGACGATTTCAAAGAGCTCTCGCCGACAGAAGCCAGGTTCGCTCCTCTTTTTATGCTTCAAACCGAGACACAACTCCCACGGTAAACGGTTTGTTATGTGTGTCAAACTCGAGGCCCGGGGGCCAAATGTGGCCGTCTAGACTCCACAGAAACACACAAATAGAGCCTGTCAGATAACAGATCTGTGGTTAAATATTAGAGCAGTTTTTATCTTTTTGCCGTTTTTGTCTCAGATATTTTGAAAATTTACACAAAATCCAGAGACATACACAGTTTTTTGCTTTAATTTATTATTCTGAGTTCACTGCAAATTTTCCACAAAAATGATCAAAAGCATCTGGTTTAAGTGATGCTAACTCCTACCTGCAAGAGGCATTGTTTCATATCGCTACTCCATGGCGAGTATCAAAGAGTTACACTTACTGTTATCCAGAAATGCAAATATTTCTAAGTTAGCGCCACAAATTCTGTGATTTTTATTGCAAAAAATAACAAAAACGATTGAAAACTGAGCACTGAGAGAATTTGCTTAATGTTATTTTATTTTACGAAGAACTTAATTCATATTTTAACAATTTAATAGGTTCAATCAATATATTGTGGAACAATCAGCCCTTTGTGAACATGATCTTCATAATGAAAATGGTTTAACAGCCTTAGCTTAATGTGTAAAACTTCTATGTCTCAGTACCAGTAAGTTGATTTCACGACAGACGCGCTCACTGTATTTTGGTTCTGCCCCACGTATTAAATAAAATACAGTAAACAAACTACGGAGCAGTGGCTCCACTGAGCAGTTAGCAGCAGTTAGCTGCATTTAGCAGCAGTTAGCAGCAGTTAGCAGCATTTAGCTGCATTTAGCTGCTGCTAGCAGCAGGTAAGAGTTTTAAAATTAAACATAGCCTAATATTAAAACCAGATATAAACATATACAAAACATTACAAAATTTCACATGACACACTGTATGTGATTAAATTTATCTAACATATATGTTAAAATATGATACTTGTGAAGAAACGCAGAGCTGATCCCAACACATAGAGCTCACAGTCACTGGTTGCTATGGTAACCGCCAACGTCAAGAGCAGCTTAGTAGAACTTAATACACCAATAAAACAACTTTTTGACTAAACGAAATAAATTCAAATAAAAAAAATATAATATTGTTGAACTAAAACCCTGTTACAGATGCGTACATTCATTTCTTTATTAATATTAAAGTGAGAAAGTGGATGTTGCTCTGGGAGGACTGACGTCTGTGTTTCTGCAGAGCGTAATTCTCGCTAATATAACTATTGATTTTGACGTTATCTGCGTGGAGAAGGCCTGCACAGCCTCCAGCGCCACAGAAACGCCGTAGATGGTTGAAATGCTGCAGAATCAATGCGGCTGCAGTTCCTGCTCATGATGACCTCATCTCAGTAGGAATAAACATCCGTCCCGTTTCGCTAATTAGCCTCTTTGTCGTCAGACTGTTTGACCTCCTTCCGTGTTTCCTGTGTGTTGGAAATAAATCTCCTCCGTGTTGCTCGCAGGAAAACTAAAGAGCACACTCCCTCTGCGTTGTATCCTGTTTGCTACTGTTTTTTATAATCCGCTGCATGTTAAATTGTTACTTATATGTTTCATGAACTGTGTTTGTTTTCTTTTTTTTTTTTGTCCTTAATATCCAATTTTTCTGTTTTCCAGGAGTCTTCAGCAACTTCTAGACTATGAGGGAGGAGACGTAGAAGAGACGTTTCTTCTCAGCTTCGCTGTGTGTAACTTCTCATAAATGTTTTAGCTGTTTTTAGTATCGGATAAAGAATAATTATGTTTTTTTAATTTATCCCTGTTGTGTAAAATGCAGTTGTCTTTGATTTTGCAACAGTCAATTTGTAGTTTTTCTATTAAAATGTGACAAACATGCTACATCTACACAACAAAATACTTTAGTGAAAGAAGTAGGCACTTTATACATGCATTTTGTGTATTTATGCACCTAGACATGCATTTATGCAGCTTTAAGATTGTTTTTAGACAAGGGAATTACTGTCTTTTTGTGATGGCTGATTCAATTCTGTGGGTTAGAGGTGTAGCAGACATGTGTGGGTTTGTTGCTGCTGAAACGGATAATTGTTGACACTCTTGGTAGCTTAACTTAATTGTGGTGTTCCTCAGGGGTCGATCATTACCTCCCTTTTGTTTTCTGATTACATTCTACCTCAAAATCACTGTATGGGTCCTGTGTAGGTCAGAGTATTCTCAAATTCATTGATGATGAGTCAGTGTTGTTTTCCATCGCAGATCACAAGGGAAAACTACGGGATGACAGAAATCAAGGAGCTGATTCCTGGAGGAGAGAGCATCGCTGTGGACAAAAACAACAGGTTGGACAACTCGTAACTGAGAGCTTCATTAAGAAATAAATACTAATATTTTAGTCTGAACAGTCCATATGGTCCACCTGGCAACCTGTGTGCTCTTGCCTTCAGTTGTCAGAAATACCTTTTTGTTTTTAGTCCAGCCAGAGCCACAAACATTACCTAGCATTTAGAAAAAAGATAACTTATAATTTTTAGTTATGAATTCAATTGAGTCAGTTTTAAAATGTGAAGATCTGTGTTTCATATGCATGAGAATTTTTTTTTTAAAGTTATCTTTGATACAAGTTAAATAAAAACATAACTTTTCCGTCTCTGATGGGTCACAGTGACATTTTGTCCTATGATGTGAAGCTGCTGAGTGTGAAACTCGGGAACAATTGAGTCGAACGCTACGGTCACTGTGACATCTTCTAAAATATCCCTGAGTCTTTGTGAGAGTTTTCTGTTAGTTTGGACAGGAGGAGATGTTATTAACTCGAGCTTTTCAGGTTTAGAAAGTCACAGCGCTGTAAAAACTGCTGTTAATTTCTTCTATTTATGCTTTTTTTCACAGATTTAAATGTTTCTGATAAAACAAATTTTACTTTTGGAGAAAAATAACCTCAGTAAATACAAAAAGAACTTCTAAAATATTTAATTTATTATAAGATAAAAATTGAGAGTAGTCTGAATAAAACCACTATGGAGTCAAAATAATGTGAAAATGTGGTTATAATGTGAGAATATTGGTTATAATACAAGGACGAAGTCATATTGTGAGAATAGTTGCAATATTTCAAAAATAGAATCAAAATAATACAAAAATAAAGTTGAAATAATGTGACAACAGTCATATTATCAAATTATTATTGGTATTAGGACGTTCAAATGGCTGTATTATTGTATTATCTATACAGAAGAATCAAACCACCATATTTATGCACTTACCAAAATAAAGTGGTGATATTATGAGAACTGGTTGCGTCAGATCTTAATAACTCAAAGTTTTTTTCTCATTAAAACAACTTTTTTTCTTGTAATTTTACGACTTGTGGTAATTTTGCAGCGTTGGTCTGCTAATTCTGACTTTATTCTCCTAATCTTAGTCTGGCCCTTTTACTCCGCGGTTCTGCGACTCGAGTTTAGAGAGTCGCAGGTAAACATTGAATTTACTGCACAGTTTCAGCCTAACAGGTTTAATCTGCTTATTAAAGACGCTACTCAGATGTAAACAGCTCCACCTAGAGCTTATTATTAATGAACTGGTGCTCATTAAACCATGGAAACAATACGAACACCCAGACACAGCGGCAGAGGAACCGAGTGCTTACGGTTTTAAACGCTCTGCTCCTGTGAAGCTGATGTTTGGCGTTTCGGACTCGCCCTGGTTGTGTTTCAGGAAGGAGTTTGTGGAGGCCTACCTGCGCTACGTGTTCTCCGACTCGGTGAGCGAACAGTACTCGGCCTTCTCCGCCGGCTTCCTGAAAGTGTGCGGAGGGGAGATCCTGTCGCTGTTCCAGCCCTCGGAGCTGATGGCCATGGTGGTCGGGAACAACAACTACAACTGGGAGGAGATGGAAAAGGTCAGTCTGACGGCCTGGACACGTCTACCGACCGGCTCCGGTCTGACCCACATTCATCATTTAAAATTGGAAACAAAACCCGGTTTGGCTTTAGATGCAGGTGGAAGCGATTCACTACTATGCCTTATTGCCATTGGAGCATTTTATGGGTGAAATCTTATAATTTTTTTAAATGAAAGCAACTAGAAAAAGTATTTCTAATGGCTGTAGATGCGTAGCAACGTGACGTCATGCGCATAAGATCCCGCCCTCGCCGACGATGACCACCGTTAGTTTTGCTTTCAACGCAGCGCAATAAATCTTATATGTATGTAAAAGCAACAGAGATGTTTGTGCTTTTCTACTAATTTCTATGGCAACTAGATAACAATGTCCAAGGGCTTCACATTTTGCATCTCAGGAAAAAGTTTTAATTAAAAAAAAACAGCAAGGAGGTGGGAAGTGGGTAAGTTATGCTAGCTTGACTTTGACAGAGGCTACGGAGATCAGGTAAAAGAATCGTCATTTTGCACATTTGTTTTCGTCCAATTAATCAATAGAATAAGCGATTACTAAAAATAATTATTAGTTTTGCTCTTAATTAGGTTTGTCCATCTTCAACTGCAACGCCTGTCTCTCTTACAGCATAAAGGCTTAAAAAGGAATCAAACAGAAATTGGGCAGGTTTGAGTCCGAACTCGTATTTTTGCCGCTGTGTCTTCAGAGCGATGCGCCTTCCTGCAGCTGCAGTTCAGACATTTTGATTGGCAGGTGGATGCGACCTCAGGGTGTTCAGGTTTCAGGCAGATTCTTGTTTTTTATTCCAGAAAAAAGCAGGTTTGACGTCTGATTTCTGACTGAGAGCCTGAAGATGCATGAAGACGGATGGGGTTGTTGTTGTGTTGCAGCTGGTTTCTGATCATAAACTCGTAGTAAATGAGACGTTTTGACTTTACGACCTTCAGGACCTGAAATGGAAACCAGCTGCTCAGCTTAAAGGTGAAAAACCTCTGATCTGGTTCATAGGCGGGAGGAAGAAACCTCACTCTCATCTTTTGACTGAGGAGAGAATCTGACATGACACATTCAGGTTTCCATGGATACGAAGTGAGACGTTTTCTTCTTCTCCTGTACAGAACGCCGTTTACAAAGGGGAGTACACCGCCACTCACCCGACAGTCCGACTTTTCTGGGAGGTTTTCCACGAATTCCCGCTGGAGAAGAAGAAGCAGTTCTTATGTAAGCATTTAAATTTTTCATTGCTGGAGGATATAAAAACACGACTGTAGACTTTTTGTTTCATCCCAATGTTGATGTTTTTGTACGAATGTGCCTTCTTTTCAGATGAAACACTTTAAAACCTGTTTTAAAATGATCTGACTGTAGATATTTTGGCTATTTTTGCAGTTTAATTTGTCCTGCAGTCGACATAAAGACATTAAAAATCATAACCATTCAGGCAAATTTTTACAGCTGTTGTAAAAGGATTAAACAATAAAAATGTGCTGCAAACACAAAACACCTCAAATGTAATAGAAAAACAAAGCAAAGAATCACAGGAGACAAACGAAAAAAAACAACAAAGCAAATATAAAAATAAAAAAATCTGCAATTACAGAAATGAAACCACAAATATATTTTTTTAATTTTAAAAGTAGGTAAAATGACTCACAGTCTTTAAAGACTAAAGAGAAACACTACAACCACTAAAATCTGATGCTACTCCATTTTTGTTTACATTTTGGAAAGAAGGGAGTCGTGCTCGGTGTCTTCAGAAGTTTTCACGTTGTTTCCTTTAGTGGTTTTTGCTGCAGCGCCCCCACAGGCGAGGAGGGGAACATGTTTTTCAAAAGCTTGGTCTGTTTTACACAATGCAGTGTGAAAGTAAACCGCAGCCATGGAAAATATTAGAAATTTTGCAATTTCTCCAGCTATCCGTTGGGAAAACACCCTAAATATAATTTTTTTGAGTGTTCAATGTACTTTTTTTTGGCAGAAATAACCATCGTAGATCTTAAATAATGTAAAACTGCCTTTTTTTGAGATTTACTTTGTGTTATGAATTTATTCCCTCATCAGAACAAACTAGAAGTGTTGCCTTGATTCTTTCATGGATGTTTGAGAAATCCTTTAATCTCTATGGCAACCATTTAGCTGTGGAAAACGCCTGGGTGGACTTAGCCCCGCCTTAGAGGCACAGCTCCTCCTCAGAGCTTCTGTCTCACAGAGCAGCCCTCCCCTGCCCCTTCAGACTAGCCAGCATGAATTAGCAAACACCTGGTGGAACTGCTGGACTCATTAAAGAGCTCAGAGCGATGCTGGTCAAAACATTATTCAAGGGTTGATAGAGGAGCCATGTTGTAATGACTTCCTGAAGGCGGAGTTTCAGAGAGGTCAGGAGTTTTTAAAGAGACAGAGGCCCAATTCAAGGCGATAAATTATGAAGTCGAATTTCTTTCAAGGGATATTTGATATATAACAACTAAAGGTAACATAGTTACTTTATTTAGCTATAAAATGGCATTAAAACACACAATGCTGCTCCTTCAATAACGTGTTTTGTTGAATTGAAGCGTCGTTCTCCTCTTCCAGTGTTCCTGACGGGAAGCGACCGCATCCCCATCCACGGCATGGAGAGCCTCCGCATCGTCATCCAGTCCACCACGGCGGAGGAGCACTACCTGCCCGTGGCTCACACCTGCTACAACCTGCTGGACATGCCGCGCTACCAGACCAAAGAGACGCTGTGCCGCCGCCTGACTCAGGCCGTGGAGCAGTACGAGGGCTTCAGCCTGGTCTGAGGTGGCGTCGCTCCCCCCACCCCACCCCGGGGGCGTTCACGCACTTTAACGCGAGTATCGGCAGGAGGATGCTGGACGCACTCCATGTCGATTAGTATCTTAAATCTACAAAGGTCTATCTGTGTAAATGATGTTTTTATAACGGTTTTACGGCTGGAAAATGTTTGAAACGATGAGGGTTTGATCAGCCGACGTTGATATTTGGAAATAAGGGATTCAAATAAAGGGATTGCTTCCTGAAATTTGCAAAAAACCCACAAAATCTTACTAAATATTTTTGGTTTAGTTTCTAGTGGAAATGTCTGAAAGACAAAACTAACTTACAAGTAACTTTTCAGCAAGATGTTGGAGCTTGTTTTAAGTCAGTAATTCCTTAATATTGATTGAAAAGTTGTAGATAAATTTACTTTAAGACGACATTTTTTCCATGTTATGAGGCAGGTGTGTCCAAGTTGTGGGTCGTGGGCCATTTCTGGTCCTTGGAATAATTTTGTGTGGCCATAACTGAAGTACAAATCTGGTTCTCACACTTTGTAACTACTTACAGTTTTCTTTTATTTGTTGCTTTTATTTCTTTTTTCTCAGAAACTTGGGCACACTCTTCCATTCCATTATATTTGTATAATCACAGTAAATGTTTTAGAAGAAAATTAAATTTTTTTTATTGCTCGAAGGGGCAAAAACCCAAAACATTTTATAGATTGACAAAACAGAAAATAATTGTCTCAAGTTAAATGACAGTAAACATTAAGGCAAACCTCATATTAGGGTCTGTTTTTATTTAAGTTTTACACATTTAGTTTATTGTTGTGCAAATAAAGGATAAAGAATTTACAATAATGTTAATTTTGCTTTTTTTAATTGGGGAGAAAAAAAGATAATTTTGGCTCCTGAGGACTTTCAATTAGAGATTTTAACCGTCGAGCCAGACATTTTTCATC
This sequence comes from Poecilia reticulata, assembly GCF_904066995.2. NCBI lineage: Eukaryota > Metazoa > Chordata > Actinopteri > Cyprinodontiformes > Poeciliidae > Poecilia > Poecilia reticulata. The sequence continues at coordinate 31,240,997 of NC_088830.1, read as the reverse complement.
AATATTAACTTAAAATAAGCTCCTAAAATGTTATCTGTAAGTTAGTTTTGTCTTATTTCATGTGTGTTAAGATATTTGCACTAGAAAGTAGACAAAGAATAATAACATTTTGTGTATTTGCAGAGGGACATCAGAAGAAATGTGATTTTTGTTTTTCAAAGCCGTGTATTTTCTATTCCTTAAATTCTATTTTTCACCTCTAAAGACTCACCTTGAGACACTATATATTTGTTTTTGTTGTTTTAATTTATGAAATAGAGTGTTTTTATATTTTGATGAACATGTGTGTCAACAGGACTTTGAATCAAATGTAAAAAAAAGCCCTGATCTTTGGGAGGGCGACAGTCACGCTGATCCTTTAAAGTCCGAACTGCAGGATTTCCTTCTGGGAAAAGGAAGGAGTCTCTGGCCGCTCATCGCTCATCTGACGCAGTTTAACCCGCCGCATTCAGCGGCGCCGCCGCCGCCGCCGCCTTCTCCTTTACGTGAGGACATGAAGCTGACTGGTTGTCGTCGTCTGTGTGCATGTCGTTGGGTGGAACGGATTCCAGCCGCGACTCGCTGAATGAACTCGATATTTTCGCTCCAGTTTCCAGTCATTCTGAGGATAAAAAAAATTTACTTCATGTTTTAGCTGGAGTGCAAGAATCAAAGCAACTTTTGAAGTATTTCCCAAAAATGTCAGTGGAAAAATAATCAAATCTTAGCATTAGTACATGTAATTATTAGCTGCTGTATTATAGGTTAGCAGCAGCTAATTTGTAATAATTGAATAAATACATATTTTAATGATGTATGCATATTAAATACTTGGCATATATATATATATATATGAATTTGTTCTAGAGCTTGCCCTGATATCCTATTTATTCCTGAAGTCCGACCTCTTGGTGTGCAGTGAGTGGAGTCGTCTTGCATATCTTAATCTCAAATTGATCCGCTCAGCAATAACTTGAATCAGAAAAGTTGTGAGGTGAAAAAGTCTCTGGGTTTTCCTGTGAAGCGCCTGAAGCCGTTCTGCTGCCGCTGCATGTTCGACTCGCCGCCATTTCCTCCGTTCAGGCTGGTTTTCCTACAGACTTTAGTCCTATGCAAAGGTTTGTGCAGCCCTTGACTTTTCTGCACCTTTTCTTGTGCTTACAGAGGATGTGATTTGTCTGAAATCTACAGAAATGCTCTGTTCAAGCCACGGGTTGAAATAAAATATATTGGAAAGGTTTCTGGTGGATGTTTTTCAGTCGATTTTATTTTCCTGAAACAGGTTTTGTCTAAATGCTCATTCAGGTCACAAATTACATTTCTGTCCAAAAAGTTCATAGAAAAACAATGAAGTTTCTCAGCTTGGAAAGTTAACAATTTGATGGAGCAAAACTGTATTTTTGAGATTCAGATCAGAAATTTTTGAGAATTTTAAAATTTATTTCAAAAGTTGAAAATTTTAAATCTAAATTTTTCTGGAAAAAAAAAACTTGGGAATTTGAGTTTTAAAAGTTGAAAATCTTTCACTTTTCAAGCTCAAATTTCGTATAATCTTTCCAAAATTGAAATAATTTTTTGAAACTCCAGGGGGTCTTCCAAGGGTTTTCTAAACCAAAAATAGAAAATTTGGACGACGGCGTCGGACTCATTTCACAGAAAACATTCAGCCTGAGCTCAGCAAACATTTTAGAGATGGTCAGAATATTGAGAAAAAAATCAAGGAAATTTCTGAGTTGGAAAAATAAAAAAAATGCTAGAACAAATCTGTACTTTTGAGATTAGTTTTTCTCTAGCATTTTTTTTAATTTTAAATGTGATTTTTTTGGTTTCTCAATGTTCTGACAATCTCAAAAATGGAGTTTTTTCTAGCAGTTTTTTTTCCACTTTTTAAAACTTTTTTTTAATCTTTAGCCCAAATAGAGTCGCAGTAATCTGGCCATTGTGGACAGAAATAAGGAGCAAATTTCTGCCAAAAAAACTCAGAAACTTTGAGATTAATCTCAGAATCTTTTTTAGAAAAACTTAGAAATGTAAAAATTTTTCAAAAGTTGAATCAATTAATCAAATTTTATTTGTATAGCACATTTCAGCAGCAAGGCATTTCAAAGTGCTTTTATATAATAATAAAAAAAAGCGAATTGAAATTCAAAAATTCTTTTTTTTCCCCGAAAATTTGTTTACTCTTGATTACTTTGTAGGAATTTATTATTCTAGGAAATTAATCTGAGATCTTTTTTTTTTTCTAAGAAAAAAAAATAAAGAAACTTCAGATGCTTAATCTGAAAAATTTGAGTTTCAAAAATTCCCAGTTCAAAACTTTAGATTTTTGAAATCCACATATTTTCTTGATTTTTGTCAAATTTCTGAGATTTAGAAAAAGTAAAAAATTTGTGAGACACTTTTGAGAAAAGTTGAGATTAAAGTCAAATTTTTTAGAGAAAACTGAAATTTCTGAGTTTCCAAAGTCAAAACTCAGAAGTTGAACAGCAGTAAGACCTTTTCCCCCCGTATCTATAATGGTCCTAATACGCCGTCGTCGCTCTCAAGATACTGCTGGAAAACATTTTTTCCTTTCATTTTCCACAATTTTAAACACTTTATTTCAAATGATAAGTAATTTAAAACCTCTGTACAGCACTTTATAGAATGTCATTTCCAAGAAATGTTTTCTGCCTCCTGATCTCTGAAATTTAGAAATCAGTTTTCCATCCATCCATCCATTTTCTTTACACTATTGTCCCTTAATGGGGTCGGGAGGTTCTGCTGCCTCTCCAGCTACGTTCCAGGCGAGAGGCGGGGTCACCTGGACAGGTCGCCAGTCCGTCGCCGGGCAACACAGAGACACACAACCATGCACACACACACTCACACCTAGGGAGAATTTAGACAGACCAATTAACCTGACAGTCATGTTTTTGGACTGTGGGAGGAAACCGGAGTACCTGGAGAAAACCCACCATGCACAGGGAGAACATGGAGACTCCATGCAGAAAGACCGGGGCTGGGAATCGAACCCAGAACCTTCTTGCTGCAAGGCAACAGCTCTACCAACTGCGCCACTGTGCAGCCCAGAAATCAATTTTCTCAACCTTATTTTATGCAAAACAAAAAAAAGCACAAAGGCAACAAATCTCAGTAAAAATATGATTTAATTCATATTATATACAAAACACAATTTTATGTACTAAAATGTACACACTCAGGATTGTTAAGCCTGGCCAGTGTTTACACTAAGTGAAAACAAAATTCACGCAGGTAATCATCCATTTTGGAGAAGGAAAGGAGAAAAGTACTCGCTCACAGAAACGTAAACAAACTTTGTGATCCGTATTTACAGAGAAACAAACGGGCGGCCATGTTCTGGCCACCAAGCGGTGACTTACAGATCAGCTTATCTGGCATAAAGTAAGAAGCATCAACACAAAATCCCACAAAACTCTTGAAGTGGTCACAAAAATGGGCAGTTTTGATTGGATGTGATCAGTGCCTGTGTGGGTCGAAGTGATTAGTGAGCAGGTACTTGATTATTAAACTTCTAAAGAAGCAAAACAAAAAGATAATTTCAGACACAACATGGTGGCCAAAACTGAAATAGCTATTCATTTTGATGAAAACTGATACAAACAGTAACATCTCCCTTAGAAAAATACGCATAAATACACATCTTCATCACGAAATCCTTCAAAAATAACAATTTCACCTCTAATTTCTTCTAATATTACATTTTAACTTTAACAATTTCTACAGTTTAACATAGGAAATGAATTCTCTTAAAACTTTCAAATTGATAGAAATAAATTATCAGTGATTCAGGTTTATTTGTGCGTGTGCCGCTTCGTCTGGACAAAGTTCCTGCTTCAAAGTTGAGGTCTGATGGAGAAGAAACGGGTGGCTTTGTGTTCCCAGAGCAGCGGTTTGTTCCCAGTTTAGTCCAACAGACACAGATGTTTGCTTCACAGGAAACTGAGCACCAGTCTCAATACAGTTTTTAAAAAAACAATCCATATCAACTCAGATGAGTTTAGTCGAGTCTCTTTTACTGATGAGAACTTCCAGCAGTCGCAGTTTGGCTTTCACGTGTTTGTATTCGTGGTATTCGTCTGAAAGCGGGGAGCGGTCTTCCTTCTGGACAGTTCTGTGAAAAAACAAGGCAGAAAAAAATCAGTAAACGAGTCTGGAGAGGCTCCAACATGAAGGAGTACATGCTTAAACATGGCTTCTTCATACCTTCCATTTTGTCTGAAGAATTGGTCCTCAAACTCCTTCAGGTTCTTACGGATCCTTTTCTTTTCCTCTCTTGTCTCTTGAAGTTGCTCCACGAGTTCCTGCCTGCGATCGAGAGGAAAAACAAAACATTTAAATTAGACGACTGACCTAATCCCACAAATAGTTCATTTCTTTATAGTAAACAGTAGGCAGAACAATCCAAGCTTGGACATTTGGCTGAGGAGTAAGTATTAGCCTAATTAGCCATTAACTTTTATAGCTGTTAGCCTAAGTAGTTAGTAGGTAGAGTAGCTTCAGCAGCCATTATCTTTTCATCAGAATAGCTGTGAGCTAAAATAGCCATTAGCTTAAGTAGTTTTTACAGTGGCTAACTAATCTATTGAGTAGCTGAGAGGCTAAGCTCCAAAACTAACTCACATTAGCATGAGTAATTTGAGTAATGTTAGCTTAACTAAGCGTTTCTTTGTGTAGCTGTTAGCTTGAGAGGGGGTTAGCTTAAGCAGCCGTTTAAGTATAGTGACTGTTAATCCAAATAGCAATCAGCCTAATTAGCTAGCTGTGAGTTTTGAAAAGCTTGAGAATCTATTACTCTGAATAGCAGTTAATTTACGCAACTGTTAGCTTGTTCAGCTCTGAAGCTAAACACAATGACTAACTCTTGTTTGAGTAGATGTTAGCTTAACTAACTCTTGCCTTCAATAGCTATTTGCTTGTGTAGCTGTTAGCTTGAGTGACATTAGCCTGAGATACTGGCAGCTGTTAGCCTAAGTAGCCATTTGTTTGAATAGCTATTAACCTCAGCAGCTGTTGGTCCAAATAGCTACCAGCATGATTAGCTAGCTGTGAGTTTTGAAAAGCTTAAGAAACTGTTACATGGAATATTGATTAATTTATGTAACTGTTAGCTTGTTTAGCTCTGAGGCTAACTAACACATGTTAGAATCACCAGTTGTTACATAAATACTACTTAAAATAGCCTGTATACTTAAATAGCTGTAGCTGTTAGCCTAGCAGATAGCCTGTGTAGCCCTTAGTAGTTTGGTTTTAACTTTAATAGCTGTTTATGTGAAGTACTGTTAGCTCGTGTTTTTATTTGCTTCAGTAACTGTTAGTTATTCAGTTTCAAAAAGCCTGATAAGCGCTGAATACTACAGAACACAAGAGGGTGTGTTTTTCTTCTTCATGTACTTACATGGTGGCCGAGTGCAGGTTGGACAGCCCCATGTCTGCTGTGGTTTTGGAGGGTGAAAGTTCGTCCACAGGAGAAATGAAACCGTCCACTTCCTCGTCCATGAAGCTGAAAACGCTGAGCTCAGGCTGAATGCTTTCTGTGAAGTGAGTCTTTGTGTCTCCGTCGTCCTCCGAGCCGTCCTCCTCCTCCTGAAAGAAAATAAAAAACAGGACATGATTAATAAAAAAAGAGCAGCAGAAGACGAGCAGGACAAAGGGTTAAAACCAAACCGGTTTGGGGGGTTTAGTCACAGAGGGTCGTGCAGGGTTAGTACTTAAATCACTGCTTATACCGATTAGTGTTGACAAATGGAAGAGGAGAACATTGGTTTAGTTTCTCATCACCCAACATAAACGTGCATCCACGCGACACGGTGTTTCAAACATCAACAGCTGCTGATTTAATTTAATTTAACAGCTGTACTGATGCTGAGGCAGGAAGCAGGCAGCTGCCCAATCAACAGGCACCAACCAACCAGCTCCATCAGAGGGAAAATGGTTGCAAATAAGAGGGAAACAGCAACAACAGCAGCAGCTCTTCACCTTGATGTCGTCGAAGAAGAGAGCGGTTTCACCCTCGATTATGGGCTGAAGGAGGGGCCCTCTGCGCTTGCTGGAGGGGGAGCCCTGTGGTGACGGTCAAGAAGGGAGGGATTAACCACACCAGGAGCATTTACAGCACGGCGGAGGAGACGCAGCCCGCCGCCTGCACGTCTTTTTAATTAAACGCCACGGCGTGGAATTAACATGCATGGAAACAGTGTGAATACGCAATAAAGGCACTCATTTTATGTGATGGAGTGTTAGGGTCACAGTAGGTAGAAAACACATTTTAAATGAATGGTCAATGTCTGCCAAAAAACAATCTTTAATTTTGAGATTAAGCTCAGAAATTTCTGAAATTCAAAAGTTTACTTTTATTTTGGGGAAAAAAAACAGACATTTTAGATTAATCTCAGAAATTTTCTAGAAAAAGAAACATCGAAATTTCAGAATGTCAAAAGTCAAAAATGTTAGAATTTTGATACTCAAATTTCTACGTTTTTTTCCTCAAATTCTTGATATTTTTTCTGGCAAATTTTTGACTTTTCACATTTTTTTTCTAGAAATTTTTTTAGATTTTTTTTTAGTGACAATTTACTCCTTCTAATCTAAAACAATAGTGTAATTTTGGTTATCCACTTTGTTAAAATAAATCTTATTGAAATTTACAGTCAAAATATTTTATATTGATCAAAAATGTTAAAACTTTTGAAACTCAGAAATTTTCTCTTTTTTAAAAAAAATCCAGATGTTTTAGCAAATTTTAGACTTTTGAAAATCAGAAATTTCAATGTTTTTTTTTTTTTTTTAATTTTCAGACTTTTTTCACTGAAATTTACTCCTAATAATTTTGTCTCATTCAGAGTAATCCATCCTCTCCTTGCTGTGACGTTCCTGTTCCTGCGAAGGATCCCGTCTCTGATCCTTTGATCTGCTAAGTCTGGACTTAAAGTCTTGAGAGGGCAACAACACGTCCGTGGCGTGACCGCCGCGTGTTCGCGCTGCAAGGCGCCGTCCGGGATTAAGCGCCTGCGGACGTGCCGAACGTGCGGCGCGAGGGAATTAGGTTGCGGTACTCACGATGACGGGGATGGTGGAGGCTCTGCAGAGGATCTGCTTCACCAGCCGGTATCTGTCGTACAGCGGCTTCATGATTTGCCTCTCGCTCTTGGTGACCTGGAGCAAGAAAAGCATTTACTGTTTAGTAAATCGCAGCAAAAAAACAACATGGAGGCCATTTGCACTGTTGTAGCTCAAATAATATCATTTTAAAAATCCAAATCAACAATCAGTGATTCTGTTCACTTTGTCAATAGAAGGAAACCTGAAAGCTTTGAAATGATCACTTTGTGTTTAATCTAACATTTTTCAGTAGATTTTAATTTAAAAGTTGCACTTTAGTTTTGATTTATGATTTATTTATGATTTTTTCTCATTTTAACGTTTTTATTCACAGCAGCTGTAAGGGAATAAAGCCTGATTTATTCTGATTATTACCAGAAAAGCTCATTATTTTCTGTCTTCCAGCCGTCACACGGTGATAAAGCTGCAAACCCACGAACTGGCCAGGCTGCAGAAAGAGCTAAAAGGTATAAAAAAAGCCCTATTTTCTCTGACTTTTTCTTTAATACCAGGTCCGATTTTAAAATGTTATCCTTCTTTCTTTTCTTAAAAAAAAAACTACAACCGACAGAAAGAGGAGACGGATCTTTTTGAAACTGAACTCTGACCTGTCTGCAGAATCATGTTCTTCTCCACTGTATAATTTTTTCTGCTTTTCACGCGTTTAAAACTCAAAAACCTGGTAAATCTCGTGGACATTTGGAGGCGCAGCTGACCCAGACTCACCGGTCGGCCGTGGATGCTCTCATAATGGAGCAGCGCTTTCTGCAGGGCGACCTTCTCCGCTCCGATCTGATCCCGCGTCATATCCTGCAGCAGGGGAAGAGGAGGGACGTCAACGTTTGCTGCAGGGTGGACCTCTGGATCTTTGTGTGCAGCAGGTGTTTTTTACCTTGATGTCCTCGGGCCGGTTCACCTCCTGCCTCTTCTCCTGCAGCTTCTTCTGGACCGACTCCAGCGTGCTCTCCACCGGCGGCTTGGGCGCCTTCTCCTGCTGCGGCTTCTTGTCCAGCTGGGAGCCGAAGCTTTTGGGCAGCGTGTTGCTGCGCTGGCGGGTCACCGGCGGCAGGTCTTCCTCCGACTTCATCAGCTTCCGCTCTGCAGAAACACGTCCAGGTAAATATGCGATTCGCTTTTTTCACTTCCGCTACAGAAAAACAGCTGATTTGACTTAAATGTTTATTTTTTTTAAACATGGACATAAATGTGCTGAATTGTTTTTCCCTTTTAAAAACTGAAATGCTTCCAGTTTGTTTATGATTTTTGGTCTCGATTGAAGAAAGCTGAAAGAACATTCTGTCTATTCTCAGAAATAAAAACAGGATCTCGATCAGTTTTAGTTTGAAAACTCTTCCCGTTTTTATCCAAATGTTAATACGGTGATAAAAAGCACCAAGTTTTACTTGTCAGTGGTAATATTTACCGTGAAAGTGGAAGGAAACCTTTGTGCCGTCTTGTTTGACAAACATATTTTACAATTTATTTTTATTTTTACTGTGGATTCAGGTCAACTCTACGAGAAAATACCAGAGTCAGACATATATGTTTTTTACCTTTCACAAAAATGTCATAATGTTACAAGTAATATGAGAATAAAAACGAGAATAAAGTCGTAATATTAAGTAATATCAAAAGAATGAAGAAGTAATTTAATGATGACTCCAACACAAAAATAACACAAAATTAATTGATGACTTTAATATGTTCTTCTGGAAAAATTTTGTCTTTATTTTTGCTAATATTATGATTATATTCATGTAATTAAATAAATATTCCTGCTGCCTGGCTCCATCGTACACTTTTTGAAAATAGTTTCTGCCGTTTGTAATTTTTTTTAAGAAAAGAAAAAACGATAAAATTTGAAAATTGGACCTGGTATTAAAGAAAAAGTCAGAGAAAAAAGTTTTTTTTATACCTTTTAGCTCTTTCCGTAGCCTGGCCAGTTCGTTGAGCCACCTCAGCACTTCTGGGTTTGCAGCTTTGTCACCGTGTGACGGCTGGAAGACAGAAAATAATGAGCTTTTCTGGTAATAATCAGAACAAACCAGGCTTTATTCCCCAACAGCTGCTGTGAATACCCTGTATTTCCTGTCGTCTTCGAACTTCTCCTCGAATCTCTGGATCTTCTTCTTGAGAACGTGAATCCTCTTGGTGAGCTGGGCGGAGGTCAGCTCCTCTCGCTCGTCGTCGCAGGAGCCGAGGGATGAACTCCGCCTGCGACTGAAGAGGCAAAACAAAACGTTTAACCTTTTCTCCTCTTTGCCCCACATGCAGACGGAAAGGAAGAAACGTGAAGAAAACGGGCGCACCTGATGAAGGAGTGAGCGTTTGGCGGCGAAGGCGGCACTTCGGTGTCGTCCAGGTACTGCTGGCAGTGACCGTAGGCGTAGAACCGGGGCGACACCATGGGGTCGCTGTCCTCCTCCAGCAGCTGGCGGATCAGGCGGCCGCCGGCGTGCGGGGACAGCCGGGCTTCCTCGCGGTCCATGCTCTCCCTCTGCAGCGGGCACGCCAGGATCGGCTCTGAGGAGAAACGACCACAGACCGTCGGGTCAAAACGTGCAGCGCGAAGACATCGAGCTGGAGGTGCAGACAAAACACGCAGGATTCGATTTAATCTGCACGCAGAGGCAATAAAGCCTGAATTTATGCCGTTTAATTTGTTTCAAAATCATAGCGGTAATTTTAAAAAGGTAGAAAATGAATAATTTGGTACTTTCACATAAAAAAATTAAAAGAATGCACCTTTAATATGCTTAGTTTGACTTTTAAAACCAACAATTTCAATCACAAAATGCTGAAAAATGATCAGCCTCCATTGGTGACCAGCTATGCTAACACACATCATGCAGTTTTTACAAATTACTAAATTGTTGGCAAGACTTCAAATTTCTCAGAGTTGCATTTGTTGCTGCAAAGCAATTTTCCTCTAAAGTAAGAAGAATTAGTTACACTTTTCAAAATAATAGTAGAATTTTGACCTACATTCCAGATTTAAACATAAAACAAAAAGTTAATTTGAATCGAAATTCTGATCTTTTCAGAGGGAGTAAAATTCCTCCGACCACGGCAGTAAAGAACATTTTCCTCTGGGGTTTGATGTTGTTGTGAAAGTGTGGGTAAACCACACCCACCCTGCCCTCCGCAGTCCCCCCGGCTACTGCCGCCGCCGCCTCTCTGGTAATAATTATGTCTGCAGAGGAACACCCCTGATGATGCCCGAGCTATTAATAAAAGAGCAGATCTCTGCGGGATAATGTCAGGCCGCGGTCCCCGCTGGGAGCCTTTGTGAGGAGCTTGTGTTTATCCAGTTTCCACAGACAAAAACTTGCATCTGTTCAGGCGTGTGTGCATGAGAAAAAGACAAGACACACAAGCTGGGGAAAATCTCAGGCTGTTTGGGAAATGCTAGCGCTGAAACTGCAGAGACTCGGCAGGAAGGACGGAGCGCGGACGGTTTCCATGTTTTTCTACTCTGGGGGAACATTTGGGCCAAGCTGGATGAGAGTTAGCTCAGATTCCAGCTCCAGAACCCTGCAGGTTTTTGTCCTTTATGGAGTCCCGTAGGGGATTTAAGGGGACTGTTTTCTTTTGCGTTAGCTTGCAAAGGTTTTGCATTCCCAAGCAATAAGTTTGGTGATCCACTGCAATTTCAGTAGGTAGTTGATGCGGCTTCTGTTACAATACAAAGTTAATTTTATGGTGTTTCCATGAAATCTTGTTTGTGAAATAGCATCACAAACTTATGTGCCAAACAGGTCAAACATGATTTTTCATTCCTTCGCTAAAATGCAAACATGACAGAAACTAGGAAGGAGGAAAGAAAAGCTATTTGGACTATTTTTGAGATATTAATGGTTAATAAAGGGCCGTTTCCATGCGCAGACATGAACATGCAGTTACAGCAGGGATGTTCAACCAGTTCTCTGCATCAAACAGGTTGAGGAATTCACATTTTGTATTTCCATTTTGGTTTCTACTGCTTCTAAAAACAACCCAAGCGCTTAAAAAACCCATCCAGCTGTTGTTTGGTAATAGGTTTATAGTTTCAGGAATCTGGAAAACGAGTCGTTTCAAAAACCTCAAAGTCACAAGATGTTATAGTAATAAAAGTAGAAATGTTAAAGGACAGATTAACCTGAAAATTTCAAAAATTATTTTCTCACAAATGTTCAACTTTTTTTAGATTATTCTCAGAAATGTTCTAGAAAAAAAACAAAATCGAAAAGTCGAAAATGTTAAATTTTTGGAAATTTCTGAGATTAATCTCAAATTTTGTGTGTTTTTTTTTGTTTGTTTGGGGAAAAGTACTTCTTTTTAAAATTGTTTTATCTCCACAGCGTCGCTCAGCTCGACCCTGCGGCGCGTCAGAAGGTTTTTAAACGGCATCACATCCATGTTTTTCCTTCCAGCGAGGCTCCGGTCAGCCCGCCGCTGAGGCTCCATGGCATTTTAAATTAATCCTTTAAATCAACTGCACCCTGATGGCTGTGGATTAACTAGATTAATGAAACAAAACACCGGCCTGTGCGCCGCTGCGCCCGGATACTCGGCGGTTATGTTCCGGAGCGCTCAAGCATGTCGCCATGCAGAAGGAAAAGGTCAAGACAGGCAGCTGCTCCTCTCTCCTTTTTAATTACTTTGACATATTAGCCGCTCCGATGCGGACAGGACTTACCGTCGCAACGAGCAGCGTGGAAAACGCTTTTGAAATCGAGGAAGCAGGAGTTAGGAAAGGGGGAATCTACAGGAACAGAGACAGAAAGCAGAAGGTGAAGGAGTGAAAGTGAACGTAACTGTGTCACTTCCTGCCAGCAGCGAATATCAGGTCACAGCGGACCGCAGCGGGTGGGGGCAAAGGTCGCAGACCCGCGTCCACAGGCCCGTTTCTGCAGAATAATACGGCTTTATTGTCCGATTATACGCGACGTAAATCCCTCTTTAGGCCCTCAGTGCTGGAGAGTAACTGGAGTCAATCAGTGCGTCTGTGGAAATGAAATATTCTGTGTTCAGCACAAAATGTACCAACAGAACCGAGCCGGACCTGGAAGATACATGGACCGGTTCCTCCAGGGGAGCCGACTGGATAGAAGGAATGAAAGAATGAAAGAATGAAGGGAGGGAAGAAAGGATATAAGAAAAACAGCAAGAGAGGAGGGAAGCAACAAAGTATAAAAGGAGGGAAAGAAAGACCAGATAAAGAGGAAAAGGATGAAGGACGTAACGCAGGATGGAAGAAAAAATGTCAAAAAGATGAGAAAACTGAATGAAGGAAAGACAAACGTGAAAACTTGGAAGACAGAAGGAAGGATATAAAGAAGAAAGAAAAGAGGACAACTAAAAGGGAAGGAAGGAAAGACAAATGAAGGACAAGAGGAAAGACGGTAGGAGGCAAGGAAGAGGAGAATTTTCTACCCTTCTTTTTCCTTTCTGATTTCCAGTTCTTTAAGTGATGCGCCCTGCCCCCACATGTTGCTGCCCGCTGCTCAGACGAGTGCTTCTCTCACTTACAGCAAAGACAAATTTAGCTTTCTGCAAATATTCTGACCTCACTTGAATCTTTTGGGACGAAATAATGTCGAATAAAAATGGCGGTCATCTTATACTAACATCACAACTGAATGTTTTCCTATGACTCTGGAGAGAAACCACATCCGTCCTCCATGTGTGCAGGGAAAGAGGAGGGCTGGCTGCATGGCAACAACAACCTCTCTCTCCTTTTCTCTCCTCCTCAGAGCGCCAGTATTTTTCCCAAATGCAAACTTTGACCACTAGGGGGCTCCACGGGCACGAGGCACGCATGCTGAAGCTGACACGTTTTATTCTGCCGCACAGTTTTCATCACATCAAACAGGAAACTGCGCCGGTTTGGAGCAAAACCGGAACAAAAGAACGGTTTCAGGACAGCGTGTTCTCTGATGTGTTCTCTGCACGTTTGTTTACTTCCTTCTGCGCAAATGCGCTGCACTGTGATAAAAAAAAAAAAAAAACTGGAAAGTTTGGGTGTGCTGCAGGTTTCTCCCATCTAAACAATCTACGTCAGAGGACCAGACAAACTGAGTTGTTTCCTTTTCTTTTTGCACAGAAAGGGAACAGAGAAACGAGAAATTCAAGATCAGTCGGAGGAAATAATGAAGAGGAAGAGGAGGAGGAAGAGGAGGAGGTGTGTGAGTGATGCAAGGCTTTACCAGGCCTGTCACAAGAGGCAATAACTCATTTCATCGCAAATTAAAACAAAACCAATCATTTCCGTTTGCATTATTTATCGCTTTTAAATTTTCTCTTTCTTTCTACCAAAAACTGGATAATGAAAGTTGGCCCCTTTTTTTTAGGGCAATTTTGTTTACAGAGACTTAAAAAAACAATTGTTGTTTCTGTTGTTTTTGTTTGTTTATTTTGGATATTTAAAATATCCCCCAATTCCAGAGTTAAATATTCATTAGAATTTCAACTTTATTCATCTTTGAGAATGCGTTGTTGTGTTATTATACGATGTTACCACTAAATTACTAGGAAAATGTCTCAAAACAACAATATTATCATTTTTATTGCAATAATTATTCTCCAGCAAAAATCTGATAGTGGAATGACTACGGGACACTGCTCCTCTCTGATGCCTTCACTCATATTATTTACCAACACACGAGTACAAAATATCAAATAATCGACTATTCTTCTAAATGCAAATCAATTCTGACTATTTCAATATTCAATATTATCAATCGATTCTGGTTGGAAATTACAGCTGCAGGTTGTTTGCGTCACAACTAGCTAAAAAAAACTAACAAAAAAATGTTATATTAAAGTGTTTAAACCAAATTTAGCTGCAGAATCCTGCAGGAAAGGCGACGAACCGAACCAGGTGACTGGAGACTTTAAGAGGATTTTTCTTGTGATTAATTCAGCAGCGGAGGCGCAGTTGCAGCAGAAGGTCCAAATCCAAATGGAGGTCATTAATTAAAGCGTGTTTACATTCTGAAGCTGTGTGTGAGTGAAGAATGAAGCGTGCAGCCCTCACCTCCCCAGCTGCTGTCCTCGGTCAGAGCTGTCAGGTCCAGCCGCGGAACGTCCTCTCGGTCCGGTTCCGAGCCGCGCACCTCCCCGCCTCCGATCCTCCCCGCGTCACAGGCGACGGGCGACTCCTGGATCTTCATCCTTAACGTCTGAACAACCATGAGAGTAAAAGCAAAGCGTCCTCAATCCAACAACAACAACAACCTGCAGGCTGGCGGAGGGGGGAGACTCTTTAAGTTGAGCCTGGACTCGATCAGCCCCGCCCTTCAGAGAGGGGCGGGTCCTCGAATCTGATTGGCTGTGGGGGGGAAACATGAAAACGTACGCCCGCTGGAGCGTTCCTAGCTCTGATTGGACAGCACTCCCTTAGCCCCGCCTCTTATTTGACTCGTTATCTCCTTCTACGCCACGGTTTTCCTTTGCTCTCACAGGTATGGCAAGCCGAGGTGAAATATAATCCACTTCAACGGAGAAAGCTCATGTTAGATTACCTTTAGAAAATAACATTTCAGGAGGTATTAGACACGCTTTATTTTATTATAATAATGTTGTATTCTACTCAAATGTTTTAATGGCTGTAAGCTGAAAATCATCATTAGCAGAAATTAAGGCTTGAAAACAGTTTTTAAAGTGAAATGCCATGGAGGCTAAACAGTAATTTTATAATATTTAAGTTTATTTTGATTCTGAAGCAAAAAACATCTATCTATCTATCTATCTATCTATCTATCTATCTATCTATCTATCTATCTATCTATCTATCTATCTTTCTATCTATCTATCTATCTATCTTTGAGAATAAATAATTCTAACTTTCTTCACACAATCTAATGTTTTTTTATTGATTGATTTATTGAAATAAATGAACGCTTCAAAATTATTCTAAATTATTGATTAGGTTCTAGAAGTTTCTACGCCCTAGTAGACAAAGGGATGCAGTTTTTGTTTACGTCTGAAAAGGGCGCGCTTTAATTGTATGACACAACAGGTTGCCATATAGGTGGAAGCTGTGGGCTTGTTTGTTTCTGCAGAGAGGGGCGGAGGGACGCTGGGGAGAAAGATGGAGGAGGGGCGAGAGAAGAGGACACGAAAAGGCACAGAGAATGTGATCTGTTACACGTAGGCTGACTGGATGATTTCTGTTTTCCCTCCATAACGCAGCTACGTGAAAACGCTCGCCTCAAAGAAGGAGATTTACATGAAAACCTCCTCCCTGCATCTGCATGCCTCTCTTAGTTTCTCCACATTTGCAGCAGAATGCTTTGGAATCTGGAATCTTATTTTAGATTTTCTTCAAATCTCAATTTGCTTATTGAAAACAATAATAAAGTGACGAAGAAACAATATAGTTTTAGTGTAAAATCCTGCACAGTGGCGCAGTTGGTAGAGCTGTTGCCTTGCAGCAAGAAGGTTCTGGGTTTGATTCCCGGCCCCGGGTCTTTCTGCATGGAGTTTGCATGTTCTCCCTGTGCATGGTGGGTTTTCTCCGGGTACTCCGGTTTCCTCCTACAGTCCAAAAACATGACTGTCAGGTTAATTGGTCTGTCTAAATTGCCCCTAGGTGTGAGAGTGTGTGTGCATAGTTGTTTGTCTTGTGTGTCTCTGTGTTGCCCTGCGACAGACTGGCGACCTGTCCAGGGTGACCCCGCCTCTCGCCCGAAATGTTAGCTGGAGATGGGCACCAGCAACCCTCCCGACCCCACTGAGGGACAAGGGTGTCAAGAAAATGGATGGATGGATGGATGGATGTAAAATCCCTTGTGGTTACAGCAAAGCAGGTCAAAACAAACCAAACAGATTGGTTTACAGTACATTGTTTTGGTATTGTTACCCAAATGTTCTGACCCATTATGCCAGAGCAGAACGATTAGCATCAGTAGTAGCTGCGGTTCGGGGCACAGGGCCAGAACCAGGCACTTATCACGTCTCCTCAGCTGTTGCATGGGAAATAACTGCGATGTGAATCAGACAGCACACAAAGTGGAACTGCAGGCCTTGTGTGAACGTGCAGACTGGGGCAGATTAACTGTACACATTTCCCCCACGTGGCGTCACGGCCGAGATTCAGGAACCCTCCTTCCTCCTGCACAGTACAAACTGAACTCGCTCTGTCTGTCAGCATCGCCTTATCAAAAGACACACTCAGGTAATTTGAATAAACACTGCTCATCCTGTTCCAGTTCACCTGCTGGGAAAAAACAGCACTGTGGCTTTTGTACAGGTGGTTATTTTAACACCTATCAAACCTCAAATTACAGCCAGGAATAAAAAATCCCTGAGTCAAAAGTCCTGAGGGGCCAAAATTCGCTTTTTCTCCCCAGTTTAAAACACAAAAATAATATTACTGTGAATTCTTTATCTGCATTACAATAAATAAACAATTAATATTTTAATTGGGAAACGACATGAAAACCTTTATAAAAAATATTTTAACAAATTTGTTGAAACTTTCATCGTTTCATGACAGTATGGAGTGATTTATTCATAATCTGTGAATAAAAAAACGAGCTCCTCTGCTCTTCTTCTCCCGGTGTGACTAGAAACAACATGGAGTTTTGTTTTGCTGCTGTCTTGTAAATTATTCTTGATGTTTCACAGCTTGTTGCTGTTAGACTGTGGCGATTGTTTTTGCGTTTCATTGTGGTGTTTCATTGTGGCTTTGTGCTGCTTTTTGCATTTTGTCGGGTCACTGAAGTTCACTTCACGTTATTTTATTAAAAGTAAATTTGGTTCGTGAGAAAAATGAATTGTATTTTCATGTATAATTTCTCTCTGCCTCGTTTCTTTAGTTTAATCTTCAGCAGAAACTTTTCTACTATCGTCACGAATTAAAAACCAAACCTGAAACGTGGAAGGCTTTGAATCTCAGTCACTTTCAGAGCCGTTTCAGAACCTCGGATGTTTTGCTTTGATGAAACCTGTTTTATTAAAACACAATCTCACATAAATCAAAGGACATCTTTGGTAAAGTTGTTCTTTTCCTCTGCCTGATCAAAACAGACCATAACGACCAACAGCCTGGTTAAATATTAGAGATGCTCCTTAGACAACAGCAGGTTGTTGCATTTTAAAAAGAGACTGCGGCAGTCAGTTGAGTAAATTTGTTTCATCTGTTAGCATCTTTTGATGAATTTAAGGTTTTATTAGGAGAATTTGTGATACAATTAAATAGATCCCACCACTTTTTGACTGAGTCTAAGATCAGATTCCTTGAACCTGATCATGTTTGATCAACGGAGCATTGATCTGTTATCGACTTGGCTGATGGGTTGGTGGTGTGCCACAAACGTTACATGTTCAGGTCATACTGTTGTTTTTGAAATGGTTAATTCTTCAGTTTTTAACGCTGTTGTTTTCTGGAGAAGCAGCTTTCAGCTTCTATGTGCCACAAATCTGGAACAAACTTCCAGAAAACTGCAAAACAGCTGAAACACTGAGTTCCTTTAAATCTAGACTGAAAACTGTTTCTTCTGAAACCTAATTATGAACATTAATCAATAATCTAATGATGTTCACTGTGTGCTCTATGACTTTGTATTTCTGTGTTTTTATGATGAAAAGCACTTTGAAATGCTTTGTTGCTGAAATTTGCTATACAAATCAAATTTGATTGATTGATTCTGTTTACAGTGTTGTTACTTTTTTGTTTTATTTTTTAATGTCAGATGCTCTCTAAAGAGTTTCTCCCCAGCAGACGCATGACATCAGTCATTTCTTTATTTTGAGCTTGTTTATGTCCAAACAGGATGTAGCATGAAGTGAGATTAATGTTTAAAAGTTCATCTGTGAGTTTTTCAGTGGAGATGGATAATTATTCCTTCATACGCAGAAACTACAACTTGCCAAGTTGCGGTTTGTTTGTTGAGTTTCAAAGCCCACGAAAGGTTTCCTTATTCTTCTCATTATTTCGCAGATATGAAAGCAAGAATGAAATTCGATTAAATGTAAATCAAGCAGGCAGAATAAACAGCATTTTCAGTTCACATTGATGAATTCAAACAGGGAGCAAAACAATTTGCCTTTAGAAACATGCTTCAAGGAAAAATAACTATAAAATGTTTTAAAGTAACATAATATCCACCAAGGGCTGCACAGTGGTGCAGTTGGTAGAGCTGTTGCCTTGCAGCAAGAAGGTTCTGAGTTCGATTCCCGGCCCCGGTCTTTCTGCATGGAGTTTGCATGTTCTCCCTGTGCATGGTGGGTTTTCTCCAGGTACTCCGGTTTCCTCCCACAGTCCAAAAACATGACTGTCAGGTTAATTGGCCTCTTCAAATTGCCCCTAGGTGTGAGAGTGTGTGTGTGTGCATGGTTGTGTGTCCTGTGTGTCTCTGTGTTGCCCTGCGACAGACTGGCGACCTGTCCAGGTGACCCCGCCTCTCGCCCGGAACGTTAGCTGGAGAGGCAGCAGCACCTCCCGACCCCACTGAGGGACAAGGGTGTAAGAAAATGGATAGATGGACGGATGGATAATATCCACCAATATTATAAGAGTAATAATCAACGTGTTACATTATTTTTAGATGTGTAGAAGGAAATTGGTGATTTTCTGTTTCAAATTTTAAAAAATTAGATCATAATCTACAGTTTTCTATGTAATATTTGTGTAAATGTCTTGATGAAGTAAAAAAAAACTACAGTTTTTACTTTAGTTTTTTGGGTTTCAGTCCCAAACTAAACAGCAAAAGCAACCAGTTGATTTTTATGATAATATTTGCAATAGTTGCACTGTTTTTAAGAGAAGTAACTGTTTTTTAAAATATTTTTCCTGTAATTTTACTGCTTACATGCTTCTCTCATTTCTCCTGTCAGACACTTTGTGTTTTTTTCTCATTTCTAACGTTGCATTTTACTCCCTGCCTTCATCTTTTTCACACTTATTGGGTTTTATATTCCACGAATTCAATGGTCGGATGCATTTTAAATCAGATTATCACATAATGTCCTTACACACAATCATTAACGCCTTTTATGGCCAGAAAATCTCACTAGTGAGCCGTTTTTCTGTCCTTACAGAAACAAATGACTCATTAAGCAGATAAAAGCTGTCGACTGACGGCTCACTTTTACTTGATTACGTTGTCCTGTTTGCTGGAGCCGACGGACGAATCAATCCGCTGATAATAAATAGTAGAAGAAGAAGAGCTGCTGCGAGGGATCAGCGACGTAAACACAAACCGGCCCGATGTGCGCTCTGGAGAGAGCCGCCGTGGATTAACTCCAGCGCAGATGTTGCAGCTCGCATCATCCTGATATAATTTAGATATGCACACACACACACGCACACACACACACACACACACACACACACACACACACACACACACACACACACACACACACACACACACACACACACACACACACACACACACACACACACACTAAACTCCACCATGTGTTCGCCCTCCAGAGCTGGCGTTACATCATCATCAGAGATAAAGCTGATGAAGAAAAAACGGCTTAAACTGACAGAAGAGAGAGATAGTGTGTGTGTGTGTGTGTGTGTGTGTGTGTGTGTGTGTGTGTGTGTGTGTGTGTGTGTGTGTGTTGAGTGGTCGTATTAGTAAATGATTAAGCCCTGAGTTTACATGTGCAGACTCTACAAACAGAAATGTGGTGAAATTTTACAGGAATTTTGCTGACATGGCATAAATAAGAAGCGCTCATTCTTGTCTTCGTATCTTTAAGGGGACCAGCCGCTGACCTGATGCACCCAAACCTCCACCTCACTGCGCCTGCAGACGCTTATCTCATATTCCTGCTCCATGTTTCATTTTGCTACAGAAACAGCACACATGCAAACTCATTACACCTTAAACTTTTACATATTTTGTCATGCTACAACCACAAATTTGATTGTATTTTACTGGGGTTTTATGCGCACGCTTGTAGTGGAAGGAAAACATGGATTTTAAATTGGTTACCAATGAAAAACCTGAAAATTGTGGTTTGCATTTGCACGGAAGTTTTTAAGCGTCCTGTTTTCATTTTGCAACAAGACATGCAGAAACAGGAAACAACAGGGAAGAAAATATCCGGGTTAGATGAGACCAACGTTTAAAGCAGAACTGAAATCAAATCTTAAAATATTGATATTGGATGAATGTTGTTTAGTGAAACTCTTCCACAAAACATCCCAGGGACTCATTACTCTGAAGCTAAAACTTAGATAACTTGTTTTTAGCAGTAAATTCATGACGTCACTGTGCCTCACCCAGCCACTAAAATAATGCTGAAGAATCAATAATAATGCCAATAATAAAGGTTGTTTATTATTGGGAATGAAAGAAGAAGCTTGTTTTTGTACACTGAAAAAAAAACTGAGTTCATTTGTTACAAATAATCAATTGAAGTTCAGGTGTCAAGTGCTACTAGCAGGAGAGTGATTGACAGCGGTAAGACCCTCCTCCTGCCTCTGATTGGTTGTTTCTACTGGTGTATTTCTTCAGTTAGTTCTGGGAACACTGGGAGAAGGCAAACCAGCTGGATTTTTTCACATATTATCAGCCTTATACTGTCACAATATAAAGATAATTTTAACAAATATGTAAAAAACTATTTTTTAAAAATAAAAATTACATATTGCAGCTTTAGTAGCGATAGGAATGCTAGTCAGAGCTGATGAAATAAAGCTAAATAAAGTTATGCAAAGCTTCTGCAGACATATTGCGTAAAATCCTTATATAACAAACTGAAATTTTGGGTATAACTTCACAAAATATTAAATTGTAGAAGACATTCAAGTGCATAATTCACACTAGATTAGTGTAAAATCAGAAACTGTTACCAGAAACCTAAAAAGGCTCCTTAAAATCTTACGATAAACTGTTTATTAGTACGACTTGCCAGCAGATTAACTTATTGGTTTAATACAAAGGGAATCTTAGAGAGCTGCAGTAGGTTAGAAAAAATGAGAAAGAAATCTGCAAAATAAAAAAAAGCATGAATGAATTTGCCAGTCAGTGTACGTTGCTGAAATAATATCCTCATGACTTTTTGTTTTGACGCGCACGTGAGCGGCGCTGCTATCACTTCCCACTATCGGTTTTCTGGCATTGCAAGTACAACATGTTTGCTGTTGTTCAGGATCAGTTTACTGAAATCGATGCAGTGAAACAAAAGCTACACAACAGCTGTTTGTGTGTTCAAAGATTAAGAACTGTGTGTGCGAACGGCGGGAAACAGGAAGCTTAGGCATGCAAATAACGACGTCACAGTAATTTAAGGCTTCATGCAGATCAAATCCATAACTTTTACATAATCCTACAAACAGTTTAAGCTAATGTCTTAGTATAAAAAACTAATTAATTACATGAAATTTGTAAATAAAATAAAAAATAAAAAAATACACTGCAAAAACATAAATTCTTACCAAATATTTTTGGTCTGGTTTCTAGAGCAAATATCTTAAAAACCTGGAAATAAGAAATCAATCATTTCTGGGTATGAAAAAAGTACTCGTTCTATTTGCAGATTATTTCACATATAAAGTGGGGAACATGTTTTGTTATAAATTAAATAATCTGCCAATGGAAATAGTACTTTTTTAAAATCAATATTAAGGAATTATCGACTTAAAATAAGCTCATATGTCTTGTTAAAAAAATACTTTTAAGGTAGTTTTGTCCTATTTCAAGTGTACTAAGATATCTGAACTAGAAGCTACATCAAAAACACTTGGTAAGATTTTGTGTTTTTGCAGTGTAATCTCATAAAAACATGACTGTATGCATTATGATTTCTACGAGGTCATAAAAACACTTTGAAATAAAGAAAATATACAACTGGCAGCATGAGTAAGCAGAAAAAGCCATAAATGTCACGGCTCGTGTTGAAAACAGGCCGTTTATGAGCAGCAGGGGGAGAAACGGCCCGCCCCTCGGTCAGAGATCCAGACGGCAGCGCGAAGGCAGCATGTGGGCGTGGTGGTCGAGCTGCTGCCTGAGCTGCCGCTAAGATCCATCTGCCTGGAAAAACGACTCACTGAACGAGCCGGGCAGTGCTTGGCTCCGGTCAACGGTGTCAGTCTGGATTAAAACTGGACACAGGCAGATGGAGAAGGTGGCCTCTCGGCTCCTCAGGCAACAATAAGCAGCGACTTAAAGGTGACCTACTGTGCTTCCTCAAACAGCATTATGTTTTTTTTTTTGCACAAAATTATTCTTAGATGATGAGATTTTAGTCTAATCAGTTCTTCCAATTTTGAATGGCTGCAAACAGATGCGCAATTATACAACTGTCCATTTTTGAGAAGCAGTAGTAGAGCCTTCTGCACAAGCAACAAGAAAGCAACAAGTTCCTTCGGAGCAGTAAATCAACAATAAAACACTTTTCCTGTAGCCACTGTACAGCGCATGTAGCAATAAAAACCAGCTGCATGCGCTGGAGCTCTGCTTAGGTTGCTAGGTGACAGGCGGAACTCTTCTAGGGTTGCTAGGTGACAGGCGGAACTCTGTTGGGGTTGCTAGGTGACAGGCGGAACTCAGCTGGGGTTGCTATGTGACAGGCGGAACTCTGCTGGGGTTGCTAGGTGACAGGTGGAACTCTGCTGGGGTTGCTAGGTGACAGGCGGAACTCTGCTGGGGTTGCTAGGTGACAGGTGGAACTCTGCTGGGGTTGCTAGATGACAGGCGGAACTCAGCTGGGGTTGCTAGGTGACAGGCAGAACTCAGCTGGGGTTGCTAGGTGACAGGCGGAACTCTGCTGGGGTTGCTATGAAACAGTGCCTGCATATTTTGGCATTGATCTGAAACCAAGTAAATACAGAGCCACTACAGCAGATACTGATACGTATTATTTTAAGTATATCATCAAACTTCTGAACTTTAGGTATTTTTGTGGTTTAAAAAAAAAAAAAATATATATATATATATATATATATATTTCGCGAAAACTGAGGACAGAATTTAGTTATCTGTGTCTTCAAAATACTTAATAATGTTAGCGAATTGTTTCTAAATAAACAAAGTGCAAATAATTAAATAGGTTATTCAGATATCAACAACTCACTCAACTAGTTCACATAAATATGGTGAAAATTCATAACAAAGAGGGAAAATGAACGTGTATTAAGTTGCTTCTGTTCCAGCCGAACTATGAAAAATGTCTGACTTACAGACTATAAAATACAGTAATTGTCTCATCAGTGTATGTTTATGTACAACAAAAGAGGACATGTTGGTGTAAACTATTCCTTATGCACCTTCAGTCTTTCTAAATACTCTAAATTAATCTGCCGATTATCAAACACATTTTGTTTTTAATATCAACCTCTTGGAAAAAACTCTTGAATCTTCAGAGTGACACTCCTTCAACCTTGTCCTGGAGTTCATTCATTCACTGTTTCTGTTTGACTAGTGATTTTCCACCCTCCTCTCCAGTCATTCTCACCTGAACCTCCATGACCCTTTAATTCCTTAAATTCTAACATGTTGATTCTTCACTGATTGGATCCTGAGAACAAACTAAACCACACAATATTACTCAGCGTTTTTGGAGGCCTTTTTGTTATTCGGCTACGCACATCTCAGATTTTTTTTTTTTTTGTCTTTCTTGTCTGTATTACCCGCGGTGCATTTTAAGACACTAGTTTTTACATTTTCAACAAGACAGTTGAATAAAGTTAAGAGCAAAACAACCAACCTGTGAAGCAGATCCAGAGCCGTCTTTTCTTAAAATCTCATTCCTGGAGAGGGCGACAGGAAAACAGATTGAGCTAAGATTAAAACTCCCGTGCACTTTAGCCTAAAAACCTCAGGAAACCTGTATCTCTGTTCTTATCAGGTCAAGTGCCAAATATGGTTGTCATTCTCAGCAGGGAACTTATCAGTGAGAAACCATCACCTGGTTAACAGGTTTGACAAACTGTGTACAAAGGAGTTGAGATTTGGGTTTACCCTTTATGAAGTGGCTCCATGTGGGTTTCTCCAGGTCTCTCACCAAAACATTCTCTAATCTGCAAAAAAAATAAACCCATTTAGAACTTTAATGATTTAATCAACAAATCTTAATCATGATTTTGATGCTAACATGGAGCAAATGGTAAAAATGAATCTAAGAGTTATTTTGATAAAACCTGACTTATGAATGTTTGAATGTATGTTAGTCATTGATACTAAGACATGATGAACAAAGAAAAACTCGGTCTGCTGAATTACTCTCTTTGGTTCACAAATTCTGTTGTAAGTATGCCAGGCCAATGGGTGGCGCTGTAACACTGCTACAGAAAAAAACAAACAAAAAGTGCCATGTTTATTAGAGAGAGCGAGGCGCATGCGGGATAGAGAGACAAATGGAGCCATTTTTAAACCTCATTGTTTAAAAATAGACGCGGCTCGCATGGCAACATGGAAACATGAAACTGAAATCAAAATTTATAGGCTCTTTTACCCGGGTTCAAAAAGATTGGTTCTGGTCAGCTTAAATGACGAAAAACTTTTGTGGACACACCTAAAATTCTCTCAGTATGGACAGTATGGACAGTATGGACGTGACCTAAAATAGTCCCTATTTACAGAGAAGAAGTAATGTGAAGAAGACGAATAAGAAAAAATAAAAACTAATGTTACCCACACTTTTAGGTCCAGTAAAGTTGATACGTCTCACAACAGCCAATATGTTACGGTCGTTTGAAATCAAAGTAAACCTAACAGATATAAAGCCATGATTGTTGTATATGCTAAGCTAAAGAAGGAATAACATTACAAATTAGCTAGTGTGCGTTAATAGTATTGAAGTTTATGCTTGTGTGAATTGGTGTTGGAAAACTCTCAGATGCTGTCAAATAAAAAATGCATGATAGATTATTACGCTTTGATATATTAGCTAAGTATAATAACACTTTGCTTATCTCTGCTCTGGAATGTCTTGGCTAACCCTGCTGTAGGCTCTTGCTGTAAGCATCTTGGTTAGGGAGGATACGTAGGGAATGTTGCTAGCTAGGCTAACTAGGCTAACTAGCTATCAGGTCTTTATGAGTTACTTATCTTGACTGTAAACTCAGCAGGCTTTGTTGGGGATCTTGCCTGTAGGGTGTCTTAGTTATAAGCTGTCAATACTCACTTAGGCTATAAGCTAGCTTGCCAATCCCAGCTTTCTGAAATGATTTCAAACTATCCTGCTTATCTAGGCCACAAGCTAGCTCACCTACCTCTGCTACATGCCTATCATGTCTATTTTGGCTATTTAGGTTAAAGCTATCTAAGCAATCATGGTGGGTTATTTTGGCTACCTACACTATGTGCTATCTCAGCTATGTAGTCCATAAGCTATGTTGGCTATCTAGGTTACTTTATACTATCATGGCTATTTTAGTTGTACACCATCTCTGCTATCTTTCCTGTTATGGCTATATATATACTGCTCAAAAAAATAAAGGGAACACTTCAGTCTTCACTTAAATGCTAAAGTGTTCCCTTTATTTTTTTGAGCAGTGTATATTTTTTGCTAATCTAGGTTGCAAGCTAGCTTGCCTGTAGGGAAAGTCAAGTCAATAATATTCATACATTCAGCCAGATGTGATCATTTATTTTAGTAAATCAATTCACTAAACGGAAGCTAGCTAGCTAGATTTCCTGATGTTTCTTTTTTTTGCTGCAGAAAAAAAACTAAGTTAAAAAATGATAAAGCTGCTGTTGAGCTTCTGTAGCTTTGAACTTAAAAATACGTCATTCTCAGAGAAAGCTGTTCACACCAGCTAACACAGATCATGTCTAACCTAGAAGCTGTGGTGCTATCATGTGTCATCTGTGCTGTTATATAACTTATTGGCATGCAGGGAGAAAAAATAACTGTGATCTGATCGTCTCTTTACTCCTGTTCCATGTGTATGACGCTAAATAAATCAGTGAGTCAGTCAAACAGCACATCATGCAGATCAATCGTGAATAATTTTGCCTTTGAAATATGCATGTAAATATGTTTGACTGTAAAATGGTCCGTCGTTTTACTGCTCACATACGGTTCAGAGTCTTTTTATAGCAACCAGTGCAGCGGTTGCTATAGTTGACAAAGTGGTGGAACATGATTAAATTTTTAATAAAGTTAACTGCAGGTTTGTAACGAATTAATTGCATTTGAAATAAAAACCACAAACTGACAAAACAAGCAGCATTTTCCATTTTTTGCGGCTTTGTTAATCACTGTTGTTTGTGGATGTTACTTGCGCGGCAGATTTAAAGTCTTACCAGAAACATGCAAATACAAAGGTTCCGCTTGTCTTGTTTTGTTTGTGGAAGGAAACAAAACGAAGCAATTTATTGATTAATCTATGTAATTAACTAACTGAACTCTATGTGTTCAAGCCTCAGGCTTATGTTAAATAAAAAAATATGCAAGTTGAAGGATGTGCACACTAATGCAGCCATTTAATTTTAATTAGTTTTTGGGAGAAAAACATAATTAATTCAAAGATGATGAATTTTCCACTTACATGTTAGAAACATGGCACAGAATAAAACTTGAATAATTAGCCATTATCCACACGTCAAGTGGATAATGGCTAATTGAGCACTTATCGCTCCCTGAATGTGAACTACTTTACTTAGGGGGAAAATTAACAATTAGTACTGTCTGCTGGATATTACATGCTGCTGTCCAGTGGTTGAAAAACCATTAAGCAACTTCCTGTCATTTACCAGCTTGCCTCCAGTAATGATTCTCACTAACAAGACCTGACAATTATTTGCTCTGCAGAGAAAAGGATGACAGGGTGAGAGTAAAATGCTTCTTCATTACTGGTGCATTAGTGGAGAACATGACTAGCTCTTGAAACTGTTAAAAAAGAACGAAATAATTCGAGCCTCATTAAACTGACATTGATTTCATTGTGCGGTGTCTTCCTATAAGCTTCAATCAGACGAGACGTGACTCACCGCGTGGGCAGGCTGGTTGTCAGTGAGTTGCACCAGAGTCGGGCAGCGTTTGGACTTCCTGGAGGTCCGGTCGGCCTGGCCGCCCTGCGACTCCACGCCGCTGGTCGGCTCCTCCCCGGCGCTCCCTGAACTGCTGCCGCTGCTCGACGGGATGTTCTCCTTGTTGGTGTCGGCTCTGGTGGATGCAGCTCTGCTCCCGGATGGAAAAAAAACAACCCGAAAAGAATTACGACATTAGACATCTGCCTCCATCTGACTCCTTCCTGTTCTTTTTATCAGCTCGATGTCGGATGAAAAACAAACACCAAGGTCATCCTGGTAGCTTACTTATACTCTCTCAAGCAGATAATTTGCTGTTTAGCTTTGTGCTAATTCTATTTACAGTATATTTAATCTTAAAGACACTTTCTGCTTCACTCCTCTTCAATCCACATGTCGGTGATCACTCAGACATCAACATGGATTAGCTCCTTACTGGTGTGATTCCAGTTGTTTTGACTGGATAAAGTCTCAGTAGGGAAGCTTTCCACACAGAGGAACATTTTTATACTTTGTCCTTCTGCTGGTGAAAACAGACAACAGAAACTCTGAGGTCAGTTTTTGTTAACAAAAAATAGAGCTAAAGATATTCAGGGGACCTGCCATGCAAAATTCACCATTTGCACGCATTTTAATTTTCTTTTACTTTCATTTTGATCTCAACTGCTTCTAATAATAATAATAATAATTAAAAAATAGCCAGTCATTTTTTGACAATAATTCAAAGTTTTTTTGGTGTCATCAACTTGTTTTATTGCTGTCTGCATTGTACAATGGCTGCTGGAAATGACAAGTGTTTTGTTGTTGACTTACCATCCAGAAACCACTTCCTGCATTCCTGTTGATTGTGCAGGAGGCTCTACTTTTGCTTTTCAAAGATGTACAGTTGTATAATTGTGCATCAATTTGCAGCCTTTTGTGTAAACGGCTTATTTGGATTTAAAGTGACAGAGGCCCTGAAACATCTTATTCTGAAATGAACTCAAACTAGACAAACTAAAATCTAATTATCTAAGAATGATTTTGTGCAAAGAATGTAATGAAATAGTTCACATGCATATCCCAACCTGTGCAAGGAAGTATAAAAGTAATATTTACTGTAAGTATTAAGTTAACCTTATTGGGGAAAATGTCTTAAGTTTGGGAGTTTATCTTGTGATGTATTTACTGTTAACTGGAGTTCACTTTTGCTTTGTACTAATTTTAGATTTTTTTTAATGTTCTAATTCGAGTAAGATCAGGAATCTTAGATCTCCAAGGAATAAATACAAAGAGTTAAAATTAATGGAGGCAGCATGAAGGCACTGGATTCAAATCCTGGCCTGGAGTCTCTGTGCATGGAGCTTGCATGTTCTGCAGATTGATTTTGCCAAAAAAGAGAGAAAAATATCCAATATGCCTTCAAGGTTTCGCTGTCATGTGGTTTACATGTTATATATATGAGATACCAAATTGTTTGGTTATGCCACTGACAGAGTATTTTGGAGTGGAGCTCAGTTTTAATTCATGTCCCTAATATAAACTTACTGTGCTGTTTTAGGGGGTGAATGAAATAATTAAACAGTTTTTTAGGGAGCAAATGTTGGATTTTTAATGCTAAAAGAGACGATTTAAATTTCCCTTTGGGCCACAGTAAGACCATGAATGTCCTGAAGCGGCCAGTTGTGGTAGAATGTATTAATTAAACTACCAATCTGCTAAAATTTCAATTAGTACTTCTTAAAATTTAACTAATTTTGGCTTCACACTGATGTAATTTGATCCTACACAAATGAAGACGTGATTTGACTTATACAATAATATTTAAGCATACAAATGTTAGATAAAGTTTAATTTATTTGCCATCTTAGTATCTAGAAGGCCACATAAATTGTTATGGCTGTCCGGATTTGGCCCACGAGCCTTGAGTTTGACACCTGTGGTGTACAGGCAGCAAAAACACAGATTAGATATCATTTTTCTTAAAACGAAAAAAAAAAAAAAATCAAAACTACTTATTTGAGTTTCCTCATAGTTACTGAAAATAAAATGTGGTTGATCTGTAAGAAAGAAAACATTTCAGCATATGTTACTGAAATGAAATCTAATTTCATGCTGGAAGCGTCAGTGTGGCAGATTGTACCGGTTTCTTTGTCTGAGGCCTTCCGCCTGCTGCTCCCTCTGCTGTCGACGTCTCTGTCGCGCGGTTGGCGCGGTTCCCGTCAGGCTCGAAGGTCGCGAGGTCAAGTCACAAGCCACCGAATGCTGATCTGCTACGTCAAAAAGGTGCTGCTCCACTGCTGAGCGGATGGTCTGATCCAGAAAACTCCTGGGAAGAAAAATGAGGCGGTTAAAAAAAAAATCATTAAATTCACAGCAGTATGCTGCAAGTTTTAATTGGATTTATGTGCAAAAGACGACTTACTTCACCACATCTGGCCTGCAGCGGACAGGAGAGAGGTGGTTACTGAAAAGAAAGCAAGTGGGGAGAGTTAGTGCTGCAAAAACAAACGGTCACCACAGGTCAGTGAGCAACACTGAACCCCCCCGGAGGCCCGAGTTCGAGTCCTGCGTGATCCAGAGTGTTAACTTCAGCTCAGCTTAAGGAGGTCCTGTGAGAGCAACCCTGCTGGTTTCTACACTCAGGAAAACAAAAACAACCCTGGCACAAGCGCCAGAAGATTTTTACACAACACAAACATACATAAACCGGATTTATTCTGCTCAGAGGAAAATAAATAATACATTTAGCTACGTTCACATCCACCCAAAAACGCTTGACGCACCCTGGCATCGAGGCAGGGTTACAACCGTTTTGGGTTTTTCTTTAAAGTTTAGTTTTATGTCATTGTGATTTTGTTTGTCTAATTAATTTCGTTTTAATTAGTTTTTAGAGTGTGCCTGCTAGTTTTTATTACTTAATAAATATTGTTTAGTTGTTATTAGTCATAGTGGTAGTTTTAGTTTTTTCATACTTAATTTTTAAACTATTGCATTGTGATTATCTATACAGCGATTGGTAATCAACACTCAGCAGAAGATATAATTTTCAAGAAATGTATCCAATTATTGTTGAATAACCAACTTATTATAGCGTTTTCTCCCAACTGCTGCCACCCTCACAAAAAATTACTTTACATCAGTTCAAAAGGTTAAAAAATAAATTCGAAAACACAAAAACAAAGAATATTACATGTATAATTTCAGCATTAGTTAGTTTCATGAACACATGATATAGCTCCAGTTAGTAATAGTTTTTTCCCATTAATTACCGTTTTTATTTATTTCAGCTAACAAAATATTTTCTCAATTTCTGTTTTTGTTATTTTGTTTTGGTATCTTTATCAAACAGTGACCCCTCTCCCCTACTTTAGTAGTTAAACTAACTGCTAAACGTGAGAGAATCGTTTAAAAATATCAATACTGATTATCGCATCGATACTGGTGTGTAAAGATCAATACCTCAGTTTCAGATTCCCTCTCAAGCTATATTGCATTTTCAACTCAGTAAAACAATCTTGCTTCGATTTGCTCTCGAATTATAATTTTTTTGTGCTTTTTTAAAATTTAGAATCAATACGCACAAATTTGTTTTGTTTTTCAATTGTTTCAGTTTATCGTGTAAATATTATTAAAGTATTTTGTAGATTCCTATAAACTTTATTTCAATTCTGTCTTAAGTTTTACCAAAACTAATTTAAAGGTAAAAAAAAAAAAGAAGTAGGAAGTTTGACGACATGTCATACTTAAATAGTAACTATTGGTTTTGGTATTGATATTGGTGATGACAAGTATTGCATTTACTTAAAACATTATAAGAATTACTAACTTTGAAGAGTTTCTTTCCAACGTAGACAGAAAACAATTTTTATGATTTTATCTGATCTCCACTAAACTCAGATATTAGAATTATGTTCATTTTTTGAATTTATTTAGATTGTTTTTAGCTTACATATGAAAATGTTAAATATTAAGCACATAAAATTCTTAGAAATGGTCCTTAACTTCCTCACTGCCTTAATGTCTGCCTGTCCTGGATACATTTCCCTCAACATACAGAGATATGGACAAAAAGCCTCCATAAACAGCCGTGTTGACAGTGATAGCACGGCTTGGCAGGCGGCCATGTCTGCAGCGCCGATAACAGGACAGATAATACCGGAGACAGCGAACAATTGGAGGTTAGTCAGGTGAAGCTCTACAAAATGACTTCTGGCACATGGAAATCTGTAAACGAAGACAGAGAAGAAGATCTGAAGAAACCCGGCGGTGTCATAGCCAGATAAGGAACGACTGAACTTCTGTTATCTATGTGCGAATGCAAATGGTGAAATACAGTCAATAAATGTCGGATCCAGATGTAAAAGTAAAAAAGTTTCTCCTCCAGAGTTGGTGGATTTCACCGATTATGTCACAGCGAGAACATTTTCAGGCCAACAACCTTAAAATAGCTGCGACTCAAACTGCAGCAGGTTAAAGCAACAGAAAGTGGTTTAATGGATCACCGGTGTTGACTCAAGCCTCGACGTTAACGCCAAGAGATCGTTTTTCCACACGCTTCGGGAATGTGGTCAATCATCCGTAAAGCCGGAGGTAACGCTGACGCTACAAGAGGTCATGTTTTAAAAGATTATTAATAATAAGATCTATAAGGAGGCAAGTGTTGAACCTTAGAGGACATCCGTAACACCCAGACTGAGCTTGGTGCCCAGATTGAACTCCGACATTATCATCCAACATTTACAACAAACACATGAGAACTTGCTTGCATGTGTAATGTACTCTCAAATGGAAACATACACAGTGTTGAATTAACACCCAAAAGTGTCTATATGTGTCCAAGTCAGCAGGTGTTAAAGTAACACTTTAGAAAGTGTTAAAAGATTGACACCCATTTTTTTGTTAAATTAACATTTGTCTATAAAACTGAAATGGGTTAAAGAAAAGTTAAACTTTCCATTTCTGTGTCGTGTTTTGAATATTTTCCACTGGATTTGATTGATATTGACACCTTGTGGGTCAATTATTTACTTTTTTAACACCACGTTATGTTTTGTGATCAACACTACACTGGTGTTACTTTTAATATATTTTAACACCAGCACCGTTGTAAATGTTAATGTGACTCTCTGTATTGTTGAATTTAACACCAGCTGACTTGGACACATATAGACACTTTTGGGTGTTAATTCAACGCTGGCATTTTTACTGTGTATTGATGAAGAAATATATTCCATATTGGCAGATTATTTCACTTGTAACAAGACATGTTCCCCATAAGTGAAATAATCTGACAACAGAACTAGAACTTTTTTATCAATACTAAGAAATAATCGACTCAACAAGCTGCTGTTTCTTCCTGAAAAGTTACTTCTAAGTTAGTTTTGTTATTGATCCAATGCCGAGTGTAATAAGATATTTGCACCAGAAACTAGACCAAAAATACTTGGTGAGGTTTTGTGTTTTGCAGTGTTTGAGCTGCCTTGTTCCTAAATAAACTTGACTTACATTCTCAGTCTGTAAATATCCTGATGCCAGACGCTGTGTGTGTATATATAGTCGAGGTGAGAATCTCGTACTGGAATTGAATTTGAACAACTGCTCGTACGGTTTGTGCTTAACATGATAGCAGCCAGTAAATCTATGCTTTTTTTTTATGTCTGCTTGTATGGCAGCCAATCTGCTAATGACATTAAAAGCTGAGAGAGGCTGCCAGTAAATGTCCGTCCAGTAATTAAATATCACGTTGCAGATATTCTTAAACAGCCCTCAGATTTATGCAGGACACCTGCTGGAGTTTTGGCAAGGCGGCCGCGGCGTTTGACAGCACGAACAAACGCTTCCAGCTGACTTAGCTCTGAGCTAACAGAGTGGGAAAGTTTCCTGGTGAGTTGGAAACGGGCTGAGTCACAACCTGCAGGCGGGAGAGGCTGAGTCAGCGCAGCGGAAACGTCACCAGCAGCAGCAGAGATGGGACCCAAGCCACGGACTCTCATTACAAAACGGTAAAATATGCACCGAGTTTCAGGCCACTGCATAATCAGCTCTGACAAAATTCTCCTTATTCCTTAACATATAAATAAAACTGTGAGCAAGTAAAGCTTTATATCTATTTTCTTAATTTAATAAAATAATAGAATATATTAATAGAAAAATTACAAGTGAGTAAACATTGATTAAATAAATTTGACATGAGGATTAATAAAAAACACATATATTAAAATTTAAGTAATATAAAATCTTAATAATAATCATAATAAAATATTAATACAACAATGAAAAATTAATAAACCAGGATTTTCTTAACGTCCCTTAAAAAAATATTCAAGAAAATTAAATTATAAAATTAACATAAAGAAAAATTATAATATGAACTTTTATATAGTGATAATGAAATGTGTTAAAAATTAATTATTGTATAGTAAGTTAGCCATTAATATAGATCAAATTAATGATTAAATAATTTTAAATATTTGATAAGAACATAAAAATAAAAATAGTGATTATTTAATCAGTATAAATAAAATAAAAGTAGTAATATCAGCATCAGTACAATGAAAATTAAGCTAAATATGTAACAATGCATTTGACCTGATCATTGCATCTTCACCAAATGACCGTTTGAATTTCAGCTTTTCCAATAGAAAGTAAAACATAGAAAATATTTATTTGTTGTTGAGAAGTTAAAACCAGTTAAACCCAACAAAAAGTAAAAAATCCCGACATGAAGTATTTTTTATCAACTTAATTTATCAAAAGTACTTAAGCACCAAGATCAATAAGTTGATCAGAAACGGTAACAATAGTTTTATAGCCATACAGTGAAATTGCTGAGTAAAGTAACCCGGAGCTGAAACGACGTTTGGCTTTTTGGGCTGAAAACACAAATTTCCAACCTAATTATAAACTAAAAACGTTCTGAATGGTCGTCTGAGTTTAATTGTGTCTTGAGAGATTAGACTGTAATTCGTCCACGTCTGGGACTTTAATTATCAGCTATTCCTGCAGAGTTTAAAAAAAAAAAAAAAGTTGACAATGCAGCTCTTTGTTAAGAGAAAGCTTAGAGATCGCCTCCTTTATTTGCTCCAACCAGCTGGATTACTTTGCAAACAAAAGTACGAGCGAAACAACGTCTTGGCTGCTCCGTTGTTGTTTTTAGAAGTTACTCGCCTTTATGTCATTACGGCTCCACGGCTTCCAGCTGAAACCAGTTAAATCCCCCAGCAGCGTTTACCAGAACACATCCGCTCCTCTGGTGTTACGCCACAGCCAGGTACGAGTTAGATAAACGGCAAAAAATAAATAAATAAATAAAATGTTGGTCTGGGATTCACGCTGTCGGGGTCAGAGGTCAAACCTCAAACCTCAACCAGAATGTTTTCTACCTGAACCTTAAAATAAATGTTTACTTTTTGTCCGTTTTGTACTAAATTGTACAAAGATTTACACATTTTTATTATGATTTTTGTTTTGCTTACGGAAGTCAATAAATTGATTAATTAAGTATGTAAGCTGTTTAGTTTGTTATTATTGGTTTATTTAAAACAAGGATGCAAACATCGCTAATAAAAACGCTTTGCACTACATGTAGCCTAAGCTATTTCCATCTGCAAATAAAACACTAATGTCATAAAAGTCTCATATAAAATCACTGCACAGACTAATAAAACTATATAAACTGCTCTGTAATTACTAATGCTAAGATTAGAAATGATTTTTGTTTTGTTTTGTTCTTTTACCCCAATGATCAAATCTCCTCAAGTTGGATTCTTCAGTATTTTTTGTGAAACATTATGAAAATATGTTTTTTATTGTATTGGTTTGTTTGTTTCTGACATTTTCTCCTCTATTTAAAAGTTGGATTCGTCAGTATTTTTTGTGAAATTTTATGAAAATATGTTTTTTATTGTATTGGTTTGTTTGTTTCTGACATTTTCTCCTCTATTTAAAAGTTGGACTCTTCAGTATTTTTTTGTGAAATGTCAGGTAAATGATTTTAATTCAACGAGTTAAGTGAAAATCAAAGCGTCTCGACTTGATATTTTATGAGGTTCTGTGTCTAAACATGCGGTAGCTGTGCTGTCAGAACCAGAACCAAACAGAACTGCCTGGTTCCTCGTTTCCTCGTGTTTCCATGACGATGAAACCAACACACAGACCTTACCTCATGTAGAACGGAGATGCTGGCCTCTCTTCGTCCTGTGAGCTGAAATACGATAAAAAAGAGACACATTTAATTTACCTGGCAGCAGAAGGATTTTATACACAGAAATGGCGTAAACCTCAACGACAGAGTAAAATGAGATAATTTCAGTTTTTGGGTTAACAAAATATTTGTATATTTGACATAAACTGTTAAATTATGGAAAATATTGTGACGGAAATTCAGGAAGAAAAAAACAAAACAGAAAATGTCCTGGTAACTTTTTGCCTGGATATTTTCAGCTTTTTTTTTTACAGAATTTCCGTCAGAAGTTTCCCGTAATTTAACAGTATTTTAGTTAAAATTTGTTTATTTTACGGAATTTCCAGCAGAATTTTTTTCCGTAATTTAACAGATTTTTTTCCCCGTAATTCAACAGATTTTTTCCCGTAATTTAACAGTTTTCTGTGTTTAAAATTTAACATATAAAAGCTGCTAAATTACAGGAAAAAAATCTGTTAAATTACGGAAAAAATTCTGCTGGAAATTCCGTAAAAACCCCCCAGAAAATGTACTGGCAGAAAATTACCAGGACATTTTCCTGTTTGTTTACGGAATTTTTTTTTTTTTACTGTGCAGAGTTAAAATAGGCAGATGGCTTTTGTCTGCAGAATAATAACGGTGCAAAGCTACAGATCTCTGCCTCTGGTTTCTATAATAAACCAGCAGAGAAAGTGTTGCCTCTCCAACATACGGGCTGCATTATTCCAGAACCAACACCAGGCTGTGCAAAATCCAAATACGTTTTATTTATAAAGCATTTAAAAAATCTGATTAACTGATGTGCTGTGCAGCCTGAAAACAAATCAAACCAAAACACTAAATATTAAAATGTAATGAAACAGTTAAAGCAGAATTAAACAAACTAGAAAGTCTGCAGTCACGTAAAAACAGAAATAAATAAAAAATAAATTTATGCTGTCAGAAGTCAGTGGAAAGGCCTGATGATCAGTTAAAAGCATTCTGAAAAAACTGAAGGCGATGAAGAAACAACTGACAGATCCCAGCATGGAATGTGTTAATCTAGTCGAGTTGTGATGAAACCGTGGATTATCAATTCAGGTCATGTTTTGACAAGACTGGTTCTGGTTTAGCAACTTGGTGGAGCTGGAATAAACTCTGCTGCCCTGTTTGCTGAACCTGAAACCTGATTGCAGGTTTACACCAACAACCTGTTTCTGAACGTGTGTTTCCAGATCACCAAGGTTTGGAGGAGGACTGTGGGAATTTAATCCCCTCTGTTTTCTTTTTACCGAAGCTTAGAAAATTCATGGCCACGCTTTAATGTTGTCAGTGGTGGTCACACTTCAGCTAACCAGGTAACATGCTAATAGCGGGGCTTTAGCATTTTCGCTAACTTTGAAAATGTTCAGCACACTTAGCTTCCTCTAACGTTTCCAGAGGAATTGGAAAGTGATTATTTACCTGCCTGCTTTGTAAACTTTCAATTGAACATCTGCGTCTTCAATTCTCCAAGTAGTTAGACTTTTATTTTCATGCTCTTATTTTGAAATGGGTGAACAATGTTTACGCAGCAGTTCTATTTCCTCTCCTCACGTCTCCACCCAAGTTGTACCCTGAATAAACAATTTAAAATCTGCTGATGTCCTGCTGCGTTCCTGTGGTCAGTCAGTCAAATTCAGCAGCAGTTAGCAAAACTCAACAACTATAAAACTGAAACCATGAATCACTTCCTAAAGCGCAACATGCGTAATGACTAATTTGATTCTGTTGAAGATTACATGCTATTTTCTAACACTTGCTATTTCATTGACACATAGTGATGGCTGAACTTAGTGCTTTAGCATTAGCATTAGCTTTGCTAGTGGAACTGGTGTTCCGCTAACTTTGCTAGTGGAACACCACTAACTTAGCTAACCACTAGCTAAGTTAGCAAGTTAGCTAACTTAGCAAAAGTTAGCTAACTTTTGCTAAGTTAGCAAAAGTTAGCTAACTTTTGCTAACTTAGCAAAGCTAACTTTACAGTTAGAAATGGCGTAAATCTCAACGACAGAGTAAAAAGAGATAATTTCAGTTTTGGGTTAACAAAATATTGGTATATTTGACATAAACTGTTAAATTATGGAAAATATTTTGACGGAAATTCAGGAAGAAAAAAACAAAACAGAAAATGTCTTGGTAACTTTTTGCCTGGATATTTTCAGCTTTAAAAAAATTTTTTTTTTACAGAATTTCTGTCAGAAGTTTCCCGTAACTGTAAAGCTAACTTTACAGCTTTACAGTTAACTAAGTGGAAGCTAACTTTACAGTTAGCTTTGCTAAACTCATCTGTGTTTATTGTAAATACATTGCCTTTATAGTATCTTTATTTTGTTCCTATTTCCTTAGTTTGGCACCAAATTAGACATTAACAACACAAATCAGTATAATTCTGATGAAAAGTATATATTCAGCAAATATTTGTTGGCGCTAACAGAATTTTGATACATTATTAGCAGTGCAACAACTTAGTTTCTCCAGTTTTAGAACGGAATAAAATAGAAACAGCCTTTATCGTCCTGCTAAGGAGAAATTCAGGTGCAAAAGCAACAGCAGATATAAAGTTCACACAAAAAGTTTTTAAAATGTTCTAAACAATCTATAAAAACTTTGCATATCTTCTTATATTTTATGAGGTTACTTAACTAAGTAGAAGCAAATTGTTTAGAAATGAGATTGATAAAGACTTGTGTCAGCAACACATGATGACATTATGCAACAGTGAGAGGAACTTGATGTTGGCACTAAATGTTGAAGTTGCTTAACATTCTCAAAAATCCTGGCACTCACACTGAAAATTTCATAACACCCGGGTCAGAGGGAGCGTCTTTAAAGTAAAATGTTATATATTAAAGATTTAAAAGATAGAAGAATCCCAGTCAGACTGATTTAGGCCTGTTTGAGTAAAGAATTACTCAGAATAAATACATTTGACACAGACGTGGATAAATCAGAAATGCAGAGAGGGAAAGATGA
Source organism: Poecilia reticulata (assembly GCF_904066995.2). Lineage (NCBI taxonomy): Eukaryota > Metazoa > Chordata > Actinopteri > Cyprinodontiformes > Poeciliidae > Poecilia > Poecilia reticulata. The sequence goes on along the minus strand of NC_088830.1, from coordinate 31,202,813 downwards.
TGGATGGGAAATCTGATGCCCTGCACAGTCATGACTCTCATATTTCTGTTAGTAAACAGCAATCTTTGCATTAAATATACAACTAACCGTACTTTTGTCTTTTGTGGTCGTGTTTAAGAGAGATCTGGTCATAAGGATGGGTCTTATTTATATTTGAAAGTCAGAATTTCTCAGTTTCAAGTCAGAAGAATCATTTCAAACACCCGTGAAGTCCAAGTTGTGGACTTGGAGAGCGAGACCAAAGACTCGTTCCTGGTGGCTCCATGTGTCAAAAGTTGTGCGTTTCAGTCATCAGTTCCACGCAAACAGTTTTAACAACAAACTTTGTTCCAACTCAGGTAAACAACCTCCACCTTTTCTGGCTGATTTCACTACAAATATGCACAAAAGAATATTCTCAATTGCTGTTTTTCGATTACTGTGAATAAGAAATTAAATTAAAATCCATCCATCCATTTTCTTTACACCCTTGTCCCTCAGTGGGGTCGGGAGGGTTGCTGGTGCCGATCTCCAGCTAACGTTCCGGGCGAGAGGCAGGGTCACCTGGACAGGTCGCCAGTCTGTCGCAGAGCAACACAGAGAGACAGACAGGACAAACAACCATGCACACACACACACATTCACACCTAGGGACAATTTGGAGAGGCCAATTAACCTGACAGTCATGTTTTTGGACTGTGGGAGGAAACCGGAGTACCTGGAGAAAACCCACCATGCACAGGGAGAACATGCAAACTCCATGCAGAAAGAACAGGGCCGGGAATCGAACCCAGAACCTTTTTGCTACAAGGCAACAGCTCTACCAACTGCGCCACTGTGCAGCATAAATTAAAATCACATTTCAATAAATTTGTTCACACGATAAGTCATTAAAAATCATGGCAGTAAACAGTTTTGTGAGATTGTATTCATAGTTCTGCTGCCGCAGCAACATCAGCCAGTAGAAACATCCGGCTGTCGGTCATGTGACTCATGTGATGCAAAAAAAAAAAGTTTCCATTGCAGTTTTGCGAAATACGTCTATTACGATACAGCCAAATATCACTTCATTCTGGAGCAAATTTTATTATATATTTTTTTAGAATCTGTAAATTTTTTTAGAAATTCCCATTAAGCAACTTTATTTTTGTAATTTTAATTGATCAATTCTATAATTAATGGAAACTCAGGTGGTGTGTTTGAGGTGTGGCCTTGAAACGCATCAACAGGTGAGTCTCTAATTAACTAAATTATTGTGATTTACCTTATCAAGAGCTTAAAAACTATGACATCATCGTCTGGGTTTGGCCAAATTGTTTATTAGGCATGAAAATCTTACAGCACGTAAATTACATCAGTCATGATTTTGACTTTTAACAGGTGGAAATAATGTTGTTAAACCTGCCAGACCTGAAACGGGCAAACTTTTCTCTGATTTGATGTCAGACAGAGAGAAAAACAGGAAAATAGCTTGTTATTGCGAGCCATAAGTGGATGTTTTGGTCCTCCGGTGTGTTTTTCTACATGCTGTACCTCCAGGAGGCTTACGGGAAGAGGCAGGTACGCCGAGGGAACCACCAGCACCTCCACAAGCTCAAAACAGAGGAATTAGGTTTCAAGTCAGGCGCAGATTGAAAGGGCCAGAGTTCAGCCAGCCTCCGAAGGTTTCCCCTTGAAACGACACAACGTACAGAACATGTGCATGTTGTTTGGATCTCAGCTGCTTCCACATTTCTCCGAGCTTCGGTGCCCTCTGCCCTCCGTACTCTTACCCACGTTATTAACCGGTGTTACACAGGCTGGCTAGCTCATTAAAATAATGCGGGCTGTCACTGTGCTGCCATGAATTGCAAAAGCGGAAATCCTGCTTACCCACTACCTCTGAAGGGATAAGGAGAAGCTTTGGGAGGCATGCTCGGAAAAGGACCGATCCCTACGGGAAGGCGAAAAGAAAAAGACCAAGAAGCCGGTCAACAGGGTCAAGCTTCCAGCTTTTCAACATTCTCAAAAGTGTTGGAAGTTATCGTAAACCTAAACCACTCCCAAATTCCTACGCTCGACTTTCTTGCGTTCATTAAAGTTCTGTAGGTTTTTTTCTAAAGGTTTTTGTTGGACTTTGATTGATTTTTTTTTTCCCAGTTCTTGTACTGAACCAGCACATTGAGAAGAACTTAAAGGGGCGGTATTATCTGCTTTCCAGCCACATGGTGTCGTTTTATAGCACAATCAAGTATCTACATTACCTTCAGTTTTTATAAAAATGCTGTATACACCAAATATATCAAACATGAGTTTTAAGAAATGTAATTTGTAATTTAGCGCCTTGAAATTGGGCCTCTGTCTCTTTAAGGAGCTCCTGGTCTTTCTGAAACTCCTCCTTCAGAAAGTCATCGCCACATGCCTCCTATATTAACCCTTTAAAAATACATTTACCAGTGTAACACTGAGCTGGCGTAACGAGCTCAGCTGAAGCTCCGTTCCACCAGGTGTTTGCTAATTGCTGCTGGCTAGTCTGAAGGAGCTGAGTGGGGGAAGCTTGAAAGCTTAGACACTGCAGCTCAATGGAAATCAAAGGTTTAAAATTAGTTAATCAATGCAATAATTTGACTCCTGTGAATGCCGCTGTGCATATTTCTGATCATCAGTACCAGAGAAACGGACAACTCAGCTTTTTTTTTTCACTCTGCTGCCTTAAGTCAAGTCAAGTTTATTTGTACGGCAACGCGGCAGTTCACAGTGCTTTATATCATAAAAACATCACAGAGTCACCAATTGTCAAGTAATAAACATCACATTTTGCCATCAGATTCACACCACAAAAACATCATTTAGTCACTTAGAAAACTGGAATAATGTTATATTTTTTGCTATTTTTTAGTCTGTTTTCAATGTTTCCAATAAATACAGCTAATAAAGCTTCTGTGAAATCTCCTACATTTTTAGTCGACGTCAAATTGACTTTTATCACGTTGACCTAAAATATGAAGCTGTGCAGCTTCCAGTGAAGGAGGGCGCCCACTGGACACAAAAGCGTTTCAGACGACTTAAACTTGTCGATTGGTTTATAGATATTAACAATTAAAGTAGCTGATATTTGCAACAGGACGGTTTAAGACTTTAGCATAGCGCGGTGGATCCCATTAACTGAATGACCTTCAGTTACTTGGATTCGAAGCATTTAGAAATCACCAGAAACTTTTATTCTGGTGAAAACACAAGAGATTAAAGGTTAAAAATAAAGAGATTCACAAATTAACTAGCCACTGGAAACCATCGCAGTACACGGAAAGCCGGTTTCATCCAGCCAGCAGGCTGTTGCTGTAAATACTGCTCTTGTCGTCGGACGCCGAGGCTTCCTGACTGACCGCCAACAATGCAGTAATATCAACAGGGTACCTGCATTCACACCGCGGCGCCGCGTTCCTCGCTCCCAGCAGTCTCTAAAGGGATTCTGAGAAATCCACTGGTTACAGCACAAGATTCAGCGAAGCACAGCGACTCCACACAGACGCCTCTATGCATCTCCTCATGAGAAACTCTGCAGCTCTACGGGCGAAACAAGATCTCTTTACATAGTAAGGTTTCTGCAGGCTGTTTGCTGGAATACGGAATGATGGAACTTTTTTGGTACAATCCTGGAGAAAAGTTTACACAAGCCAACCATTTTGTTCACAACAAAACTCTTCAATGAGTTTAAATTGACACCTGTGGGACCAAATGTCTGCATACATTCAGCTACGTCTTGGATGAAATCGTTAATTAAGGCCAGATGGTGATTATGACTGACTACAGCAGGTAGATCTTGTTTTCTGGGTTAATCTAATGGTGAGAACAATCAGAGATTCCAAGAAAAGCTGTGACGTTCTGAGAAGTCTTCCTAAAACAGCCGCAGATTCAGAAAACATCAAGTTATTCTAATGCCTGGTTCACACGGCAAAACTTTTATTCTGGCCTTTGTCCAAAATTTCCATCGACATCCTATCGATGGAATCTTATGTCTTAAGATTCCGACAATCTTAAGACAAAGTTCACCGTGTGTGGTGTGTTAGGAGTGATCTCGTCCCCCAATTGAATTTTACACTCACGCATGAAAATGGCTGCAATCAGGTACACAATCTTTGAAAAGCAGACGGTAAGTCAAAAATAAAGAACTTGTCTTTTCCAGCAGCCATTGTACAGAGCTTAAATGTGCTTGGGCTCTGTTTGGGTTGCTAGGTAGCAGGTGGAACTCTACTGGGGTTGCTAGGTAACGGGGCTGGGGTTCGCTGGGGTTGCTAGGTGAGGGAGAGTGCCTGCTTATTTTCCAGACACCAAAAAACACAAACTAGACTGTGGGCATTATTTTGAGTCCGCATATTAGAGAAAATCCCAAATAAATTCCAACTTGTGCATCTGATCCTTATTTTTAAAAATGATTGAAGTTTTGTTTTGCATAACCATGAAACCCTGGAAAAAGAACAACTAAAATAAATCAATAAGAGAACCAAAATTAACATAACCGCAATGCATATTGCATACTGGGCTCTGAGAGGAAGTCAAAAATTATGCTTTACAAATCGAGGAAAATCCCACGGTTAATTTGATCTCCACAGAACGAGTAAAGCCTGATCCAAGAGGCCGGAGCGGATCGGGATGGGGGAGTTCCTGGAATGTCGGGAACCTGTGTCAAATCGAACACAATAACAAAGCTGATAAAATAAGAATAAAACCCTGTGAACAGTGAATTACGGTTTGAATATCATGTAAAATTCATAAAACGTCTAAAAGTAAAATAAAACAGACAAAAAAAACCTTGTATAGCTGTTTGCAGGTATGCGTCTGACACTTAGCTATGAAAAGTAAGAGCAAGCTGTTATTAACCATGAGAGCAGCTACAGATATGAAAGGATTTCCACTGGTGGAAAATCATCAGGTGTATTTCAAAACCGCAGCTGCATAAAGCTGATTTTAACGCAGGTTTATGGAAGCTTTCCTTGTTAATGGAGTCAAACAAAAATCTCTGAGCCAAAAACAGCCACTAAGGATTAGAATCGAAAGCTTTTCTGCATAAAAACACGTTTTTCTTCCTCTCCTTACATTGTTTCACCCTGCGGTCACGTATTGGTTGGGGCTGCTGACGCACATCTCTGAGACGCTCCCGTCATCCCGGTTGGGGATCGGCGACCCAACCCGACTTATCAGCCAAAGTTTTAGCCTGTGAGGGAAGCCGCCCGAAGATTTCCTGACCCTCTGACACGGTGGAGATAACTTGGAAGTATCAGATTTGCTCCATCCATGTGCAGCGTGAAAGGCGGTCATTGTACCGAATCTCTGGCAGATATTAAAACCTGATTTGTTCTCCAACTCAACTTGTCTGATGACACAGAAGGAAAATTATTAGGACCTGAAAATCATTGTGCCTTGTTAATGAAATCGCACTCCAGTAATTTGCAAAGCGATTAAAAATATGTTTGTAGATAACTTTTTACAGCTTTGTACAACTGTAACCTTTCTGCAGAGCGTTAATGGACGTAAATCTAATCTTTGATTTAAGTTCTTCTGAATGTCGGTCAAAACTGCAACCGATCCTAATTTAAATGTTTCAGCAGGAGACACGGTGAAACGTCTCTGTCTCTCTCTCGCTTTGGGTTTTTCTCTCTGTTTTTGCTTTAATTGTGTCTTCAGATGTTGACCCAGTTTTCTTTATTAACGGACGCAGAGGCCAGTCGGGTTGTACACTGCAAAAACACAAAATCTTATCAAATAATTATGTCTCTTGTGCAAATATCTTAGTACACTTGAAATAAGACAAAACTAACTTATAGGCAACTTTTCATCAAGAACTAGAAGCTTGTTTTGTTTTAGCATGTTATTAGTGCCAATGCAACTGGTACTTTTTCATCAATGTTAAGGAATTATTGACTTAAAAAGAGTTTTTAACTTTTAATTTAGTTGAATTTTATTTTAAGTGTAATATTTGCACTAGAAACTAGACCAAAAATACTTGGTAAGATTTTGTGTTTTTGCAGTGTAATCCCAGTTTAGATGCAACCAGACTTACCATGCATTTTACCAGTGTCATAATTTTCCCCTCAGACAATTACCATTTTTAAACTATGGGTTGCAGAAATTTTTACAATTTTTGTTTTTAAGTTACTAGAATTTCTGCGAAACAAAATAAGCGTATTTGAACTATTTTAACATTTTTAAAAAAACATTTATGTCTTGTTTATATCTCCTCTAAAGTTTAGATATTCATATTTTAATGAGCATTTGACAAAATTAATTTCTGCCCAGACGTTTGGCCAATAAATTCTGATTTTGAAGAATTTTAATTGGACATGTTTCCTGTGAAATGGTATAAAATCCTTAACTCCATCTTTTTTAATCATTTTCAAAACCATAATGCTGAAAGTCATTTTTGAAAACTTATACATTTTTCCAGACCTGTAAAGAAACCTTGGATGTTTTTAAGGGGGCGACTGTGGCTCTGCGGGTAGAGTAGTCGTCTTGCGATCGGAAGGTTGTAGGTTCGATTCCAGCTTCCTCCTGCCACGTGTCAATGTGCCCCTGGGCAAGGCACCCACCCCCAAATTGCCTACAGAGCTGCATATCGGTGTATAAATGGGTGAATGTGACTCTAGTGTAAAGCGCCTTGAGTGGTCAAAAATGATCAGATAAAGCGCTATATAAGTTCAGTCCATTTACCATTTAAAGAAATTATTATTATGCAAAATTCAATATCACTTTGGGGGTGAGTTGGGGACCAGCAGCAGCTTATTTGGATTTACTAGAATAAAAAGTCGTCATCTGAGAATGATTTTGAGCAAACGATGAAATGAACATGTTTTGTATAGGCCATAGACCTTCTAACCTGTTCAAGAAAGCATAATATCACCTTTAAGCCACATTTTCTCAGGGATTTTTAGGCTTAAATTTACATCAGAATAAAATCAGTTTGGCCTGTAGAAAACCGAAGTGATCAAGAGGAACAATCTGGATTCAGCTTCGGTTATTACAGATAGAAACTAGAGATCAGCCCTGAAATCTGGGTGTAGTGATGAACTCTGACCTGAACCTTCAGAGTCACATAAGGACAGTTACAAAATCGGCCTTCTATCACCTGAAGAACATTTCCAGGATTAAAGGACTAATGTCCCAGCAGGAAACTCATCCATGTGTTTGTTTTTAGCTGCATTGTTTTACTGCAGGGCTGCACAGTGGCGCAGTTGGTAGAGCTGTTGCCTTGCAGCAAGAAGGTTCTGGGTTCGATTCCCAGCCTGGGGTCTTTCTGCATGGAGTTTGCATGTTCTCCCTGTGCATGCGTGGGTTTTCTCCGGGTACTCCGGTTTCCTCCCACAGTCCAAAAACATGACTGTCAGGTTAATTGGCCTCTACAAATTGCCCCTAGGTGTGAGTGTGTGTGTGCATGATTGTTTGTCCTGTGTGTCTCTGTGTTGCCCTGCGACAGACTGGTGACCTGTCCAGGTGACCCCGCCTCTCGCCCGGAACGTTAGCTGGAGAGGCACCAGCAACCCTCCCGACCCCACTGAGGGACAAGGGTGAAAGAAAATGGATGGATGGATGTTTTACTGCAACATTATCTTCACAGGTCTGCTTAAAAAAAATTTGATCCAAAACGCCGGTGTTGGTGTTTTCAGTAAAACTAGGAAGATAGACAACATCACCCCAGACAACAGTCTCTACACAGATAATAGACTTTAAAATACTGATGTTGGTTCTTAAAAATCTGCTGTTGTCACAGCAACCGTCTAGACCCCTCAGATCTTCTGGTTCTGCTCTGCATCCCCAGAACCAGAACCAAACATGGCGAAGCAGCATTCAGCTTCTATGCACCACAGATCTGGAACAAACTGGCTGAAAACTATAAAACAGCCGAAACACTGAGTTCCTTTAAATCTAGACTGAAAACCCACCTGGTTTCAAAAGATTTACTTCTGAAACATCGTAAGTGAAAAATTAATCAACATTTTGATTTGTAACGACGGAACTTGATAATCACTGACTTTGTATTTTTTTATGATGTAAAGCGCTTTGAGCTGCCTTGTTGCTGAAACGCACAATACAAATAAACTTGATTGATTGATTGATTGATTGATTGATGGTAGCAGTGCAGGTGTACTGCTGAGCCACCCTGATGCCCACTGCCAACAACAGGCGCAGCTGCAGCACCGCTATTCCAGGACTGGGGAAACTGGAAACCACTCGGCTCTGGTGTCAGCTTCCTATAAAAGGCCCTTTCGCATGCCGAATGCACGCCGACACCGGGTTAAGGATACGGCTCCGTAATTGCTGTCAGACATTTGAGATCCTTCACCTTTACCCTCGGCTGACGGGGCGATCGCAACCCATTTTACCAGAGACGGATCAGATTTTAGAGAGATGCTCCACTGAAGCAAACACAGAAACGATGCAACTTGCTGACCGAACTTCACAGAAGCTCTGATGTTCAGGAGAAGTTGTGGACATTTTTGAAAAGTTTCCCAGCAGCAGGCGACTTTCTGCTGGAATAAGAGGACAAACGTTTTCGTTCTGACGAGTCGAAAATGGAGGACGAGACGCTTGTTTCTATGGAAACTAAAACGCAGGTTTCCGCAGGATGTAAAGATGCTCACCTGGATAAATGTTTCAGCTAAATTCAAACTTTCTCCTACAGGTTAAGAGGCGAGAAGAAAAAAATATTCTAGTGAATCACAATCAGTCTATCAGTTAAAAATGCTAAAAAGAAAAAAAATATTTTAAAATAAAATTAAGTTGTACGTCTTTGTCTTTTTTGTGAATATTCGGCATATCACGTTGCACATCGGCTCGTTTTGCCCCCCGTATATATTTTAAATACTTTTTTGATATTCTTTTATTTAAAAAAAAACATTACTGGTGGCTAAGCTAAGATTAGCCTCCTAATATTTATTTATTTGTCTTAATTTGGTTAGTTTTATTTGATATTTTCCCTTTTTTTTCCTTTTTATGTTTTTATTCACCAATTAGTGCATATAAAACAAATATTACAAGCCACCAGTACTTATTTTTGTTTAAATATAAACTGTTGGAGTTTGGTGGAATATTACAGAATTGTTTAAAATAAATGTTTTATTTCTTTACACTGTATTTTTATCTTGTTAGTCACATCATTTAAACAGAATCTCTAGACTGTTTGAACAGAAAAATTGTTTCTGAATGGAAAAATCTGCAGATATTTGCATCTATTTATGTTTTTCCTCTTCAATATCTCAAAAATGTACAATGCATGTGTGCAAAAAGCTGCTATGTCTTCCACTTTTTAAAAATTTATTCAGCGTTTTCTCATTGTTTTAATATGCATAAAGATCTAAACATGTAAAACATTCCCTGAATGTCTGTAAATCCACTCACTGACCTGCTGAGGCCCTCCGTGCTGCCAGAGAGGCTGAAGTCGACATGTGGGGAAGCGGTTCTGGAAGAGCCCGGTTCTGGCAGAGGCGACGTGTCCGTCACCTCCGGGCTTGGACTCCTCAGCTCTGAGGTCAGAGGTAAAACTATCGGTATGGAGAAGGACCTTGTGCTGGGCGACCCTTGAGGCTGTCTTTGCTGACAAACGACTTGAGGCATGCCGTCGTTCCTCCCCTTTCGAAGCTGATTGACACAGAAAAGTTACGTTTTTCATGCATCGCAAGGCATATTTCACAAAATAAACCTGCAAAGTTTGCACATGAGAAGTTAGAAAAAGAGAAGAGCAGTAAATCTCAAAGGTTAGTCAGGTTTCTGTCTTACCGTTCTGACCCTGAGTGGGTATATATTGCGTGAATTCCCAACTCTTGTGTAAGAAAAGAAACGTAATCTGATCACAGCAACATTTTGAATGTTTCCTTTCTGCATTTTTTGGGATCACAACCAAAAGAGACTTAAAACGCCCTCTTAGGATGATAAAGAGCTTTCTCCCCCGTTATCGTGTCTGCAGAGCTCGGATGTTGCTGCACATTAAGCCCAACCGGCGGCTACAGAGGATGAAAAGGGTTCGACATCAGCAGCTTAACCATCGATAATGCTCTCCGACATCCAATGCTAAAAGGCTCGTCTACAGATAAACAGCTCATTGCTGAATTAAAAGGCTTACGTTTTTGTTCCTCGCACCAATTATCAGAAAAGCGTTTCCGTTTGGGCTGTAATTTAATGGCTTGTTTGAAAAAAGAAAAAAAAAAACGTCACCGTAGCGTTCGTTCAGACATCCAGCCACCTAATGGGGCTTTTTCCAGCACAATTAGTAGCACAAACTTCTTTAGCTGGACCTCATATGGATTTTGCCCCTTGGAGCTTTTGATTGATTTGGCTCCATTAAGAGAAAAAAAAGCGAAAAAGAGTTTGGACATCAGCTTGTTTTTGGGAGGGGTTGGAGTTTGTGTCATCACGGGAAAGAGGCATCATGGAGGAAAAACAGGTGATGGAAAAGACGGCAAAGATAAGGAACTGCTGTTATAGCAGATTTTTATTTTAGATTAGATTTTATTTTACTTGGAAAAATGGAAAAATGCACAAAGCATCATCCCGTTAAATGATTTAATGGTTTGTTTTCCAGGTATAGGATGCAGGTGTGGATACTCAGCTGGAAACCAAACTACGTTTTGTCTGAACAGCAATGACTCGACTTTTCTTCTCATCTGAATCCTCACTGTGATTGGCTCAGTCAGAGCAACAACAAGCAGGAGGTCAAAGGTCAGATGGCGAAGAAACCTGACACACCAGGGTGAAAAATGTGACCTGGTTTCTAAGCCATGTCACTTTAAGGCGTATTTTGAAGAAAGAATTAAAAATGTGTAGCTAAAAACACAAAAACTGAAGAGCGTCGAGATAATTCAACAAGGTAACAGAGCGACTGATTGATAAAGAAACTGTGTGACTTTGGTCAGCTTTCGTTGTTTTGAAAGTGCTCTGAATGCATTTTGACTTGACTTGACCTTACCAATGACCCTGTGACCTCTGCTGACACCCAGGATGAAAAACATGCTCTTTACGTTTTTCGCACAAAATCATTCTCAGATGAGAGTTTAGCCTGCTCAGTTCTGCTATTTTCCAATCGCACATGAAAATGGCTGCAAGTAGATGCGCAATTATACAACCGCACATCTCTGAAAAGCATAAGTGGAGCCTCCTGCACAAGCATGCAGCAAGTGGTTTCTGGATTGTAAGTCAACAGCAAAACTCTTGTCTTTTACAGCAGCCATTGTAGAGCGAACAGAGCGGCAAAACCAGCTGACCAAACATGTTGGGGCTCTGTTTGGGTTGCTAGGTAACGGGGCAGTGTGACGTAACTAACAGGAGTTTTTTTTCCAGACATCGGAAAATAACTTATTGCCAAAAAAACTGCAAGTCTTTTTTTTTTTTTTTTTTTTTACTGTTTAGCTGTTTTTAGAAGCAGTAAAAACCCAAATGGATGAATAAAACCAAACAAAATGTGAGTTTAAGAACAGTTTTTATACCAAACATGTTTGCACTATGTGACAGGAAAACACATAACACTGCTCCTTTCAAAGATATTAAGGTATATTTGGTGGTTAAACTATTAAAATAGGCCGTCATGAACATTTTTCAAGGGGGTTGTAATTATTATATTTAAATATTATTATTTGGTTGTTACATTGCACTGTAGAATGTCCTGATTGCAAACTTTTCATATTCTCAGGGATTGCCTGCTGAAGGAGCTGAGCATCTTCCCTCAGTCGTCCTTTCAACACTTGTTTTGACACACAAATCTGCACTAAAAGCTGCCGTAGAAAGATCATTTCAGTCTAAAAAAGGGAAGACGTGCTTAAGAAGTCAACAGGATTTTACACACCTTAAAAAATTGCTCTACTGACCTCCTGGAGCCCAGAGCTCAGTTTCTAAAACATAAACAGGACGTTTTCAGTGAGATCTCATCTACAGCAGCTGAAAGCATCTGTAGGGCAAACTGGAGTCTGTGTTTTTCTCCTTCTGCAGATAATTGAGCTCTTGTTTCCTTTATTGAATCACGTCATGTGACCGAGGCCACGAGCATCGCAAGCCGTCTGACAGACGACCTCAAGGCTAATCAGCAGCGAGGAGCCCCAGCAGATAAGAAAGAAGAAAGCATTCAGAGGAAAACCGCCTGAGAAACATAAAGTTAATCAAAACTGACATGTTTATTTTACACACCTTTGTCTTCTTTGTCTTTGGGGTTTTGGTGCAGCTTTTGTTGAGATGTTTCATGTCTTCAAGTGAATTTAGAAGCTCAGTCTTTAGGAATCAAGAAAGAAAACAAATGTGTCATTTGTAGAGCTTAGAAAATATGTATTTTTTATTATTCATCATAAAAATATCACAAATTTACTGCATTTGTGATACTGCAATTTACTGCATTTGTGATATTGCATACTGCAATTTACTGCAAAATGATAATTGTCCAAGTTGGGGCTATAAGTAAGACCAACATGTGAAAGAATGGCATGAAGTAGATTTAAATCAGCTGACTGTTATAACATCTATAAACTTATAAAAACTGAACTTGACTCCTTACAGGGGACATTTTCCAAAACACGTTCAGGACGCATTAATCAGTCACACAGATCACATGTCTGGGTTGTTATGGACTAGGTAGGATGTTTTTGAAGTTTCTTAACATGAAAACATGAAAACTGCGTTACACATCACACACAACGGGATAAAATAATCAGAAACAAATTTAAAGTTTTGAAAGTTGTAGAAATGTTTCAGATTTTGTAATGTTGGCTTACACTTTAATTTACTTACAGCAAAGCAAAAAGCAAAGACCCTTAGCAGCAACAGAGACGTTACAACATTAGAGTTTCTTCTTTAATTGCGATTAAAAACTCATAAAAACTTAAATTGGCCCACTTTTGCAACTAGCTTACTGCAGCTTGTTTATTGTTGACCTTGGACCTTTGGGGGTATATTTTAAACATGTTATTACGGACCTTGGTTTTAAGGTGGACAGTGATTTTAAATTGGACAGCCAAATCAGAGCCGTGGTTAAGTCCAGCTTTTATCATTTAAGGCGATTGGCATCAGTGAAATCTTTTCTTTCCAGGCAACATTTTGAAACGGTGATCCACGCTTTTATCTCGACTCGACTGGATTACTGTAACGCACTTTATCTGGGAGTCAGTCAGTCGCTGCTCTCACGTCTGCAGCTGGTTCAGAATGCAGCTGCTAGACTTTTGACAGGAACTCGGAAGAGGGAGCATGTGACCCCTGTCCTGGCCTCACTTCACTGGCTGCCTGTATATTTTAGGATTCATTTTAAAATTCTTTTGTTTGTTTTTAAATCACTGCATAATCTTGCCCCGGCTTACCTCTCTGAGCTTCTTCACCCCTACGTACCCTATCGGTCACTCAGGTCAGCAGATCAGCTGCTCTTGGAGGTACCAAGATCCAGGAGGAAGCTCAGAGGGGACAGGGCTTTCTCTGTCATAGGTCCTAAGTTATGGAACGACTTGCCTTTGCAGGTCAGAGAGGCCCCTTCACTGTCCACTTTTAAAGTTCGTCTTAAAACCCATTTATTTTACTTGGCTTTTAACTCCTGCGGGATCTAGTTTTAGAGTGTATGTTTTTGTTTTTAAACTGTAAGAGTTTTTATTTTTTTTATTGTGCTGTGTTTTAATGTACAGCACTTTGTATCAGCTGTGGTTGTTTTAAAGTGCTTTATAAATAAAGTTGGTATGGTATGGTATGGTATTTCTCTACTTTTGGTTTCAGTCGAACTGTACATGGAATATGTCACATAAAAGCTAAACCAGATCTGAGATGCGCTATCATAAACGGGTCAGCCGGTCCAGAACAGAGTCAGAGAACTTACTTCTTCTATCTGTGGAACTGGACTCAGATGATTGGATGATTTCTTTGTGTTTTCCTCCTCTGACTTCACCTAGAAAGAGCAAAAATAGCTTTTATAGGGTAATTTAACATGCAATCATATAAAAGGATGAAATCTTTTCTTTGGACTTTATGCAGTTTTTTTAATCGCTTTTCTTTGACACCTGATAGGAAATTGGTGAAAAGCAGTTCAAACCTGACAAAAGTCTTCAAAGTTTTGCTTTGCAGATTTATTAATGACGCAGGAGTCTAAACACAAAAACACATGTATTGTATTTCCTCCCAGAAACCCCTAGCAACAGCCAAAAATAGATGCGACGGTCTGCAGCCTTAAACACAGACCTAAACATGAGAACCGTCAGGCACAGCATGGATTCTCAGGCGTTTTATTTATTGCTACGGCTAAAAGGCGAACCGGTGAGCGCCTGCTGCGTTCAAAGACTCCGCCAGGCTGCCAGTCATCTGCGTGTTCAGGTGGCAGTGTGTGGGTGTAAGAGGATCTCTGTCGGCGGAGGGGATTCCCAGGGGTCAGCGGGGTCGCTTACTGGTATTCACAGCGTCGCCGCTGCAGTCGACGCTGGTGATGCTGCAACTTTTAATACTGATGGGTTTTTTCTTGCTACTAGAACTGAAGGTGAAAAAAAAATCACAAACGTTTTGAGGTTTTATGAGGATAAACAGCCTCAAATTAAAGACGAAAAGGATTTGCAGGTGATGTTGAGGCATGCGTAGAGAGCACAGAGGGTCAGGTCAAAGGTTAACTCAGACCTCGAGGTTAGAGCCTGATGGTCATGTGACTGACGCTTATACAACCGACGCATTGTTCAAGTCCAGACACTGAGCTGAGAACCTTCCAACCAAAGTTGGAATGTTTGGCTCTGACATAAACTTTAAAAATAAAAACGCAGGAGATGATTGAATGTTTGTCATTTTGTTTCGTAGTAACAGAAACAGGAAGGAGACGCAGAGCTGATTCCTGAGGAATTCCAACACATCCAGCACACCTCACCACCGTCTCACTGACAGAGAAGGAACTATGAGGCTTACATAAGCAATGTGATGATGTTAGCTTTAGATACAATTTATATGCAATGGATGGATGGATGGATGGATGGATGGATGGATGGATGGATGGATGGATGGATGGATGGATGGATGGATGGATGGATGGATGGTGGGTGGGTGGGTGGGTGGGTGGGTGGATGGATGGATGGATGGATGGATGGATGGGTGGGTGGGTGGATGGATGGATGGATGGATGGATGGATGGATGGATGGATGGATGGATGGATGGATGGATGGATGGATGGATGGATGGATGGATGGATGGATGGATGGATGGGTGGGTGGATGGATGGATGGATGGATGGATGGATGGATGGATGGATGGATGGATGGATGGATGGGTGGGTGGGTGGGTGGATGGATGGATGGATGGATGGATCGATGGATGGATCGATGGATGGATGGATGGATAGATGGATGGATGGATTGATGGATGGATCGATGGATGGATGGATGGATGGATGGATGGATGGATGGATGGATGGATGGATGGATGGATGGATGGATGGATGGATGGATGGATGGATGGATGGATGGATGGATGGATTGATGGATGGATGGATGGATGGATGGATGGATGGATGGATGGATGGATGGGTGGGTGGGTGGGTGGATGGATGGATGGATGGATGGATGGATGGATGGATGAATCATGGTTTTGGATCCTGTGGCCCGTTTGTTCTGCTTCCTGCTAATCGCCTCCAGCTGTTTTTGATTAAATCTCCTCTGGAATCACCAATCAGAAAAACTTCAGACTGGAAACAGGAACGAAGCTGCAGGAGCAGCAAATGTAAATCAATAGGAGGAGACAGAAAACATTGCTGCTCCTGCACAGCTCTAATGGATAATCAATACTCAGATTAATTCAGCCTGGCGGTATTTAACTCATGATTCATGAAAAAGATCCTGATTAAACTTCACGCGGCGCCCAGCCACCAATCTGATCCATAAAAACACCAGCAGCTGCTAACAACACCTGGACGAGGCTGAGAGTCGAGCGCTCCTCCGTCTCGTCCTCTTTGTTCGGACTCTCGGCCTCAAAGATGCAGCTGTAGTTCTGGATGAACTGGACCATGATCTCATTGCAAACATTTTGATCCTTCACCGCTTCAGGACTGGGAGCAACTCTGCAAAAACAAACAAATGACACAGGCTTCAGTTCAGAGTGTTTAAACTAGGGATGCATGGTTTATTAGATTAAAATTAGTTCCAGTCCATCAACTAATAATGTCTGTTTAGACCTTTTTCTGTGTTGTAGTTTAGCCTCCATCCACAAGGGGGCGAGGCTGGTCATTTTTTAAGTGGAGCCAGTTGGCAAGTGAATAAAGATGGAGGAAAGAGGTTCCAAACAGAGTCCATCCAGTGTGTACAATCAACAATGCCATATTAGGGCCATAGTAGATAGAAAAATGAAAGAAAAACATTTTTGCCAAAAAAACTCACAAAATTTTTGATTAATGTCAGAAATGTTACATAAAAAAGTGGTAATTTCTGAGTTTGAAGAGTAAAAAAATTCCTTGAAAAAAATCTCAGAAATTTTGAGGTTAATCTCAGAATTTTTCTAGGAAAGGAAATACGAGCATTTCTGAGTTTGAAAAGTAAAAAAAAAAAAAAAAAAAAAAGGCTAAAAAACGCAGAAATCTTGAAGTTAATCTAAAAAAAATTTTCTTGAGAAAAAACTTCAGAGTCTCAAAAGTCAAAAATGTTTAAAAGTCAAAAACATTCTGAGATTAATCCAAATAAAATCTGAATTTTTTTAGCAAGTTTCTGACTTTTCACACTCAGAAACTTCCATGTTTTCTCAGAAATTTGCTGTATTTTTCTATCAGAGCTTCTGCATGTTATGGAAATACTGTCGTCCCTCTCCGTGCTCGAGCAAACTGAGGTCTTTAAGAAATCAGCTAATTGTTAGTCGATGGATCAGATCAACTTTAGCTTAAGTCTTTAATCGATAACTTGCATCCCTGGTTTAAACAGATTATGTGTGGAAATAAGTTTGAGACTCTGCTCCTGACCAAATGCTGCTCAGTCGGTGTTTAGATGAAATTGGTCGGTGTTTTATCTGAGCTGCCTTCCCGGTGAGCCGACAGCTGTGCTGGACGGCGGCTTGGCTGCAGGCCGAACTGTAAGTCTAAATATAAAACCTGGGCATGCAGAGAGTCGGTGGAGAGGAGGACAGGTTGTACAGTGTGAAACGGTTGGCACACCAGAGCCGATGGTGTTTCATTTCTCGATTCTCAGACTGAACCAACCGATTTATAGCCAGTGATGACGACCTGAAAGCATTTCGCTCTGCCTCGTTTCTTCTTGCTCTCAAAAGAACTTCTGACGAGGTTTTATGAAAAACTTCCCAGGAAGCCCATTGAAGGTTATTTTTGGTCTTTGGATGCATTTTTTCGTACAATGTCAGCGTTTTATTGAGTGTTAAATTAGAGAATTTAACACTTAGAGGACTAAAAATGGTTTTAATCACGTAAAACAGTAGCTGAAGATCCTGTTGTTAGAAAATTGTCAACATCTATTTGTTTATAAAAACAAGTTGGACCAAAATGTTTATCCGTCAACTATCTTCCTCTTAATCGTGTCGCTGAGGCTTATTGACTTACGGATCTCTCAGGTTTTCTTCATTCTCGGTTGCAGCCGTCTTCCTGTCTATCTGATGCTGCCTGATGCTGCCACTACCGTACTTCACAGCAGGAAAGTCGATTTCCAGCTGATGATCTTTGCCGTTTCTCTCCAGAAAAGCCACATTTTGTTTAATTAGATAAGAGAATTTAGATTCCCATAATTTCACACTCTGTAAAGTTGACTGCATGTCAGTTTGCTTTAATTATGGTTGGTCTTCTTGTTCAGATGCAACGAATCTCCATTCTGAGTATAAATGTTGTGAATTCTTATGCAGCTATTACATCTAAATGTTGTTTTTTTAAATTAATTTTGTAATTATGAGCTATTTTGTGTTGATTTTATACTTGTTTAGGGTATAAAAGTGTTCAAAAGACGCCATGCGACGCTGCCAGGTACCAGGCCTTTAATGCATTCTGCAGGAACGATGCCAAATCCACAGCAGGACGTCGATAAATGTCTTCGTCCAACACCAGGCTGATTTTATAATGCCTTCAGCAGGAAATGTAAACACAAGTTGATTCATTTATATAATATTTTTGCTTCATTTAACTCTGAATTTTAAGATTTTATTTCTTTTTCGCAGTTTAATTCCCCTTTCTGTGCGAACAACAGCGCCATCTGCTGGTCGAGTAGAGTCACAAATGGAGGACTGTGTTAACCCTTCTAACAACTTTAATGTGAATAAATATTTAGAGTAATAAACAAAAAGCATATATCTCTGTTTCAGTTTTACTATGAATCAGGTGTTAAGTTTGTCTCTTCCAACCTTGATCTTCTGCCAATGAGCTCAGTTTGGATTACTTTCTACAGAAACGAGTTTGATCATTAAGCTCTGCAAATTCCCTTCATTTGGGGGAGATACAATCACATGTCCTTCCCAGTAACAGGCTGTAAAAACGAAGCGTTCCCAGTTTGGCTGACGGCTCATCTCCCGTGTCGCCGTTAGTCCTCTAATTAGTTTGCAGCACGTGTTTCGGCACGGCTGTTTATGGAGGTTGTAATGCTGTGTGGCGTGTTTGATGTTCCTGCAGGGTGTGTTTTTTTTTTATTTAATGAGACACTGGATTTTCACCTTTGCTCTGACGGTTTCATCAGTTTGTTTCCTAGAAAATAAATCTTTGATTTGTTTATCATCGCCTCCATGGAACCTGATTTAATCCTTTAATTTGGTCTTAGTGAGCAGTTCCCCAGGTTTTCTGTGCACTTCCCTTGCAGTCCATATTGCTCCTCCCTGCAACACTTTCCAGCTCATATTTTTAATTCACTCTGAGGCCAAATAGGAGATCAAATCCCTGCATAAAGTTCTGAAATCGGCCCAAAATCTCTTCTCAGCAGGGAGTCGTTGGGAAAACTCCAGAAGGGGATCAGATGCTTTTATCCATCTGGGGTAACTCAGTTTTATATGGAGTTTAGCTGTTTTGCACGATATATAGTATATAATAAATAGTCACTCTATCTATATCGACCCATCTTCTCTTAATTTTTCAGTTTAATGCCTTTGACTTTGCATCATATGTAAGACTGTTAGCCTCCAAATTAAGAGATTAAACAGTTTTATTGCTTACAGCAGAGAGAAACTGAGAGAATGCAGCTGCAAGACATTTTCAAGTTTTCCTCTAAGGCCAGGAAAGTCGTAAATATGGTCAAAATAAAAGCACAGATGTTAGCTTTACTTCACACAACTGAAGATCTTGTCAGCAAATCTGCTTCAGTACAATCAGGAATTTATTAATGAGGAACCTGAGCATTGTAGTGTTTTAATCTTCTTTTTTGATCAAAATTATAAATTACAAATAAGGTTTATTTTGATTTTATAGCAAAAGATGCGCTACAAAGATAAGTTTACCAAGTATTTTATTCTAGTTTCTAGTGCAAATCTCTTGAAGTAAGAATGAGCTCATTTACCAATAACTTTTCAGAGATATGGTTTGCTGTGAGTCTTTAAGGAATTAGCGAGTTACAACAAACTCCTGCCTTGCTGAAAAGCTACTTATCAGTTAGTTTTGTCTTATTTCAAGTGTTTCAAGATGCTTCCACTAGATTCCTTTGGTAGTTTTGTCTGATTCAGCTTAAGTAATGGGAACAAATTCTGTCTTTTTGGCAGGCTGCTAATAAGTAAGTGCCAAAAAAAGTTACAAAAACAAATCTGCTGAATTTGAAATGAGGACATTTTTAATTTCCAACGATTCATTGGTCAGATTTATGTGTCTTTACAAATAAAGGTGAACAAGGATTGAACTTAAAAAGCCTCAGAAAGCCCAGCATTGTTTACTGAAGTAAGTTTTTCTACTCACTGAAAGACGCTGGGTCCAAACACGGTGGCGAGGTTCTGGGCCGTCATGCGGTTTTCTTCATGGTTTTTCTCCACCAGGGTCAGGAAGCTGCAGACGTAACGCAGGAGGCTGAGGTGAACATCTGGCAGCTGCTGCAGGAAGTCTCTAATCACCAAGCAGGAAACGTCATCTCCACTGTCTGGAAAACAAAAAAACATAATCAGAAAGACCAGTTCCTCCTCAACCAAATACATAAATTGATGTTGGCTGATGTACTATTTATTTATGGTCTATTTAATTTAAAACAGGGGGAATATACAGTATACATTAACCACAAGAGGAGAGATGCTTATCAGCTCTAAGTGCTAATTTCCACATGATCAGTTTTTGAAAATTTTAACCATCTAGATGTTGATTTGACATGAAATGGGATATGTTTTTCTACACAGTTTGTGCAATTGGAGATTACCCCACAACATGATACTACCACCACCATGCCTGATAATTTATGAACTGTTGTTGAGTCTGGAAAAGTGGCTTTAGATTAAACATATTTCTTGTCTTTGCGACCAAATACATCAGCCTTTTTCTCCTTCGGCAGATGCAGATTTCAGTCAGATGTTCAGGCCCAGATCCAACCAGTTCTTGCCAGCCAACATATTTCAGTTTTCCGGCAGGAGAAAGATCCCAAACACACGTAAAAACTGATGTTTAATCTCCAGGGATGGTGACTTGGAAAAGCATTACAGCAAAGAGCCTGAAAATATGTTGAGACTCTTACTCAGGATAATTAATTAGGTCAGAGTTGGATAAACGGATATGACTGAGTGACGCAAATGTAGAGAATGGCTCTCTGCTTGTGTGCATGCATGCGTACCAATGTGGGTACATCTGTGTCAGTGTGCAGAGGGCCAGAGGGGAACAATGGCCTACAGTTGTAACTCTACAGATGAGTGAAGTTCAGATTCAGTGCAGGTTTGAGTGAATACTGTTTATTTTACATTTACACCTTCTAAAGTTAAGATGCTGAGGAGAAAAATGCACAGATTGTTTCTAAAAACATCTTTTACATGAGTCTAAGCATGAAGAAATGTAAATAATTTAGATACATTAAATAAGAGCTGTTGCCTCTGGGTTCGATTCCCGGCCCCGGTCTTTCTGCATGGAGTCTCCATGTTCTCCCTGTGCATGGTGGGTTTTCTCTGGGTACTCCGGTTTCCTCCCACAGTCCAAAAACATGACTGTCAGGTTAATTGGCCTCTCCAAATTGCCCCTAGGTGTGAGTGTGTGTGTGCATGGTTGTGTGTCTCTGTGTTGCCCTGCGACAGACTGGCGACCTGTCCAGGGTGACCCCGCCTCTCGCCCGGTATGCTAGCTGGAGAGGCACCAGCACCTCCTGACCCCACTGAGGGACAAGGGTGTCAAGAAAATGGATGGATGGAGATACATTAAATATGTGGATAACTTATGATGCTGCAGTGTTTAGTTCAGGGGTGTCAAACTCCAGCCCTGGAGAGCCACTGCCCTGCAACTTTTAGATGTGCCTCTGCTGCTGCACCACCTGAATGGAATAATTAGGTCATTAGCAGGACTCTGGAGAACTTACCTACACAAGGAGGAGGTCATTTCATTGCAGTGTTTTGTACCTGTGGCACATCTAAAAACTGCAGGACAGCGGTCCTTCAGGACTGGAGTTTGACACCTGTGGTTTAGTTCATCGGAGCTTACTGCTCTCTAGTGGCCGAGTTAACCACTACAAGCACTCGGCATGCTAAGGCGAGTCAATCTCAGCCAGTCTGTCAAAATTCATGGAAATATTTACAAACTTTTAGGCGATATTCATCATTACACTTTCTTTGAAGTGCAATTTTTACAAATATAAAAATCTAACCTTGTTCCTATTAATGCCCAAATAAGCTACTAGCAGCAGTGCAGCTAGCCTCTAGCTATTTCATCAACACCTGTTTTTACTGGTACACTTGTCAGGTTGTACTTCCATGGTACCAGTGTGACGCAGGGATTTATAAAAGATAATTTGATGTTTTAGCTGGTAGAGAAAAGGGTAGAGTGCCTTCTCCGGGTCAGGGGGGTCGTCCTGCCTCAAGTGGAGGAGTTTAAGTATCTGGGGATCTTGTTCACGAATGAGGGAAGAAGGGAGCGGGAGATCGACAGGCGGATTGGGGCAGCGTCTGCCGTGAAGCGGGCGCTGTACCGGTCCGTCGTGGTGAAGAGAGAGCTGAGCCAAAAAGCGAAGCTCTCGATTTACCGGTCGATCTACGTTCCCACCCTCATCTATGGTCATGAGCTTTGGGTCATGACCGAAAGAACGAGATCACGGGTACAAGCGGCCGAAATGGGTTTCCTCCGCAGGGTGGCTGGGCTCTCCCTTAGAGATAGGGTGAGAAGCTCGGTCATCCGGGAGGGACTCAGAGTAGAGCCGCTGCTCCTCCACGTCGAGAGGAGCCAGTTGAGGCTCGGGCATCTGGTAAGGATGCCTCCTGGACGCCTCCCTGGTGAGGTGTTCCAGGCACGTCCCACCGGGAGGAGGCCTCGGGGAAGACCCAGGACACGCTGGAGGGATTACGTCTCTCGGCTGGCCTGGGAACGCCTTGGGATTCCCCCGGAGGAGCTGGAAGAAGTGGCTGGGGAGAGGGAAGTCTGGGCCTCCCTTCTGAAGCTGCTGCCCCCGCGACCCGACCCCGGATAAGCGGAAGAAAATGGATGGATGGATAGCTGGTTCCTCAAAAATCTGGATTTCTGAGTTCTAAGTAAAAACATTTTAAAAAGCAAGTGAAGCGACCGCTGAAGATGGAGCGCTAGCTTAGAAAAGTCCCAGAGTTCAAAAGCTCGTATGGCTGCTGCATGTACAAATGTAGTTAAAGTAAAAAAAACAACATAAAAAACCAGATGTTACACATTGTGCCGTATATTTATCAGTTTAAAGGCAAAGGAATATTGTGTTGTAGGCTACAGCTAACAGTTGTTAGCGTGGTCAGTCACGTTAACAGTTAGCACAGCAAACCCTACAATTTAAATTAGCACCTGATTTAAAAATCTAAATTCATGGAAATATTTACAAACTATTGGTTCATTTTTATCATAACACTTTCTTATAAGTGCATTTTTTACAGCTGCACTTCTGAGAAAGTGTATAAAAATCTAACCTTGTCGTTCTTGTTAACTAACCTTAAGCTAATTGTTGCAGTGCAGCTTTCTGCTAGCTATTTCATCAACACCTGTTTCAATGAAAAGCAAATTTAGGTTATGTACTTTTGCCTTTTATCAATCCATTAGAGAAATAATTAATGGTGATTGTTTTCAGTCATTCCAAGATCTGAGTCCTGATTTCTGAAGTAAATTGAACATAGTTAAGTATTAGCAAACATCAGCACTAATAAAGGCTAAAGCCACTCACTTAAACTTGAAACATTTCACTTTTAAGTTAATGTGTTTAAAGAAAAATATGTTAGCATTAATATGATAAATAGCAGAAATAATAGAAGAGAAACTAAGTCTCCACTTGTTCTGCCCAAGCTTTAATTTAGCATTAGCACAATTAGCTCCTTGATCTTTTTTGCTTAACTATAGAAAAAACTTGACTGTCCTGATCCCGGATTCTCACCCTGCATGGAAAGGTGGGTATAAATGGATTTAATTTAATTTAATAAGTAAATGAAAGCCAAACTGACTTCAGCCAAACTGTTCTCTCCTCTGCCATCTTTCGCGTAAAATATAACCGCCTGGAGCTGGACGGGAGCAAACACTTTCTCTGCCTCACTAAATGTTTAGGACTGCCAAGATTATCGCCATGAGATCCATGACTGCTGGGATCAATAACTCAGATTTAACTCAGCGATGACCTGGTTGGCTCTGTTTGATGGAGAAGCTGCTTTCATCCATCTATGACCCAGATATTCATAATGTTTATTTATTACACTTCTATATCTGCAAATCCTGGCTGTAAAATCCTAAAGCTCCATCCAGTTCTGCTGGTTGGATCAACTGAGCGGATAAGATAAAGGTGGGAGTTAATGTTTTACCCTGATAGTGCTGCATGAGTTTCTGCTGCACCGTGGAGCCGACCAGGCCTCCAGGCAGATCTCTGAGGTAGCGTTTGAGCAGGCTGGACACGGTGCACAGATCCGACTCCGAGAGCAGCTCCGCCTCGTCGCCGCCGCCGCCGCCGCTCTCCAGTCGCAGCTTCAGGGTCTCCACAGCCCGAACGTTCCCGTTTACTCTGAACAAACCTTCCTGATGCAGCGCTGCAGAAAGGCGAAGGAAAACACTATTTAGTTACAGTTAGACACCTAATCATGGAATTGGAGTTGCGTAATCAATTATTCAGTAAAACCAGTTACTGGTAGAAAACGGGATCCTCGAGAAGATTTTTTTAATCATTTGGGGGGTCAGCAAAGAGACTTTAACGGGTCAGTGGGTCCAAATGGGAAACCTCCATATGGTTGAAACCAGATATTTACATACTGTAGAAAAGAAAACATTTTTTTCCTCATCTGACATAAAATTATACCAATTGTTTCCATTAATACCTGCTAAATGTCAGAAAAATCAGGAAAGGGTTTTCGTCAAGACAGTTTTTTTTAAAAACAAACCTTTTTTGTAAACATAATGCAGCGTTTTATGATACTTTTGGTGTAATTCAGTTATTCACTGTGGAAAACAAAATGTCTCACTTCAGACTCTGTGATTTGGTTTTTGGATTCATCCACAGGTTTCTGTCCAGGTAACTCAGCTGCTGTGAATGAACCAATCAGAAGCATCCAAAGCCATGACATCATCATCTGGGCTTTCCAAAGTATTTTAGGTCTATTTTAGACATTGTGTTTTCATAAAATTTGAAATATATATAAAAAAACATGTCAAAAATATGTTTTTGTAAATAATCTGAACTTTACTTTTTTTTTTCATAACCTTTCCCAAGATGTTCGCAGATCATAAATTACTTCCTTCCAGCTGTTTTTGAGATTTAAGAGTGATTCATTTTTATACGAACTTTATGAACATTAATATAATTTAATAACCACGCCACACAAACCAGCAGGAGTTTCCGTAACTTATCTTTACAATACTATTTTACGCTTGTCATGTTTTTTTTAGATATAATTGTGTGGGTTTATTTGAATCTTTATCTTTACCCAGATGATCCTGACCACAGCAAGGTGATGACTGAAATGTGTTTTATGACTCACTCATGCCTCTGCCGATATCATATTCATGTTTTGATTTTAGTCAATGTTTGACTTAAATTGTTTTAACGTCAGTTAAAATTAAACTTGTGATAAAATAAACGAGTACGTTTGTGATTTTATGACATCAACAAAGATCCTAGAGGTTTTTCTCTCTCACAGAATCTCACATAATCTGTACTCTCAGCAGCTTTAGCTTTTAAAATAACATTTAACCATTGCTTTGCAGCAAAGTTACATGGATTAAGAAGTATATTTCATTCAGAAACTGCTGTGAGAATGGAAATATTAAATATCTCTTTGCTATAGTCTTAACTTGGTTGGAAACAATTTACTAAATAAGTTCATATTTAATTTCTGCAGCTGGAGACAAAATATTGCACAGTTGTCCATATCTGAAAAACACTATTGCTTATAATTTAAAATGAATAAATATAAAGTCTTCCAGAAGAAGCTAGTAAAAAGTTCCGTGCTCCTGTAGTGACATCTAGTGGTTAAATTGATGCACTGCAGCATGTGAGAATTAACAGAAGGTTAAAAAAAGATTCGAGGTTCAGATTCCAGTTTTTAATAGTTTAAACCAGAAGTTTACATACAGCAAATAAAGACGCATACACATTTATTTTTCTCATTGTCTGAAGTTAAATCAGACCGAGCTTCTTTTTCTTCTGTCAGGAGGAACCGGCCAGAACTCGAATGGAGGGAAACCCAAAACATTTGGCCCAACTACAGCCACCAAATACTGAGGAACTGTATGAAAACTTCTGACTCCAATGACAGTAATGATAAATAACTCTCTGACATATTCTCTCTCTCATCATTGTGTCATTTAGTAACTAAAAATCTCTAACTGACCTAAAAAAAGAAAAAGAAAAAGAGATTTGATCTGATTGGTGAGGAAAGAAACATGTAAACTTCTGGTTTCAGTTGTACATCCTTGTTTACTTTTAAACACAAAAGTTTAAATAGGCAAATATCCACTAAGTATAAATATATATACTATATATATGGTAAATTTACATTACAATGATCAAATGTTTGCCACTCAAATGTAGCTGGAATGCATCTAATATACATTTAACCAATAGAGATGGTAGTTTTCTGTTGATGAGCATCATTTCTGTCAATTATGTCTGTTGGTGTGTGTGTATATATATATATATATATATATATATATATATATATATATATATATATATAGAGAGAGAGAGAGAGAGAGAGAGAGAGAGAGAGAGAGAGAGAGAAGAGAAAATGTGCAATTTTTCAGCTATTGTGAATTACTGTACATTCATGTATAAATCTGAGTTCTCTTTAAAGTAAATAAAGCACAGAAATGTTCATAAAAACATGGAAACCACAGCACAAGATCTGTCGCAAAACCAAATTTAACAAGTTATTTCATTAAATGATAATATTGTTGCTTTTAGATGATTTTCCAGCATAATAAAGCAAGAATGCATCCTTTAAGATCAATAATAATGAAGTCTGAAACTGGAACACATTATAAATATCCAAAATAAATAAACAAAACAACAAATGAATCATGAAGTTCTGTAAATAAAATTATCCTTCAAAACAAAAGGGCTAGTTGAGACCAAAACACCCGACTGAAGATCCAGTTTTTGGTAGAAAACGAGAAAAGAGGAAAACGATAAATCAGGCAAAGTATTGATCTCAATTATTGCTTCTTGCAACAGGCCTGCTCTTTTGTAATGAACTGTTAAAGGTGATTCTCTTCATTTCAAACCAAAACATGAATTCTGCTGAAGAGGTTCCTGTTACCATGCTTGCTGAGATGCTCCACCATCCTCCGCACCAGCAGAGGCACTCCGTCCTCCACCAGGCCGCGCTCCCTCAGCTCCAGCAGCGGCGCTCCAAACGCCTTGTTGCTTTGGGCTGCCACAGCTCTGGATCTCAGCATGGGTATCTGGACCATCCTCTTCATGTCTTCTCTGACCAGAACGGCAGTCTGGTTGTGCTGCAGGGGGAGAGAAGAGCAGAAATCAGCCATCATGAGGCTGCAGGAAACGCAGCTTCTGTATTTAGAGCGTCATGCTGTGGGAGGCGGAGGGAAGCGGTGCAGGTTACCAGGTTACACCTTTGTTAAAGAGAGAGAGACGCTCAAACACAAGGTTGCAGAAATGAGCATTTAGGGTCATAGATTCATAACATAACAAAAGCCTCACCTGGTTACCTGTGGAGGAACACATTGCTACGCTCACATGGTAAAAAACTCTGAGTTAAACCGTCACCTGCTTCCATTAAATCTCTGCGTCACTTTTTACCGCTGCATCGTTTTATCCGTCTTTGTTTATTCAGTTCTGCTTTCAGCTAAGACTTCCTGCTGTTCTGGATCCTGCAGAGTGGAAGGAAGTCTCAGAGCTGTTGTCATGGCTACAACTCCACCATATTGTAGGTGCGTGGGTCAGCCATTCACACTGCAAAAACACAAAATCCCACCAACTGGTACCGGTCCAGTTTCTACTGCAAATATCTCAGCACAGCTGAAATAAGACTAAATTAACGTACAAATAACTTTACAGCAAGAAACAGGAGCTTGTTTCAAGTCAATAACTCCTGGATATTGATGAAAAAGAATTAAATGAATTGGCATATTACGAAACTTATAACAAAATATTTCTCCTGTGCTTTTTGTGACAATCTGAAAATGGAGCTCGTACTTTTTCATCAGTACTACTTCTTGCTGAGAACTTATTTGTAAGTAAATTGATCTTATTTCAAGTGAACTAAGATGTTTGCATTAGAAACTGGACTAAAAATACTTGTTTTTGTTTTTGCAGTGCAAACAGGTGAACTGACTGAGAAATGTGTGAAATGTTTCAGTTCTTATGAAAACATGTTTCATCAGATGGAACATTTTATGTGTTTATTTCATTAACTTACAGTTAAAACAAACCTGGCACATGTTGACATAGAGAAAAGCTTTGAATTAAAAGGAGTTTAAAGAAAGAAAAATCTTGCATATTCTACCACAATGTGTGTTTTTTCCCCAATAAAAAATCCCAAAAAATATATAATTATTGTGAATTCTTTATTCTTTACCTGCACAGCAATAAATTAATAAGCAATATTTTAATAAAAACAGATAATAATATAATTTTTTACTGTAATGCTTAACTTTTTGAGCCAATTATTTTCTATTTTGTTGATCGATAAAATGTTTTTATTTCACTTCCAGGAACAAAAATCATCTGAAATCTTTGCTGCGTTTAACTAGTTATGGTGGCCAGGTGTGCCCAGTTGTGTTTCTGAGTAAATGTTGCTGGATGTTTGTGGCATGACTTCCTGTGGAATAAAATAAAAACAAGTAAAAGATAAATTCTTTGTGTTGTTCTTAACATCTTCAGGTCAAGAATCACAAAACGTGTGCAGCTGAAGCAGGTTTCTACCACCTGCAGTCAAGAGCCATGCAAAATTATTCAATATGCAGAAGAAGTAGCTACTCTAACTGAATAAATTAGCAAATTGAAGTAATTAATTTAAGTTGGATCAACTATTCGTTTTTTTCAGTGTTTTGAGCATTGTCAAATATTTTTTGTGAAATACGAGATAATAAAAAGCACAGAGTTGCACTGTTGCTGGTCTAGTTTAGATTTAAAGATATTGACA
Source organism: Poecilia reticulata (assembly GCF_904066995.2). Taxonomy (NCBI): domain Eukaryota; kingdom Metazoa; phylum Chordata; class Actinopteri; order Cyprinodontiformes; family Poeciliidae; genus Poecilia; species Poecilia reticulata. The sequence continues at coordinate 31,174,210 of NC_088830.1, read as the reverse complement.
TAAAAACCAAAACAAAACAAAAAGACATCAAGAGATTCAAATACATCAAGTTGATTAAATGCAAATTATTCCAAAAATCCTGCCTCACTGTAAAGATAATTTCAGATTTAAGTTTTTGGGACTTTTTTTTATTGCTCTCTATTCATTTCATGTCCTGTGTGGAGTAAAATAAAGTTGATCCCCCCACAGATTTCCAGTTAAGCTGATCTGAGACGAGGACATAATGACCAGACGCTCCAGGTCCGTCTTCACTGCCATGACAACGTGCAGAGTGTTGGTGAAACACCAGAGGTGAATGAAATCACTGCCTCAACATGTGCAGCCACATACACGCATCATTAACCGTTCAATTATTCTATTGATTGAAAATGGTCACATTCTGCAGATTTTTCATTAACCACTAAAGCTTATTTTATACAATAATACATTATGTAGAAATGCAAATAAACAAAGTGTTCAGTTAAGTTTTAAAATAAACATTTAATTGCCTAAAATGCAATAATACAGCATCTCTTTGTGTAAAAATATACATTAATACAGTCTAGAGTTCCATCCATCTATCCATTTTCTTTACACCCTTGTCCCTCAGTGGGGTCAGGAGGTGCTGGTGCTTCTCCAGCTAACGCTCTGGGCAAAGGTCAGGGTCACCCTGGACAGGTCACCAGTCTGTCACAGGGCAACACAGAGACACACAACCATGCACACACACACTCACACCTAGGGGCAATTTGGAGAGGCCAACTAACCTGACAGTCATGTTTTTGGACTGTGGGAAGAAACCGGAGTACCCGGAGAAAACCCACCATGCACAGGGAGAAAATGCAAACTCCATGCAGAAAGACCCGGGAATCGAACCCAGAACTTTCTTGCTGCAAGGCAACAGCTCTACCAACTTCACCACTGTGCAGCCCCAGTCTAGAGTTGATGTTTCTAATGTTTTTTCCATTAACCGATTAATAATTGCATAGCAGAAGGTGATTTTTCTCTTCTGGAATTTAAACCAGGTGAAGCTAAAACTGGCACTAGACGAGTTCTGGGTCGAGCATATTTACAAAGAAGGTTTTTATTTATTAGCTTATATGCTAAATGTTTATGTTTTCCACGGTTTTGACTGAATTAGTGTTCTGTGTTATTCTTTCAGTAATTGACGATCGTGTCGTCATTCGATTAATCACGATTAATCACGATTAATCGCTCCATGTTCAGTCTGCAGGCTGTCTAAGGTGATCTAGAACCAGAATCCAGATCAAACACATTCCTGAGTGTTTGCCACTCTGTGGGAATGAAAGTGAGAAACACAAAGCTCTCCTGATCCCAAGGTCTTGTCACAGGATCATTCTGTGGACTGAAAAAACTCTCCGCTCAGAAAGATTGTGCTGTCACTTAGTAATCCAACTTTCTGCCAGGCCTTTGGGAAGAAGCTGGCTGAGAACAAAAGGTTTCAGGAAGCCATTTTCCTCTATTGTTTACAGAGACAGTCAGCTGTGACGCATCCTCTGTAATCCTCCCGCGTTTTGACGATGCTTTCACACTTCATGAACACAAAGACACACAGTTCTGTGAAAAAATGCTTTAAACCGCATCTCCAGTTGGCTTACATTTAGCAGAAAACGTTGAAAAATATGTATTTAGTTGATTTTTCTTTCTGTATTGTATCAACGCCTCTTGGAGATAAATCCTACACTGTTGAAAATCCAGTTTATTTGCCTTTAAATGGTTAAAAGAAAAGCAGATTTAAGTATGTTCATCACAGCCATAAATAACTTGACAAATTCCCTCTGCCAAAGCTGAACAGGTTTTGGTGGAGGCAGTGTCATGATATGGGCTGGCATCTCCCTTAAAGCTGCAGTATGCAACTTGAAGAACTTTTTTTTTTGCATATTTGTTGAAACTGTGTCTTCATTGTGACAGTATCGTATGAAACAGATCATTTGCCTTCTTCCAGCGCTATCGAGAGACAACCAATCAGAGCCAGGAGGCGGGTCTTATCGCTGTTAATCATGCTGCTCATTCTTTCTCTCCCTCCACCTCTGCTACGCTGCAGATAGCTGCTAGTTAGCATAGCTACCGATGACAGCTGATAACCAGTTTTCCTGCAACGGTAACTTGTTTCTCTGTCATTAGCACATTTAGTAGTGAGTACATGGGGATGATTGACAGTGCTAAGGCACTCTTGGCTCTGATTGGTTGTTTTTGGTTTGGAGCGGCGCATTTCTTGAGATGGCAAAAGTATCTCAGAAAATAAATACATTTTTTAGCAAATAATCTGTCTCATATTATACCGTCTCAACATGGTGACAGTTTTAACAAATATGTAAAAAAAAGTGTATATTTTTAAAAATAAAAGTTACAGAATGTGATGTTGTCCCGCAGCAGTGTGTGACCTCTGTTTGTCGTTTCATCAAACTTTGATCATGTAATCCATAAACATGACATCCACTTCCCAGATAAAACCAATTCTGTAAAACAACCACTAACCCTGTAACTGATCAGATAATCTAAAAATATTGATCTCATTATGATTGATTTAGACCAGTTAATAGACAGATTTCACATTTTTCTAGATATGAAGTGCTCTAATGTCAGAAACACTTTGAAAATACTGTTTATGTGTGTGAACAAGTAGAAGAAAGGTTTATTAAGTCGCTAATATGCTTTAAATAATCTCTGTTGAGTGGAGGATAATCCAGTTAAAGTTAGATTTTAACTGGATTATTTCAATTATTATTATCTTAACTGATTATTTAATTAATTATTGTTATTAACATTGTTATAATAATTATTATTATGTAGAACTCATTTTCATTTTTGGCCATATAATGATTATGAATGTCCTAAAAGAGCGGGTTGAATATATTGATACCTGTTAGTTTTTATTGATTGCTTTGAGGAAGTTTTGATGAAAACTGATAATTCCAGTCGCACATTTTGTCACGTTTAACTTGGGAAAATGTCTTAGGAGTGAATACATTTCCATCCATAGTAAGGAATTATTTACTTTAAATAAACTCTTATATCTTACTGAAAAGTTACCTTTAAGTTAGTTTGTCTTATGAACTGGAAACTGGACCAAAAATACTTGGTAAGATTTTGTATTCTTGCAGTGAATAATTTAAACATCTTGCTGGGAATCCTTCATTTCCTTTAAACCAAAGATGTCAGAACTGAGTTCGTGGACCAAACGTCCCGGTCCGGTCGGATCATCTGGTCCTGCTTTCTGCTGCCTGACTCACGGAGGGACGACAGGCCCCGGCACGTCTCTGCCCTCCTCCTCCCCCTGCAGCGCCTCTTTTCCAGGCTCCCTCCAGTATGTGGGTGGCCACTGGGCCAACTGGCAGCAAAAGCTCCACAGACGTCAAAAACAGCTCGGAAAAAAACTTGCAGTCGGGAAGGAAAAAAAAGGAGGAAAAGGGAAGTTTTAAGCAAGTGACGTAACCAGGGGGATGAAATAACAGAGAAGAAAAGTCAGGAGTTTGTGAAAAGTGTATTTCTTCGTGTTTTACATGCGCTGTTACTTAAGAAAAGAGATAAAAGAAGAGCATTTGATCACTTTAAAAGATAAAGTTACTTCTACTTCACGAAGAAAAGCAGGATTGAGAGCAGGAAGCAAATATTTTGGGCATTTTTCCCCCAACGCAGCCACTCAGAGGAGCACCGGCTCATTATTTTCATCCTTAAACTCTCGTTCACAAGTTGCTTTACTTACACAGATGGTCATAGCTCCTGCCCCCATTCTTCCACCAAAAAACTCCAGCAGAGGCTTAAAGATGAGGGGCAAAACTGCAGCTATCCTCCTCTTCCTCCTCCTCCTCCTCCTCTGTCAGAGGAAAAACCCCAGACTTCTGCCCAGAGGTCCGCCTTTAATCCCCAACATTTGAATCCTCCAAAAGCAGAAAGAAGATCCAGTTATGAAGAGTTTGTTGGTCAGTCAGTGCCGGTAGATTCAGCGGCGTTCAGCCCCATGAGGCACAGATTAGTCCCTCTTCCTCCCTCTTCCTCCCCTCTGCTCTCCCATGCTGAAACCCGAGCCGAGCTCTCCCATTGGCTCACCGAGGCGCTCACGTGACTCGGGATAAAATCCCAAACATGAACACGTCCTGCAGACCCACTCTGCAAGGAAATGAGGCTGGAAGATAGAGGATGATAACAGGGAGGAGAGGAAGACTGACCGCTGGGATAAAAACAATTCATTACTAAAATATTATGTTAAAAAAAAGGAACTAAATTCAGAGGTTATTTTACGGACTGTAGCTGTAAATATTAAAAACTTTAAAACAAGGTTTATCTTTTCACATTTTTTAAATTGTGATCATTTATTACTGTTCAGCACATCTTTTTCTTTATTTTCTGTAATAATTTCAGACAGCTATGAAGAAACCCACTCAAACAAAACCTGTGTATTGATCAGAAAAATGTGTGTATTCTCCAAAATAATCTAATTCAACCAAGAATTTTATTATAGAGAAGATAACAACAGGTGCAATAATACAAAAGTTAAAAGAAGTGACAGTTTAAAAAAATTAAAAAAGGCTTTGGGAATAAAAATAACTTTTATTTGAATTGAAGTAAACAGTGGCTCATTATTTTTGCATTAATTGATCTATCATTTTCTGATTAATCCATCATCAGGTAAGTTTCCATCATTTAAAAAGCAGTAATTACACCCAGATGACGAAAATTTGACTTTCTCCTCAAAGTATAACAAAAATATTGTAACATTTTAAAAATTGAGTGGCACAACTAAACAGGAAATTGAAATATAAACACAAATTTGCAAATATATTCAATTTTATTTGAACATAAATGTGATTGTAAACAAATACAGACATTATTAAATATTCTCTACTCTTACTTTTATGTAGTTAAGACAATAAAACACAACTCTGAACTCTGGGAGCATTTCGTCCTGATCTGTGCAGATTTCACATCGCTCTGTTGTTTTCGTACATGAACTTCCGGATGCTGTCCTCGATCCAGCGGCTGAAGGCCGACACTCGGGTGAACACCGACGGCTTCTTGTCTTTGATGCAGCCCTGCGGTCCGAAGCTGACCACACCGTGCACCTCCCAGGTCCCAGCGACGGAGCAGGCAAACGGACCGCCCGAGTCGCCCTGCAGGGCAGCAGAACAGACACTTCTGATTCTGTGTCCTTGAATTTGGGGCGATTTATTAATAACCTGACTGAGGTTTTGTTGACCTGTTCAGTGCTTCCTGTAGCTCTGGGACTCTAATTGTCGCAGAGCGTGGTTGGTCATTACGGAAAACAAATAATGCCCAAATGTGCTTTTTGTCCCAATTATAGCTGCAATCTGGGCAGTGATGATTTCTAGTCAAGGTTGAGCGACCGCAAACAAAACAGCCGGCTGATTGAGGAATGAAAAGACGACCCAGATACGTGACAACAACACATTTATGTAACGTTCGAAGACTTACAAAGGAAATCATTAGTTTTTCAAAGTGGGCTTCCTGGGTGGTCACAAGGGGGCGCTACTAAGGCCTCAGAAAGTTTTATGGAAAATTATTTTGAAAAAAGTAAATATAAAGAATTTTATATGATGCCTTTTTATTTAATAGCACACTAGGGTAATTGTAGATAGAAAAACGACAGAGGAGAAAATTTCTGCCAAAAAAAATCTCTTAATTTTGAGATTAGCCTTAGAAAATTTTTTAAAGAAAAAAACATGGAAATTTCAGAGCTAGAAAAGTTTAAAATTAGTTATTAAAAAAACCCCTCAGAATTTGTGATATTAATCTTAGTCAGTTCAAAATTTTTTTGAAAAAAATTGGAAATTTTAAACTTTGTCAAAAATTAGCTAAAAAACTCAGATATTGTGAAAATTATTTCAAAAATTTTCTAGAAAATAATGTGAAATTTCCGCATGATCAAAAATCCTGAAAATTAAACTTTTGACACTGAAACTGAGAAATTTCAAAGTCTTTTTCTGTATAAAATTCCTGAGATTATTCCCAAACGACATCCTTTGTAGCATGTAAAGCATGCTACAGTGCTTGTGGGTTTGCAACGGGATTTCCCGGCAAGAAGCTAATGCTGCTTTGGGAACCAAGATGTGGAAAAGTTTGTGAACCCCTGGCCTAAACTGTCCTGGGTTTGTTTTCAGAGTGTGGTTGTGTGCGAACCTGGCAGGCAGATTTCAGCTCGTCGGGGGATTCGTAGCCGGCGCAGATCATGGACGGCCGGAGCGTGTCCCACCAGTACGAAGGTTTGCTGCAGGTCTGGAAGTCAACAACTGGAAGAGCTGCTTGGTTCAACGTCTTAGCCACGACAGGGAACAAGTTACCTGAGAAACCAAAATGTTTCAGATGTTACAAGTTCTATCAACAAGGCTTGTTACTAATGTCTGTTCCAATATTTTGTACTGGAACAGCGTTATAGGCTGCTGCTCCTCCTGCATGGAATAAACTACAAGGCTCTTAAAACCATCACACTGGAAAATAATAAAGTCTTAGCAAGTATTTTTGGTCCAGTTTCCAGTGCAAATGTCTTAGTGCAATGGAAATAAGACTAAACTAACTTACAAGTAATTTTTCAACAAGATATAGGAGCTTGTTTTAAGTCATCAGAGAAACTACAAAACACAGAAATAAGAGATGTAGAAACTACAAAACACAGAAATAAGAGATGTAGAAACTACAAAACACAGAAATAAGAGATGTAGAAACTACAAAACACAGAAATAAGAGATGTAAACTAATTTGGCTAACAAAAAAGTTTGAAATAAGCTGTCAAATATAAATAAAAATACTTAATACACAAATTAAATTGTCGTGGTTCAACAGAACATCTTAAATCTTTGTATTAAAAATGCTCAACACCAAAATATGTCTACCTTTCTCGTCTCCCCATCCTGTGACGAAGCACGGCGTCCCCGCCGGCATCACGGCTCCGGGTTTGGGCAGACAAACGGGGCTGATTTCCCTCGTCATGTTGACGGGCTCGCTCAGATGCACCAGGGCGATGTCGTTGGTGATGTCAGAGGGATCCTTCTCGTACACGAAGCCCTCGTGTCGGATTATCTCGTCCACCTGGAGGCACTTCTCCGCCGAGGGAACGTCCACGGAGGAGTTCATGTGGTGTTTTCCCAAACACATGCGGTGCAAAGACGGTTTGTTCAGAGGGCTGAAGAGCACATGGAGCATAGATATGTTTCAATACATGTCGAAAACAACCAACTTAAGCTAAAATGTGTTGATAATACAATAAAAAAGTGTATTTATTGTGTAAGGTACTGACGACATAAAACAGTGAGCAGCAGTAAGGATCCATTCCTCGTGAATCAAAGAGCCTCCACAGTTGTGCAGGAAAGGGATGGGAGGCAAGAGAGTCGCCTTCAGAAACAAGAAAACAAAACATTACTTTTAAATCAGGACATTTATTCATTTCTAGTCAGAGAGGACACACCTACGTCAAAGCATTAGATAAAAGATTATTTTTAATTATAATAAGTCATAGTATTAGGAGATTATTATCATTATCAGTAGCTGGACTTTGAAATATTGTGCAAATGACTGAGGGACTTCAAAGAAGAACCAAAGTTGCTGAGCTGTCAGATCTTGATAGCTCTGTCCAAGCTTTGCTCTCATTAAAGGAACCTTTTGCTGCCATTTTTATCGTTAGTTTCTAGTGTTTTACGATCAGAAATTCTCAATTTAACAGTTCCTAATTAGAAATGACATGACTGCTGAAGATTAACAGACTACTGTGTGAGTTTTTCTAAGCGGTGAAGCAAAAATAATCATGGAAACACAAGTGTAAAAAGTCCTAAAAAGTATTTTTTGTAATTACTTTATAACAGGAAGGTGGGAAAGCAGAAGGTTTTTGCACCTGCATTGAGACCTGCCAGGGCCAGGAGTGGGGGACGGCCTCCTCCCCGTTGACGACGCGCTGAGTCGGCGTTTTAGGTTTCACTGCTGGATTTCCACAGTCTTCTGGCCAATCTGAGCGCAGAAAGTTTGAAACGTAAACTTTATGCTGTAATCCAGGACTAAGAATGTGTTTATCAACAAACGCAGTCTAAGCGTTTCCACTGCAAAAACACAAAATCTTACCAAGAATTTGCGTCTAAATTATCTTATTTAGATTGTCTTCGGAAAGCAGAGTGTCTTTAGTCAGAGGCTTCTTAAAATGTGCTGTAATACAGACTGCTACAGCCAACAGCCATCACTATCTACAATAACCCCTTGAAAATTTAAATTAACGTGAATAACAACATATAATTTCCTACCGGGATCAATAAAGCATTGTTGGATTTGAACTGTGCATTTAAAATAAGATTAAAAAATAACTTAAAAATAGCCTTTCAACAAGATAAATAAGCTTGTTAGAAGTCTATATGTAAAAAAGTTTTTTTGATTTAAAGCAGGAAAAGAAGTAAAAATATGCTGACATAGTGCTACTCTTACTTGAGTAAATTTTTGGGTACTTTTCCCACCTCTGAAGATCAGGACTGGAGAATAACTTGTCATCTACTTGCAGCAGCATTAAGAACCTCAGAGGAGAGTTAGCAACAGCTAGTTTAGCTGCTTCCACTCACTGATCGTGATGTTGTCCCAGGGGTTCGGAGGAGCAGGAGGTAAAGTCGGAACAACACTAGCATCAGTGGTCCAGTAACCTCGAAAACCTTTCTGCTGATCTGCACCGTTACTCAGAAAGCGGATGACCGCCGTGTTGCTGGGGATGGCGAAGGGGGACGGCGGGGCGAAGCCGCAGAACCGACCTGGATGACAGAAAAAGTAAACAAGGTCACTGAAGAATTAACTGAACAAAGATTGAATCTGTGTGATGGCAACAAACCAAGTGATGCCATGGTTTCTCCATTGAAGATCTCCATGTAGTCCACACAGTTTCCTAACATGTTAACGGCTTGCAGCTCAAAGTCAGTGAAGGCCACGTGAATGCTTTCTGCCGAGGGAACGTTGATGTGCCATGTGCAGGCGCTCTGCGCGTTGTAGTCACTGGGCCAGTTTGGAGAGGTGATTTCCCCCTGGTTGCTGCTGAAACGTCCTCCACATGGAGCTGCAGCAGAATGAAACAACGCGTCACGCGACAGCTGCTTGCGTTGTGTCTCGTTCCACCAGGTTCACTCCCCGTCTCACCCTCTGCAGGGTCCACCGCCTTCCAGGTCACAGTGAAGCCAGAGTCGACCACCTTGTCGTTAGTGGAGAAGCTGATCTGAAGTCTATTTCCATCACTCACCAGATCTGCAGGGGGGACGTGACTGCAGTAGGTGCCTGTTGGAAACAAGAAGAAATTCTTCAGATAGCAGTTGTGTGATTCAATATTATTTTATCAATCAAATCAAAGCAGTTTTTATCTGAATGCTGTCAAATTACTTCAGTTTTTCGGAATAACTCGTCATTGATACACAAAATCAACAGACCCTCATTTCCCTCAAAAATGGCAGAAACGATGAGGGTTAAGTGATGCTACTTCACACCTGTAGATGGCGATATTTCATACCTCTACTATGCTGCTGCCTCAGCTTTTCTTCATGTCAAGTGACAAGTAAAATGTAGCATTTTACTGTCATGCATAAGCGCAAATATTGAAAAATGTCTCGCAAATATTTCTAAAGTAGCGCCACAAAATCAGTGATTTTGATTGCAAAAAACCTGAAAAACAATCACAATCTTGGACATTATTTAATTTTAAAAAGTACTTATCAAATGCAGATATATACGTGAACCGCAGGAATAACTTGTAGTCGCGCTTTCAGAGGTGCTTTGAGCGAGCGGTGAGAATGATGCATATTTGTGAATAAAACATTATGCGGCGTTTACATCTCAACACGCTGCCCAGCGTTTGGTCCTGTCTTCCCTGTAAAGTTTAGGTCTGTGTTCCCGGTTAGCCGGTGCGTTAGTGGTTAACGACCCAGCGCTAATCACTCATCGTGCAGGTTTAACCCGGTGAGGAGTTTCGCTCTCCTTGCAGTCACGCATCATGCTGATTTTATATTATTTTATTATAATTACTAGTATTATTTTTCCGGTTACACTAAGCACCAAACCGGATCAAATGCTTTGTCCACTTAGTCAGGCAGAGTTAATGCGCGCGGCCACGTCTGAAAAACTCGTCCAGAAACTCGACCAACCAAAATAGTTTCTGTGTCTCATTGTTAAAAACTCAACAGACACGAAATGAAATGAAAGAGCTACTGAAGCCACATTAGCAGCATTGAATTAAATCTCCCATTTGTTGTGCAGTGCAGCGAATTACCACATCATACAGGGCCGGACCAAGGCTGCATGAGGCCTGGAGCAGAATATGACTTAGGGGCCCCTTTTGTTGCTAAAAACATCAGCACCTCTAACAGCTTCTGTGTTAGATTTAGTGAAATCTAGGACAGGGGGAGTAGTTTAACTGACAAACCTAAAAAGCAATAAATTATAACTGCAGCTTACTAATTTGTATTTGTGAACAAACGGAGCTGAAACTCAAAGATTAAATTCAGCATCAGATTGTAGCTGTGGTAACAAACCAATCTGACTATGAATATTGTTCTTTGAACTTCTACAAAGTAAACTTTCCAGCTCCTTAAAATCTAACATATAAACGTTGAATAATTTAAAGTCTTTTAATTTATATATGCTGAAACCATTATGTCAGATTTAGCAGCAATGATAATCTCAATAAACAAATGCTACATTTATATATCTGTGTTCTGTGTTAAAATATTAGCATTTATGGGGCCCCTGAAGCTCTGGAGGGCCTGATGGAGCCGCTGACTTAATTTGGATTTAACAGAAGTGGACATAATTGATATTCATTTTAATTGTATTTTTTGATTAGTTGTTTTTAAGACTAGTTGTGGGTTTATATTGCAGTTTACTGACAATGTTTTCCCATAACATATAATCACCCAGTTATCCATCCATCCATCCATTTTCTTGCACCCTTTTTCCCTCAGTGGGGTCGGGAGGGGTGCTGGTGCCCATCTCCAGCCAACGTTTCGGGCGAGAGGCGGGGTACACCCTGGGCAGGTCGCCAGTCTGTCGCAGGGCAACACAGAGACACACAGGACACACAACCATGCACACACACACTCACACCTAGGGGCAATTTGGAGAGGCCAATTAACCTGACAGTCATGTTTTTGGACTGTGGGAGGAAACCGGAGTACCCGGAGAAAACCCACGCATACACAGGGAGAACATGCAAACTCCATGCAGAAAGACCCCAGGCCGGGAATCGAACCCAGAACCTTCTTGCTGCAAGGCAACAGCTCTACCAACTGTGCCACTGTGCAGCCCCCTCACCCAGTTATATTTTTACTTTTATTGTCTACTTAACATCTTTTAATACAAAAACACGGTGGAACGCCGGTGGGTCGCCTCGGCGCCCCGACCACCGGGCTTAGCAAGTTTTCTGGGGGAAACGCTGCTTATTTGTAACTCTAGTTTTACAGTTCTACAAATTCTGATGCATTTACTTGAGACATATTCATAAGAAATCATAAGTATTTGTTGTTTATCTTGTGGATTCATTCCTATTTAAATATTTTGCTCTTGCTTTGTTCTTTATGAACGGGTTTTGTTTTGCGAGTCAGGAAACATTCGAGCAAGAAGTAGGACGTCAAAACTGTCAATCTTTCGCCGGAGCAACACTTTGTCACCTGACTGACATGTTTTTGAGGAAAATAACAGGCTGCGGCAGACTTTCGCATACCCAGACTTCCCACGTTGTCTGTGAGGCTGACTTTGTCGTTCAAGCACAGCTGACTCTCCTCCAGGGAGAAACCGGCGAAGTGGAGGTGCACCAGTTTCCCTGCAGGCGCCTCGATGTTCCACTGGCAGCGGGCGTTGTTGCTGTAGGCGGCGGGGTAACTCATCGACGACACTGTGCCGCCTGCGCCGGACAAATCCTTCGGCCCTCCACAACCCGATGCTGCACAGAAAAACCAGCAGGTGAGTAATGGGCGCACTCATTTTCTAGACAAAGTGGGTAATTTCAGGCAAATAGATTCGTACTGTGCTCATTGTAGAGCTCCCTGCGGATGACATTTGAGATCCAAGGAAGGTAGGCTGAGGAGCGGGTGAACACGGAGGGCTTTTTGTTCATTATGCACCCAATAGGACCGAAGCTGGTGATACCATGAACCTCCCAGGGACCAGCAGGTGTGTCCTGGCAAACCAGTGGACCCCCAGAGTCTCCCTGCCAAAGTTACAAACCCAAAATGAAACACATTCTTCACAGAATGTCATTATGTTTCAGCTTCTTTGGCTTGTTTTACCTGACAGACAGACTGCAGCTCGTCAGGCAGTGTGTATCCGCAGCAGATCATGGAGGTCTTCACCTGGAACCACCAGTAATCCATCCGTTTACAGGTGTCATACGGGACAACAGGAAGGGCCACCTGGTTGAGCGTCTCTGAAGCTTTAGGATTCACCGAATCACCTGATTAAACGCATAAAAGTAATTTATTCAGCATTTTGATCAACAGGAGGAGTATTTCCCTTCCTGTCCAGCAGGTGGCAGGAAAACTTTGAGACAGGCTGTTCTGGAGGGTCAGTGTTGCCAGATTGGGCTGGTTTCCACCCAACTGGGCTTGTTGGGGTGAAATTAACAGCTAAAGTCGGGTATTAATGTTTGGCCTGCTTTTCAAAACATTTGGCTGGTTTTTAGGAAATGATCACAGGGAAAATATTTCTTATTGTGTGACAGGAAAGCAAAAAACTTGAACACTTTTAAAAAAAAATACAGTATTCTTGTGCTCATTTTATGAGTTCCTTTATTCTGAAATATCTCATGAAGTATTTTTGGTGTAGTTTCTACTGCAAACACATTTAAAATAAGATAAATCTAACTTGAAAACAAAAAAATCAGCAAGAAAAATGAATTTGTTTTAAGTCAATAATTCCTTAATATTGATGAAAAATCATTAGTTCCACTGGCAGATTGTTTCTCTTACAACTGGGACTTTTTAAATCAAAATAAGTAACTATTGACTTAAACAAGTTCCTATTATTTCTGAAAAGTTACTTGTTACTTTTGCTTTATTTCAAATGTGCTGAGATATTTGCACAGGAAACTAGACCAAAAATACTAAAGATTTTGTGTTTTTTGCCGTGTAGAATCTGTCAAATGTTACATCAACAATCATTAATTGTCATTTTTATAATTAAGTGTTGTAGTAGCATTGTGTGATAGAAATCCCAGTGATAAAAAATAAAGTAAAAGTCTCATGGCATCTGGTTCTGGTCAGCCAACCAAAACAATGTGAATTTAGGTTAGAGGTTGAGATTTGGGCTGTTTTTTTTTAATCTGGCAACCCAGAGGGTCAAGCGGCAGTTTAACAATGTACACTGGTTTGAAAATGAAAAAGTGACGGACTAGCTTTGCTGAACATGAAGAAGAAACAGCACCTGTCTCGTCCCCCCAGCCTGTGGCGTAGCACTTCTTTCCTTCAGGAAGGATTTCCTCCTCAGAGGGAAGGCAAGCGAAGGAAATCTGGTCAGTGGGAGCGGCGTCCTCAACCAGCCTCACCAGCGCAATGTCAAACTCCACAGTGGGAACTGTGGGATACTGGAAGCCCTCGTGGCGATAGATGCCAGAGATGCTGATGCAGCGCTCACTTGGCTCTGCGGTGGTCAGGTTGTGTTTGCCGAGGCACATACGCCAGCGCTGCAGCTCATCTGCATATCTGGGGGATGAATTAATTGAGGGTTAGACTTTATTTTATTAAGCTGCAGAGCCTTACAAAGTTTTCACACCTCTTGAACTTTTTTACAGGTTATTGAAAAAGCTGAGATTCTTAACAACGACCAGTCAGAGTGGTTTCTGTGCTCACCACAGGAGCTCTAGTCAAAGTGTTCAGTGGCATAAATACACTGCAAATATCTTACCAAGTATTTTTGGTCTAGATTCTTGTGGAAATATCTTAATGCACTTTAAATAAGACAATAACAGCTCATGAGTAACTTTGTTTTTAGTCAATAATTCATAAATATTGATGAAAAAGTATTTGTTCAACTAGCACATTATTTCACTGATGACATGGGAAAAATGTTTTGTTATAAGAAAAAAAATCTTCCAAGTCATTTTCCATCAATGTTAAGGATTTATTGACTTAAAACAAGATCCTATATCTTATGAAGTCTGAAAAGTTACTTCTAAGTTAGTTGTCTTATTTCAAGTGTACTAAAAACTAGACCACAAATGCTTGGTTGGTTTGTGTTTTTGCAGTGTATGACCTGGGGAACAACCACAGCGTTGGCACAGTTTGTGACAGTGTTGATTGTGACATATTAATGAAGCGACTGAGTCGGGTTGGACTTTCTGGTACAGTCTTCGATGGATGTGGAAAATTTATGCAATTATTTCATGAAGAAGGTTTTGTCAGGGTGATAAAATGGCTTTGACTGTATAATAAGACAAGTTCACTTTACATTTAGGAGACTATTTTTTCTTGTACTTACCTTATGAAGCAGTGGGCCGCTGTTAGCACCCAGTTTTTATGAATCAGAGTCCCACCACAGGTGTGAAAAAACTTGGGCTCAGGCTGACTGGAAGGCCAGACCTGAAAGAAACGCACCAAAAACCAAGCAGAGAGATGAAAACTGCCTCAGTCCAGAAACCGCAGCCGCTCCTGTAAACTCTGGTGCATTTTTTGTGAACATTCCCACCTGCATGGACACCTGCCAGGGCCAGGAGTGCGCTACAGCTTCCTCTCCATTCACAATGCGCGACGCGACAGAAGGAGGAACGGCCGGCTTCCCGCACGTTTCGGGCCAGTCTACAAGAGATGTTTGTGTTTGAGTACGGGCAGAATAAAGAGCAGAAATCTGCTGCTGACAGATAAACCCCTGTTTTGCACTGATACATGTTTTCCAAAATTATTTTTGCAGTCACACACGGCTGACATTGCCGCTTCAAAAAACACGCCTCCACTACAACTTGCTGGGGAAAGATAATTTCTGTCAAAATGCAAATTAAAATTGTGCATTCATTTTCTTCGCCCAGACAGCAAATAATTTCTTCTGCTCCCTTCTGTAACCTTGCTAATAAGGAAACTCTGTCTGAGCTTGGCATGAAAATGAAATCCTATAAAAACAGCGCTGTCCATCTATCAAATTCTGTTTAAGAAATTGCTTTGTCAGTGGCTGCAGCCACCTGGGGCTCATCCCTGGATGAAGAATGGAAATAAGGCGACAACCAGCGAAGGAAGGGAAGTGAAGCAGCAGGTCACCTCACGCTGCTCTCAGCATCCAAAATAACCGTGTTTGACCGTTCATCTGGGAGGCCAGAGACTCGGCGTTCGCCCAAACTCAGTTCTGTTGTACTGAACTGGACCTCATGTTGAGCATGGAAACTTGTAACCGGACATGAGAGACACCGATACTAAGCAAACACATCAGTAGGAGGAATGTATTTCGCTAATATTGCCTTTTCATTCTTACAGTCTGCAGCATGCTTTCCTAACTGGAGCTGAATTATATGTTACATTTATATAACTTATAAACTACTGATAAAGAAACATAAAGGTTATGCTTCACGACATTCTGGTTACTTTTCCAGACTAACAAGTTATTTTTCTTCCATTTATAGGTTACTTTCCCCCAAAGTTACAGTTCTGATCAGTGTAGCTTTGAGTTTTCCTCTTTAAGATAGTTAATGGCTTTATGCTGACACAGATAGGCTACCTATGGGGATGTCGTCCCAGGGGTTTATTTCAGCAGGTGGCTCAGTGGGAGCAGGGACACTGGGATCTGTAGTCCAGTAGGCTCTGAAACCTTTAGCCTCAGTAAACATGTCTGCGTGAAAACGGATCAGCAGCCTGTTGCCTTTGGTTTGGATGCGGTTGGGCAGGTTTGTTCCACATAAAGGTCCTAAACGAAACCAAAAATAATTAGTCTACAGGCTGCATAATTGAATTATTAGTGATTACGGTAGGGGGGTAAATGACCCTAACTTACCACGTTCTGTATTTGGTGCGCCAGTCAAGCCATTGATGTCAACCAGCCTCACATTGTCGTAGCACTGAGATGTGATAAAGTCTTTGGCTTCCAGGTCAAAATGAGTGAATGTCAAAGTGATTTTCTTCCCTAGAGGCACAGCAATGTTCCACATGCACTCCATGTTGGCCTTGTAGTTCATCGGCCAGTTCTGGGATTTGATAACACCAGTTTCCTCTTCAGAGGAAAAGCCACATCCCTGGATGTCTAAAAAGCAGAGATGGATGGTATGATACATGGAGGAAAGAGGAAGTGTTAAAGCAAGACATTGAGTACATACACTTCTCTACAAGTCTACTGCAGGAAGACTTGTAGAACTGACTGAGAACAAGAATTTTGCACTTTGGTTCATCAAATCGTACAAATTAAAAATGTCTGACTCTGCAAAAACAGTTGCAATGCTACAGAAGCCGCCATGCACAGAAAAAAGTTTTTATCACTGTAGTTGAGGATAAGGTATTTATCTTATCTCAAGATAACAAAACTGTTTTTCTCAAGATAAAGATTGCTACAATTGCTACAACAGTGCATCTGATCGAAATCAGATGCACTGTTGGGAAACAGGGAATCTTAAACAGCATAACTAAGCAAATACAATCTGGGAACTGAAAAATCCTGCAGTAAACCAATTTAACTGCTGTTTTTCAGATGGAGCCAACACTAGTTTATAAACTTAGTGCTACGGCCGGAGGCGGAATGGACTAATTTTGTCAGGATATCTTCTATTATTGTGACAACAATAAAAATGATGATAAAAAATATTCAATCTTTTTAGGATGTTTAGTATTCATAGGGCCACAAACACAAATACTGTTCTTGAAAAGCAGTATTTTCATTTGAGTCTGACTTCTTCAGGATGAGACTTATAGAAGTGTGATTTATATCACTAAATTGTGCACAGTAACTTTAATCATATTTTCAAATTTATTGATATTTCTGGAGAAAAAAGTAAAAATAACATTTCCAATAATGTCAGTTTTGTTTTTTAATATTAATTCAAATTTATGAAGACAACAATAAATCACAGATTCTAATCATCTGACCCTAAACCCTAACCCTTTTTATAAATGATAAAAAAGTACGATAAACCTCCACTTAGTGGACCTTATAATTCATATTGTTTGTTTATTTAGGCTTCCAGGCAGAATCAGTCAGAAAACAGGCATTACTGCTCAGTGGCAGTGGAACGTGGACGGTGCTCGTTCTCCTGTGTTTGTGTGGATGAGATGTTCCAGAGCAACATGCAGTTCTACCTCTGTGCAATAAGTGGGATTTCATATCTTTTTACGACGATAATCATTGTGATAAAAGACTAAAAGGTTTCATCTGGCTCTTGATTCCTTCACTGTACTTTGGCCCATGTTTCCACAGAGCTCAGGCAGCTGCAGCAGCAGCCGAGTATCTGGCACGGTGATGTGTTTATGACTGGTTAACGAGACGTTGAGGTGTTTCAACAACTTCCTCTCTGAGCTGTGAAGGTGTTTCTGCCAGGCTACCTGCGATATCTTCAGGATACACCGCCTCAAACTCTGCAGAGAATCCTCGATCCGTGAGGCGACTGTCCGACCGGAAGCTGACAGAGATTGTGTTACTGGCGCTGACCACCAGTGGGGGCAGGATGTAGCCGCAGTGTGTACCTGAGAGCGAAGCAGAGGAGCAGGGATTAAACAGGTTCATGTGGTGGATCGAAGGTCCTTTGAGCAGATAAGATGTGGAACTGTAAGCAGGATAAGTGACCAGTGTGTAGATATCAGATGATCTGAGTGCAGAATCTCCACTGATTAAGATAAGGCTCCTTATTGCACGTGTTGTGCTACATGTGCATGCTGTTGATGGAGTATGCACTCTATTTTGTGATGACTGAAATCCTAACCTATAACATTTTTTTTACTTTGAACAATGAAACAATAGAATAATTCTATATTATATATGTGGAATTAAGAAATAATTTAAATATAACCTGTCTGACAACATGAAGTAGACAAGATATATCAAAAAACATATTATGCATAAACCTAAAGAGGTTAAAGAATAAGAAAGAAAACGGCAGCAGCTTCATTCCCATGGACCATATAATTATGCATTTTGACATTTCAACAATGAATTTTCTTAATTGAAACACCAGTTTTGAAAAAGCTCTTGTTGAGGTGCAAGGATGAGGTGGTTTTTATGGTCATGTTGAAATTGGTTTATTTCACAAAACTGCAATGGAAACACCTTTTTGTGAACATTTGTAATGGAAATGCTGCTACTGACATCCTTAGATATAAACTTTTTAAACTACTTTGAATAACAAACTTGTTATAGTTTCATAAGTAGGATCAACTGGAATCTATGTGTGATTGAAATGACACATTTGCTGTGAACTGATACTATATTAATTAATTAAATTGAACATTCATTTTTCTGGAAAGGGTTACAAAGCAATTTCTATGACTTTGGGACTCTGAAGAATGGCCAGTAAGACCCCATCGGCTAATAATCCAGGAGATCATAAAACAACGCTCTGCAGGCCTCACATGCCTCAGTTAAGGTCAGAGTTCATGATGCAACAATAAGAAAGTCTGGTAATGTGTCTGGCATTGATGGGAGAGTTACAAGGTCAGAACTAATGCAGATACAGAAAAACAAAAACATCCCAAAAACATCTTGGTGATCCTCAACATTTCTGAGACGATATTCTGTGGACTGATGAGACAAAAGTGGAACTTTTTGTAAGGTTTGTGGCCTTCAACATCAGCTAAATAAAGGGACAAAATTAGTACTTAATTGAATCGAGTGTTTGGGAAATTGCTGCAACTATCCTGACAATTTTATTATGTATTTTTTTCTTATTTTATTATATATCTATCTATAATGTAATCATTGTGAAGCTCATTGGTCAGATGAGGTTGTCGTAAATATCCATCCATCCATCCATCCATCCATCCATCCATCCATCCATCCATCCATCCATCCATCCATCCATCCATCCATCCATCCATCCATCCATCCATTTTCTTGCACCTTTGTCCCTTAGTGGGGTCAGGAGGGTTGCTGGTTCCTCTCCAGCTAACGTGCCGGGCGAGAGGCGGGTCACCCTGGACAGGTCGCCAGTCTGTCGCAGGGCAACACAGAGACACACAACCATGCACACACACACTCACACCTAGGGGCAATTTGGAGAGGCCAATTAACCTGAAAGTCATGTTTTTGGACTGTGGGAGGAAACCGGAGAACCCAGAGAAAACTCACGCATGCACAGGGAGAACATGCAAACTCCATGCAGAAAGAACGGGGCTGGGAATCGAACCTTCTTGCTGCAAGGCAACAGCTCTACCAACTGCGCCACTGTGCAGCCCGAAACAACATGTTGTGTTGTTTTTATTTCTTTCATTTGGAGTTATCCAGAAACAGATGTTGTTTTGTCTTATTTTCGCTTTGGCACATAAGCACGTGCTCCCTCAGCTAAAAAAGCCCTCTCATCGCCCAACTCTGAGAAATGCACAGTGAGAGTGTGCCTGGGCCTCGGTGCTCCAATACTCAGCAAGAGATAAAGCTGTATCAGCCTCACTGCAACCAGTGAAGTGAATAATGAGAGGTAATTTATTACGGTGCGGCTCTTTGCAAGGAAGATCTTAATCAACAGTTTTACAGCAGGAAAAGCAGCAATTTAGCAATTTAGCGGTAACAGAAAGGTTGGAAGAAGATGTGCCAAACACACACTTAGGGTGTATATTAACAGATGCACATCAGCGTCTTTCATGTGACAGGAGTCTAACGTCTGCCAGCAAACTAATATATAGGTGCAAAATGTCCTTTAGAAGTTCACACTGCAAAAACACAAAATGTTACCAAGTATTTTTTGTCTAGTTTTTAATGCAAATATCTCAGTACACTTTAAGTACAACTGAAAACTTTTTCAGCAAAATATAGGAGCGTATTTGATGAATATGTAGTAGGTTTGAAGCAATGTGACCTTTTTGCAAATTAAATAGGGTAAAATGTCTTGTTCCACTGGATTTTCTTGTCTTGTGCTGCAAAAACACAAGATCCTACCAAGCATTTTTAGTTTCTAGTGCAAATATCTTAGTAAACTTCAGATAAGTGGAAATCTGCAAGCGGAACATTTCCCCCATATTATAACTTCTAATCCTCTTTTACAAGTTATAATGTGGGAAAAATGTCTCGTTTCACTGACATGTTTCCACTTTTCAGTTCAAACAACATATTTACTTCAACTGTATACAATGTCATACAGTTTAAAAGACAGTTATTTTGATACTGATCAAAGGTGAGTAGTATTTTGAATTCAATGAAAGCTACAAAGAAATCTCTACGAAATGTATTTGCTAAGTTTTCTGGAAATCAGCAAATAAAAATAATTTGGGCAATTCTAACTAAAGTAAAACAAGAAAAGTTGGATATGATTTAACGTCAGACAGTGAAAAAAAAGTGTTTATATCTTTATTTGATGTACGTACGTCATATGTGTATTTTCACTTATTTCAAGTGTAGAAACATATTTACTAGAAACTAGACCAAAAATACTTTTTTTTGGGCTCAAGTGGCCTTTATTTGATAGCTAATTGACAGGAAAGTGGGTAATGAGAGAAGGGGGAAGACATGCAGCAAAGGTCGCCAAGGCCAGGAATCGAACCCACAACAGCTGCGTCGAGGACTAAGGTCTCCATATGTGGGTTGTGCTTAACCCCTGCGCCACCACAGCACACCCAAGACCAAAAAATACCTGATAAGTTTTTGTGTTTTTGCAGTGCACTCTATGGGTATAATCAATTATAAATGGCTTGTAAGAGCAGATTAATGTCTCGCTGTCATAATCAGTGAGTTTGTGGATGGACTAAAATACAGTCAAGAGCTGGGAGCATGGATCAGGTCGAATGAAAAAATGAAGAACAAAACTTACAAAACAGCACAGGGAACACAGGGAGCCAGAGCAAAACAAAAACAGGAATCCAGGGGGAAAAATCACAGCAGGAAAATAACGGGAGTTGATGAGATTTAACAGGAGGAAACAGGAGGAACCAGCGAGGATGTGAGCAGGAGAAGGGTTAAAACACCGTGAGGCTGAAAGCTGAACAAAAGACCTGGTCTGAATAGCAAATGTATTTAGAGGTGTAAGGAAGAGAAAATGGCACAGAGGGCGAGGGAAAGTACGCAAGAGACTAGGAAATTAACCTAACACTATAGAATAACTAGACCTAAGAAACATAATTAAACTAGAATAACAAGGAATAAGCATAACTAGAAACACTCAGTAGGACTGAACTAAAACAGAAACCAGTCTGATCCAATCAAAGAAAGAGACGAAGGAGCACAGAATAATGAAAAGACCAAACAACCCAACGATCCTAACACTCACCCAGGGGGCTGTAGTCGTCTGAGATGATCAGCTTGTCGTCTTTGCACTGTCCGGTCTCCCCAGTGATCGCCAAGTCTGTGATCCGCAGTTTAACCAGGAACCCTCTGGACACCGATATCTTCCAGGTGTTATTGGAATGAGCCGGGTATGAATTTGGGAAACCTGCAGACTGGATAACTCCTTTCCGTCCTTCAATGATAACTGGCCCTCCACTGCCTGCAGTGCACACACACACAACACATGAACCTAATTAAGTACAATGTTGCTTTTTTCACTTTGATTTATATTAATTAGGATCTTTTTTTTCTTTGTTTCACAGTTGAGGAGGACTGGCTTGCTTCGATACAGCTGCAGCATGAAGTGATTCACTGTACTGTACTTTAATTGGCCCCTGGAGAAAACCGATGTGTCTGCCAACAGTAAGATGCGGAAACGAGCAGATAGAGCTCAGGAGAGATCTCCGTTCCTCCATCATTATGTGGTCGCTATGACAGGATTCAAGCTGGGTTTTACTTGGAAAAGGCTCTCATGAAGCAACGCAGTCACGTATGGTGCAGCAACACATTATCTAGCTGGGAAACACAGCGCATTAGGATTAATCAAATTAATTATGATGATAATAGTAGCAGTAGAAGCCATTACCACCTTGGTATGGTCAGAATTAGATTTTGTTTCTTTTCCCCATAAATAAGAATCTAGCTTTAATGCTTCTTTGATCAGCTGTACTATTTTTCTGAATTAAGTCATTGATGAAGCAATTGCTTCCTTTAACCATAAATACACTTGTTTCTTTTCCCATGGTGAGTCCTCTTGGCTCGGTGTCTATTTGTGTGAAGTCACATGGTTGCCTTTACCTGCACTGGTAGCTTGTTCTTCTGTTTCTCAGAAAAAGTTCTCCTGGTTCAGTGTTTTTCCTGTTTAACTGTCTCTATCTGGGAAAATGCACCCATAGAAGTACTGCTTTAGATTCCCATGTGAGGTATTTCTTCTTCAATGCCTCTGTGTTTGGCAGCGTTTCTTTGATGGAAGAAACCATTGATTGAGTTATATTTACCATTATTTATACACGCACTTTGTTTTTTTCCGCTTAACTGTGTCTCTGTTCTCAGAAACTATTGCTTTGAGCAGATTTTGGCAACTTTTTCTGTCTTTTCCCATAGAAATTATTCCCTTTTCGGTTCCTCTATGTTTAGCAGTGTTTCTTTAAAGGAAGAACATCTTTGAGCTATTTGTGCCATTATCCATGTAAACACATTGCTTTCTTTCCTATAGTAAGTGCTCTTGGTGCAGTGTTTCTAGCTGTGTCTCCATTCTAGATAAAATCCCTGAACTATTGATATTATCAATTTTTGGTAATTTTTTTGTCTTTTTTCATAGAAAGTTTTTTTTTTTTCAGTTCCTCTATGTTTAGCAGTGTTTCTTTTGTGGAAGAAAATCTTTGATGGAGTTGTTTTTGCTGTTATACATACATGCTCTTTGTTTTCTTTCCTATAATAACTACTCTTGGCGAAGTGTTTTTTCTGTATAGCTGTGTCTCTATTGCTGCTATCAACTTTTTTATGTTTTTTTTGTATTTTGCTGTTGAAAATATATATTTTTTACGTTTGGCAGTGTTTCTATTTTGAGCTATGTTTGTAATGTGTACACATTGTTTTACTCATAGCTGAGAGGGTCTGTGCGATTTCTCACATGCTTGCATTTTTATGAAATTTAGCAAATAGGATAGTAAAATGAATTGAGTTTAACTTTTTTTTACTTTATGTTTATTAAACTCACAGATACAGAAAAACGGTCATTCAGAAAAGTACTTCCTTTTTTCTTCCCCAAAAGAAGCACCTCCAAACATTGAAGCAGGACTACTTTCTACTGGAAAAGCTGAAAAAGTTGTAGAAAAAGAAAAACAAGGTGCCTACAAAATGATACCGCTGAATAAAAGCACAAACAAAACATGAGCACTAACATAGGAGTACTTTCCATGGGAATAGAAACAGTTATTTGACTATAAAGTGCATGTGAAATTCACATTAAGAAACCAAACGTCAAACTATCTCGAGCTATTAAAGCTTTTATATCACCGGATTCATATTCTGCCTTCTGTAATTATTCCTGCGTCAAGCATAAAAAGCGATGCACGATTCTCAGCTGTTACTCTAAGATAGTCTCAGTCGGTTTAACTTCGAAACCTCATCATCTTTTATGAAGCGTGCCGCAGCATCTGTTAAGAAAAAGACTATTTCTAGCAACAACAACAAAAAAAACGCACCACTGAGAAGCGGCACATCAGAAACTCATCAGAAGAGAGAATGCCAAAAAGAGAAAATAGAAATATAAAAGTTAGACTGACAGTGACATCCGCAAAGAGAAACCCTGTCAATGCAACTCAGAGTTATGCAGAGCCCAGCCGCCCCAGCTCTGTGCAGGTTTTCCCTGCTTCTTCTGTCATTTAAAACGTAATAAGCCTTCAAATTTCCTTCACCAAAAAGATGGAAACTAAAGTTTCTACTTCATACGAGACCTGCAGAGATGTAAAAAGCTCCTTTTCCTGCTCATTAGTTAGTTGCCAAACTTTAGAGACTCCAGACCAGAAAATTACCAGAAACCCGCGACTCCGACTACCGATGGAGATTTTCAGGATTCCTCTCAGCTGAACTGAACCTGCTGGAGAAGCGAACCAGAAACTAGCAAAAGTTCAAGCCTGACTCAAACCAGAAACTCAAACCGAAACTTGATGGTAGCAGCATTATCCTGTGGGACTGTGTCACTGCCAGTGATGCTAACGCATTGCAGAGCATGGATTAAATAACAAAAAAATGAGCAGTATATCAAAATATTTTAACCTCACCTAAAACTAACATCTTGATGGTTTGAGTGGTTAAATATTATCGGAGGAATCGGCTTTTACTGGCCAAGTTTGTTCCCACAAACAAGATATTTGACTTTAGTTTCACACACTCACAGCATAAAGACATTAAATATAAATACAACTTTCCTGTAGTGAGTTTATATCTACTATATTCAGCTTTGAGTCGACTCCAATGAGACGACGTTTTTATCAAAAACAGGAGGAACGGGAATGAAAAGAGTGACCCAGAGTTGGAGAGAAAACTCACCAGACGTTGTGGGAGGTGGAGGAGTTTTTGTGGTGGGGGTGGACGGAGCCTTGGTTGTGGTGGGAGTGATAACTGGTGGAAGACTGGACTTTGTGTACGTTGCCTGGAATCCTTTAGAGGTCAAGCTGTTGTCAGATTTAAAGCGGACAACCATTGTGTTGCTACTGGACTCCACTGGGTTCGGCACCGTCCCACCGCAGAATTTACCTGAGGGTAAAACTTTGTGTTAGTTTCACAGAAATATGTAATTTCATTGGGTTTAAAGTGGACCCAATTCATTCAAAACTTTAAAAACTGTTTTGAATGAGTAACATTGGTGTATTGTTGCTTATAGTTGCTCTTCCTGTTTCATCCCAGGGATGCACCGATCCACTTTTTTCACTTTCGATACCAATAACAATATCTAAGTTTTAATTTATTTTCCCTTTGTCATCAATAAAGTATTTTTGAATTTTAATTGAATTTTAAGTATCAGCTGATAACCATCGGATACAGAAAAACGGACTTAAAACATTTATTTTTTAAACAGAGACATAAATGTTCTGAATTTGATAACTGCACCAGAGCAACACATTAAAATACAGCAATAGCTTCACAAGCTTGGTCAAACATGTAAAAACAACCTTCATTTGTTCAGGTTGTGCAGTTTTGTGCAACATCCAAAGTAAAATAAATAATAAAGAAACTGACAAACAACAGGTCGACTACGTTGGTCAAACATGTAAAATAAACTGCAACAAACCTTTCAAATGGTTCAGAAAGTACAATTAGGAATTCTAAATACAATGTAAAATAAATAATAACACATGCTGTCACTCAGACCATGAAGCATAGAAGTAGACTGAATAGATCTGCCCTTATGGCTCGGGCTCATTGTCACTGATCTAGAATTGTTTTCAATTCGGAACCGATACAGATATTAATATCAGATCAGTGACTCTCTATTTGCTCACTGACTTACCAACCAAAGCTGATCCGGCCTTGTGGCCGTCATAAATCTGAACAAAGTCTCCACAGAAATCCGGGACGAGGTCAAAGGTGGTAAACGTCAGTCGGACCCGCTCGCCCTCAGGCACTGTGATTCTCCACTGATCCAAACAAAAAAACAAGCAAACACACATAATCATCGATAATAATAATAATAATACGCTGGAAAATAAAGTGGGATCTGAAACTGCAGAGTTAAAAATGGGTTTAAAAATTCTGCTGAATAATTAATGTAGAAAACGAATATGGGCATCATGTTTTTTTGATGGCATGGCATCAACGTGAGCAGCGTTTTCGACATACTGTAGCTCATACATAATTCCTTTAGAGATTCCACGTCTGCTCGGACAGACGGCGATCCGCCAGGCTGCAGCCCTGCAGCGTGACTGCTGCAACACCGCGCGACTTGGATCCCGACTGGCCCTGATTTACTTTAATTAGATTCATACATTCATTCCTACTGAAAGAACTAGACGTGCAGACGTTTGAGGATGTGGAGCATGCTCTCTTGATAAGGATGTATTTTTTTAATTATATCTTGTAGCTGACCTACTGATTGAAAAACTCAGGATTTAAAGAGGACTTATTAAGCATTTTGCACATTTTTTGTTCTTCCATTTGAGTCTCAACTACTACAGAGCTTGGAAAAAATAAATAAATCCAGCTGGTTTTTGGTAATAAGTTAATGTTTTTTGTGGTGTCTGGAAATTGAGCTGTTTCAAAAACCTCAGGAATGCACCATCATAAATTAGCAGGCACCACTTGTTACCTGGCAACCCAAGGAAAGCTCCAGCAGTTTGGTCAAATGGTTCTACTGCTGTATGCACTGTACAATGGCTACTGGAAAGAACAAGTGTTTTGTTGTTGGCTTACTATTCAGAAACCACTTGTTGCGTTCTTGTTGGTTCTGCAGGAGGCTCTACATCTGCTTTTCAAAGATACATGGTTGTGTAATTGCACATCTGTTTGTAGCTATTTTAATACGTGTGAGTATTAACTTTGAGTTGGGGGGGCAGGACCAGCAGCAACTTATTTGATTTTAAAGTGACAAGACACCTTAAAACAGCTCAGTCTGACAGGTTTTAAATCTCATGATCTACGAATGATTTTGTGCAAAACAAAATGTAATGTACATGTTTTGTAAACCCCATAGACCAATTCTCCCCTGTTTAAAGAAAACACAATAGGTCAACTTTAAATATTTGTTCTTTTTCAGTGTCACATTATATATATACTATAAATGTACATCATCAAATGACGTCCTGGAGTGCTTCATGTAGAAAGCATGCCTGTGTTCAGTGTGAGTCGTGGCTGTGCGCTGAGTGTGTTTGTACCTGGTACAGCGCTCCGTTTGGATAGTTTTGCCCCGGGAAGCTCGGAGTCATCAGATTCCCCTGATCACCTTGGAGGAAACCGCCGGCTCCGGCTATTTCTGGCAACAGGAATGAAGGACGCTTGAGCTGCGCTGACAACTCAAGGACAGCCTCAGTATGAACCCCTAATGCAGTTCCCCACCCTTTTATTCATTTGGCCGTTAATGACCCCAGTTTTCACCCCACACTGTGTCACACAGCAGCCTCCAGACCTTTACAGCCTCTGGTGAAGGCGTGCTAGAGACCTTAAAATAGATTTATCTTTTATTGCAGCAATATAATCCCACAATGAAAATATGTATAATGCTAGTACATTAATAGGTTAGGGAAAATATTTTAGATTAGGAAATGATAGCACTCTACTAAATTAGCAGTGGGACAATTCCTATTAGGTAAATGTAACAAAGTATTTTTGTGAGCCAAGTAACTTTTTATTAAGATTTCCTGTTTTCCTGGGGTAAATGACATGACAGAGGCCCTTTTCTGTAAGCCACTCATCTAAATTGGAAAGACAAGAGAGCATTCATTAAAATGGAGATTTTTCACCTTTAAAATTGTCTGTGTGAAATAATCCAGCAAAAGACAAAACTAATCTGAATAAATACCAATCATTGCACAAAAGAGTCAAAATGTAGAGAATATTCTTCCAGGAACTTTGATCACACAGCGTTTCTTTATATAGTGGACCCCCACATATTTAGTTATTTATTATTTTTGTGTATTTAAATTCCAAAATTGTTATTAAGAAATAACAGAAATGATTCAAAATCAACCTTTTTCTATGGTCGTCACTCAGACATGCTTCCACCATCTTCACGTGTGATAAAACTTGACTTACCCGATGCAAACTCTGGAGTCACAGCTTTGTAGTGAGCTTTAAATCCTTGGTCTGTTTTCCTATCATTAGTGTCGAAGAAGAGTGTCAGGTGGTTTGAAAGAGTCACCAAAGGTCTGGGTTTGGTGTAGCCACAGTATTTACCTGCAGAAAAGACACAACACATTCAGCAAACGTGTGTCTTTTTTTATTTTAACTTTATAAGATTGTTTTTACATTGATTTAAACAGATACCGCTCAACTTATTATTGATCACAGAAATGATTTGACATGTTTGGTGATCTTATAATTTCAGTTATTAGAAATTATCTTTCAATGTTTTGTGATTTCTATGTGATGCCGCTTTTAAATTAAATTAACAGCAATATTTTGTGCTATTTAGGCTTTTCAAAGTTATGTTTTCACCATGTAATTCATTAGTTTATAAATGTCACTGTTTCAAGCTAAATGTTTAATTAGCAAGCTAAATATTTAGGTGAGAAACTGAACAATTAGCTTCAAACTTACAATTTAGTTTGTAAGCTAATATTTTGCTTGAACCTAAACAATTAGCTGAGGCTATTTAGTTTGCTAAAAATATATTTGTTTTAAATAAATACTTAGCAAAGGAGCTCATATTTTAAGTTACATTTTTAGTTTGTGAGCTAAGTATTCAGTTTAGAAACTAAATATTTAGCTAAAAGCTTCTTTGCCATTTTTCAAACTAGATATTTAGCCAGGAAGCTAACAATTAGTTTGAAGCTAAATATTTAGTTGAGGCAATCCATTTAGCTTGCTAGCTAAATATTTAACTCCAAACTACATAGTTGGTAAAAACACTTGAGGCTGAATATTTGGCTTGCTAACTAAATATTTAGTCTCAAAATAATTATTCAGTTTAAAAGTTAATGTTTAGGTTGAAGCTAAATTTTAGCTTGTGAGCTAAATATTCAGTTTAGAAACGAAATCTTTTGTGTCAAATTTTGTTTGAACCTAATCAATTAGATATTAGTTTGATAATTAAATCTTTACCTTTGAAATAATTATCTAGCTAGAAAGCTAATATTTAGATTGAAGCTACATTTCTGAGCTAATGTTCAGTTTACAAACTAAATATTTAATTAAAATGTAACCATTTAGTTTGAAGCTAAATATGCAATTTGTGAACGGTATATTTAGTTATATAGAGCCTTTATCCTTACTTTTAATAAACTGGATTAACAATAAGAATGTAAGCTCCAATTTATTTTAAAAAGAATTTCCCTGTAACCTGTGCTACATATTTACCGATGGTTCCCAGTGCGTCTCGCAGTGTGACCAAATCTGCTGTGCAGAGCTGAGTCTCCTCCAAAGCAAACTCCTCAAACCACAGATGAATCACCTGCAGCACAAACAAGCAAAGTTGTTTCCTCCCACTTATTTCTCTGCGTCTGATAAACCTGTTTACTGACAGAACGTGCCAGAGTGAGCAGACAGTGGGAAATGTGAGGAGAAAATTATGCCTCTGACAGTAATATTTATGTTTAAGAGTGAAAATATAGAGAAATACGGAGACACAGGGAAGAGCCACTACAGTGAAAGGGAAGCAGTGATAAAGAGTGGGGAATGAAGGATTTTATTCTGTCCAGCGGGCCTGCAGAGGATTGCTGCGGAATATGAACCGGAGCAGGCAGCCATCTGTTGATGATGCTGCCATTGCATTTGGACCAGCTGTCCTCTGCTGCTTGGCTTCACACTACACAGTTTTCATAACGGCAAGTTATGAAAACCTTGTTGATCAGAAACCAGACACATGGAAGTCTGGTTAAACAGAGATTACAGCCAGTCTGACGTTTGAACACATTTTACCATTTGGAGTTTGAATGATTTGTTTAAGCCATGCAGGGACTTTACAGCATACAACTGCAATGATTGCTAAAATCAATAAATGGTATTTGTTGGATGACAAACTGTCCCAGTCGTTATTGCGATAAATAATAATAATATTGTTTTGAGACCATTTTCAAGTAAAATAATGGTGCAGCAATGCAAGAACACATTCTGGAAAATCAATCGAATTTAAATTCTAATGAACATTTAACAGTGGAACTGTTAAATGTTAAAATCGGAATTGAGCAAACGGGCCAACAGAACCACTATTGTTCTGACCCAAAACTTATGTACTTTCTAGTCCTATTGTGAAACATTAAATCAATTGTATTATGAAGTCTCTTGTAAAGACAATTATCCTTCAAGAAAAGGCCTAGTTGAGACCAAAG
The DNA here is from genome assembly GCF_904066995.2 of Poecilia reticulata. Classification (NCBI taxonomy): domain Eukaryota; kingdom Metazoa; phylum Chordata; class Actinopteri; order Cyprinodontiformes; family Poeciliidae; genus Poecilia; species Poecilia reticulata. The sequence continues at coordinate 31,144,337 of NC_088830.1, read as the reverse complement.
CCTGAAGACTTTTGTCATCCAGTTTTGGTAGAAAGAGAGAGAGAGAAAAGAAAAAACGATAAATCATGGAAATTATTGAGCTTGTTTTGTTTTCATTTATCATTAATTGACTTATTGCTGCGACATTTTTTCTTTTGGATTTTCTCGGACGAGTGGCTCTGACCTTATCAGGGTCCACAGTGATGCTCCATGTGCAGCTTACGCCGTTGTCGTAGCTGCTGGGGTAGTTCCAGCTGGTGAAGGTGCCCGACTCACCAGTCACCTCCAGCGGACCTCCACACCCTGAGTGAGGCCATGGACAACAAAGACAAGTGTTGAAGTTTGGCAGTGCAGCAGAGAGCAGCTTTAGGAAGTAATATGGCTCCAGATTCATTGATTTGTAAACTTTAGAATTATGTCACATTAAGAGCATTATTTTTACTCTAAACTACAAACATTTATTTTTATTGATTTCAATTGCTGAAATCTTAGCAGGCATGTTAACTAGGGCTGTAGTGATACAATAATCTCACGATACACGATATTCTGCTCACGATACAATATATATTGCAATTTTTTTTTAAGCAAGCGATACAATTCAATACACCTTTGCGATTTTCTGAAAGATTTTAGAGGGACGGAGTGATTTTGGGGACATTTTGTGACTGTTATAGAGCTGGATTGAATTAATTTAACTGAAAACTGACAAAATGAATCAAAGAAGTGGTGAGAAAACATGTTCCTTTTAATTGAAACAGTACAAACTGTAGCTTACATGCATTTGTAAAGTAAATAAAATGCACCAAGTACCTGCTCTGAATAGTTTGATACCTTTTTAACACATAACATGTGAAGGAATCACTCTAAGCCTGATGACCTGATCACTCTCCCGGCGAAGCAAGCAGTGAGTGAGCAAGGTGACAGTTGGATGTTACGATGCTAGAGGATGAATATCGATTTTTTCCTAGGAAAGAAAATATCGATATATGTCGCAAAATCGATGTTATTACACAGCCCTAATGTTAACCCTTCTGCATGCGAGGACTGAGGCAACTGATGCAAGTGAAATGGGTCTGGGGTCGGTTGGACCCCATTTTTAAACACAAGGGTTAAAAAGAGAATGCTGATTTTCTGCACAAATAACTTTGCATCTTAGGAAGAATAGTGTTACAAATGGATAAAATATACTCCATTGTATTAAGATTAACAAAAGAAAAAGTGAGATTTCCCGGGTGATTATGTAATAAGCTGTGATCTACTTCTGTCATGGAGTCTGGATGACATCTGTGTTTAACGTTAACTAAACTGGGAGGTGGCTTGTTGCTGTAAGAATGGCCTTGGCTTTTGTCACATAAAATAAGTACCTAATTAATTTGTCTGTCTTATTTAGACATTACTATAAATCCAAAAAGTTTGAAGCAAACTGATTCAACAAATTACAGGTAAACCTGTTGCCAGTGGTGATAATATGCTAATGCGCTAATTTTTCATTTAGCATTTTGCTAACTTTTAAGGTTTTTAGCACACGTAACTTATCCTGGATAACATTTTCCAAATAAATGCTAAAGCACTCATTTACCTGGCTGTTTCTTAAACTTTCAGTTGAGCAAATATCAACGTTTGTATTGAAGTTTTGGTCATGACATTCAGTCTGAACAACACAGATCGTGTCGGATTTTTTAATCCGACCCAGGCTACTTGGATATGTGGTCCTAAATCCGATACGAACCTGATCTTTTTTTTTTTTTTTTTTCAAAGAACTTTATTAAAGTTAAATTAGTATACATCAAAATAACATAGTGAAGTATACAACACAACAGTAAACAGAACAGCCAGGGGTGGTTAGATAAGAACATGCAAAGACGTACAAATTGAAATTGTCCTTAAAGCCTTTTCATTTGTAGATTCTGCTATTGATTTGATATATAGTTCCATATCTTTAATGAAAAGAGAGAAACAAAGTGTTTTATTAGCAAATTTGCATTTATGAATGTAAAATTTAGCAAAGAGTATTAGCAGGTTTATTATAAAGAAATGTTTAGCATCCTTCTTATGGAACCTATAGAAACAAAATAAAACATTTTCCCAGCATAAGGAAAAATTCTGTAAAATATGGTCATTAATAAACCTGCTAAATTCTGACCAGAACCTTTGTGTAAAAGAGCAGAGCCAAAAGAGATGCGTAACAGTTTCTGGATGGCCCTCACAGAAACTGCAATTAGTGTTTATGTCTCTCTTAAATTTTATCATATAATGCTTAGCAGGGTAAATTCTATGGAGAATTTTAAATGACACTTCCTTCACCTTGTTTATAATTAAGTATTTATGGGGGATCATCCAAACTGTTTTCCAGTGAATATCTGGGATATAACGGCTCCAGTAAATTGTTATAGCTGGGCGAGAAACAATGATTTCTTGGAACAATCTGCGTATTTTCTCATTGCTTTTCTTAAATTCCAGTGAAAAGCAGATTTTACCCAGAGATGATTCGGCTGGATCAGGGATACCAGGTGGAACAGACAGACTATAATTAGTGTTTTTAAATAACATTAAGGTGCCCAAAGGTATAGCATTGATCACCATTGAAAATTCCTGGAAACTAATTGGAAAATTATATATTGAGCAAAATTCATCATAATTGATTAATCGTCCTTCCTTATTAATCAGCTGAGCCACCAGTAGAATCCCATTTTGAACCCACGTTTCAAGATAGAGTGACCTATTTTTAAATAAAATATCTCTGTTGTTCCAGATGAGGTATTTGTGAGGCGAGAAGTTATGTTTATAGATGAGCATCCACGCTAAGAGCACCTGCTTATGGAAAGATGAGAGTTTTACAGGAAGTTTCTCAACATTGTAATTACTACTTAAGATGAGGTTGAAGCCACCAAAGCGCGAGAAAATGTGATCTGGTATGAAGTTCCAGACAGAGGTTGGATTCTTCAGGAAGTGTTTAGCCCATTTAATTTTGAATGTGTTATTTAGGGTAGAGAAATCCAGAAAGTTAAGTCCACCTGATTCATAATTATTCATAATAACAGTTTTTTTGATATAGTGTGTACGATTTTTCCATATAAAATTAAGAAGCATACGATCAATATCTTTACAGATTTTGTTGTCTAAATGTAAGGGGAGAGCAGCATATGTCAGTCGGGATAATCCTTCTGCTTTAGTAATCAACACTCTTCCTTTTAGAGATAAGTCCCTCTGAAGCCACTGGTTTAGTTTATTTTTGGTTTTCTGTATAATTGGTATCAAATTAGAGGAGCATCTTAATTTCTGGTCTTTAGAGATTAAAATTCCTAAATATGTAACTTCTTGTTTAACAGGAATATTGCAAATATAGTTAGTATGACAATCCTTTATTGCAAGCAATTCACATTTTTTTAAATGTAAAAATAAACCGGAGGCCTTGGAAAAAGTATTGATCACTTCTAAGGCCAGAGGGATCTGGTTTGCATTCCTCAAAAATAGTGTAGTGTCATCAGCCAGCTGGCTGATTATGAGCTCTTTATTAGCTATCTCGATTCCTTTTACGGCACTGTTGGAGACATGAGTGGTAAGGATTTGAGAGCAAAGTAAGAATAAATATGGTGAAACAGGACATCCTTGTCGAATACCACGTTTTAGGATAAATCTAGGGGTGGAGCCGTTTGGCAATTTAATAGCACTATTGCAATTGGAGTATAATGTTTTGACAGCGTTACAAAAAAACGGGCCAAAACCAAATTTTTGTAAAGATTGAAAAATGAATTGATGTTCGATTGTGTCAAAGGCCTTATAGAAATCCAGGAAAAGAATAAAACTCTCATCAGGCACCAAATATGAGTAATCAAGTAAGTCTAGAACTAGTCTAATGTTGTTAGAGATGTGTCTGTTTCTCATAAAGCCTGACTGTGTCTCATCAATGACTGTGTCCAAAACCTCTTTAATTCTGTTAGCAAGTATTGAAGCCATAATCTTATAATCATTATTGAGTAGACTTATAGGTCTCCAATTATCAATAAAGAGTGGGTCTTTGTTTGGTTTTGGAATGAGTGTTATAAGGCCTTGAGTCAGGGTGGGAGGGAGAGAGTTGTTTTCTATGCTTTCTAAAAATACTTGTAAGAGGAATGGAGCTATATGAATAGAGAATGATTGATAAAACTCAGCAGATAAACCATCTGTGCCGGGGGATTTATTGGCCTTCAGTGCATTGATGCATTTAGAAACTTCCTCCACTGTAAATGGGCTGTCACAGTAGTTTTTATCTTCTACATCAATAGTTTTTAAATTTTTGACATTGTTAAGAAAAGATACTGAAATGTCTTTATTATATTTTGAGCTGTATAGATTAGAGTAAAATTTGGAACAAAAAGTTGCAATTTCCTTAGGATTGTTGGAGATAGTGTCATTAATATTTAGTTGGTAGATAGAGTTTATTTTGGATCTGTATTTTTCAAGCCTAAAAAAGTAAGCAGAATTTAGTTCTCCTTCTTCCAGCCATCGTTTCCTGGATCTGATGAAGGCGCCTTCAGCCTTGTGTTTATACAAGACATCCAGTTTGTTCTGTTGTTCTATTAAATTTAATTTATCTTCCTCTGAAACTTCTTCTGGGGGTTTTAGGTAATAGGAGGTGATCTTGCTTATGACTTCTTCCTCTTCAGCTTTCTTGAATTTAGAAATCTGACTTCCATAATGTCTTAAAAATTTGCCAATTTCAAATTTGAAAAGTTCCCAATTATTGCAGAAAGACCTTTCCTTGTTAGCCTTATTCCAATAATATAAAATTAATTTATTAATATGAACTTTAACTAGTTCATGCTTAAGCAAGGAGTTATTTAGTTTCCAGTAAGCACATTTGTAAGGTGTATTATCAGGAGTATAAATTTGGATGCTAATGCGAATAGCTCTATGATCAGTAAGAGGGGAGGCAAGCATGTTAACCGCAATATTGTCTTTATTAATACATTTAGAAATAAGCCAAAAATCTATCCGGGATTGTCTGGAACCCATTTTATTGCTCCATGTAAAGATTTTGTCGTCTGGGAATTTTTCTCTCCATATATCTACAATATTAAATTTCTCCATAAAATTTTTTAAATTTGCACTGTATGAGGTCTGCTGCTTCGGAGGCCATCTGTCAATTGTATTGTCTAAGGCAATGTTAAAGTCCCCACCAATTAGGATGACTGAGTTTGGGTATTTGGAAAGCCAAAAGGTAAGTCTGTCTTCTAAAGATTCGAATAGTCTGTTGTTTTCCGTTATATTATTATAACCATATATATTAACTACAATAAAGGTATTGTTAAGGCATTCAATTACTGAGCAGATGTAGTGACCTAGAGTATCGCAATCGGTATGTAAAATAGATCCAGAGAAATTATTTTTAAGTGTGGCGACACCAGCAGAGCGCTCAGATCCGTGACATAACCACATTTCATTTCCCCATTGGGATTTCCAGAAATTACCATCAGAAGATGTAGAATGACTCTCTTGAAAGAAACAAAAATCTGTTTTAAGTTGTTTGGCAAATAAGAATAATGCTTTGCGTTTAGTTGTTTGTCTCAACCCCCTGGCATTGAGAGATACTAACGAAACGGACAAAGTTACTTGAAAAGAGTAACAAAGAATAAAGAACAAGATCTAAACTTTTAAAGATAAAGTTGTGTTCACAAAGAAAGGGGACCGATAGCTGCACACTTTAAGTAATAAAGCGGTAAGTAGCCTGATTAAATATTTACAAGAGAAACAAAGGAAAAGTAGCACTATGCCATCTATTTTGGTTTAACTATAGTATTTTAGGATCTTACAAGAACAAGGAAAGTCTTCAAAACTAAATTATATATTGACTAAAGGAGAAAATATAATGTCAAAAAGGAATGAAAAATGAAAGCAGAATGTAGACCAAGCTCAATGTGTAAATGAATAGGTAAAATTATCATTTCTAAGGTTTAGTTGAGTAGGAAGGAGGGAAGACTTCTAATCCGCTGATAAAGCCACGGCCTCCAACGAAGTAAGCTGGCTTGCCTTCCTTGCGGGCTCTGTCGATCAAGGGCCACAGTTTATTACGTTGTTCTCTGTCATCCTTGGACAGGTCCTCAGTGAATCTCAGTTGGTTGTCCCTCAGGTACGAAGATGTCTTGGCTGCTTTCCATGTCGCATCCCTGAGGACTCTGGAGGTGAACTGAATGATGATCCCTCTAGGTTTGGTGCTTCCTGTACGTTTGGCTCCAAGTCGGTGCACGGTGTCGATAGCATCAGGCAGCTTGTGTTTATGTTCTGGTAGAACTGACTGGCAGATTTCTATCACTTTTCTTCGTATGTCTTCTTTCTCTGTTTCTTCAGCTCCTTGTAGTTTGAGATTACATCTCCTAGAATATCTTTCCAACTCAGCAAGCCTCTGCTGGCAGTTGTCCACCCGACCTTCCTCTCTTGATACTTTTTTTTCCAGGTAATTCACTTTCTCCTTCATATCATTTACTTCAGCGCATATAAAGTCAATAGTCTTTTTGAGACCCTCAATCTTTAGCGTGTTCTCCGTCACCATGCTCTCTAAGTTGTCAGAACGGGCGTTTATCAGCGCAGACAGACTGGATATTATCTCATTTGTAGCAGAAGATTCCGGGCTGCTGCGTTCATACATCACCTTTTTTGGGGCTGGCGATTTCAGAGGAGTAGCAGGTAGGGCAGGAAAGTCATCAATTTCCTCCTCATTCAATGTCAAAGTTAAGGGAGCAGCTGCGTAGTTGTGGCAATTGTCAAATAACGCGTTGCCGGTTTTAGCGTTAGCTACACTAGCCTCGTTAGCCTCTCAGATGCAGGCCTGGACTTGGACGTTTCTAGTCCTCTTTTCGCTCCTTTCGGGTTCGGCATTCTGTTATAACTATTGTGTCCGTTATCTTGTAATGAATTAATAGTGCTAGTGTTCATATAGTCAGGGTTTTACCGCGTTTTATGAATTTTCTGTGCAGATCTCGGTAGAGAGCGTCTACTTACTCCGCCATCTTGGCTCCGCCCCACGAACCTGATCTTTTCACATGCAAATCCGGTCTGTATATCCTGGTCGCATTCATCCGAACTGAACGTCATTGATACGCGACAAAGAAGCGGGAAGAAAAACAACAACCATGGCGGACGATAACGAGGATTAAGGTGTTGATGTGATGACTCCGGTCGGACAACAACTTCAAAATCGTAAGATATGCGCCACCATTTGCATCCACGTTTACTTCCGCAAACACTGAGCACTTCCTCTTTATGACGGTTGACAAAACACTGACCTTGGTCTATATGTGACGTTGGTTATTGCGCCATCTGCTGCGCATGCGCTGCATTTTTAGTTCGTTTGCAGTTCACATCGGAGATCACATACAAGTCGTATATATTTTGGAAGTGTGAATGATCCCGGAAAAATAAATGAAAATGAGATTTCACAAAAAAAAAAAAAAAAAAAAAAAAATCGGAATTGAGCAAACGGGCCAACAGAACCACTATTGTTCTGACCCAAAAGTTATGCACTTTCTAGTCCTATTGTGATGTTCTGCTATGAGAAGCAGGCGTTCGAGAGGGTTGACTCTTTCAATCTTTTACTTTGCTTTTGTCTTCTCCAACTTTTCCCTTCAAATTACAGTGAACTCCAAATTAGAGCATGAACCCGTTTCTTAAACTCATGAGAGCAGGAAAATTTGGCTAACATTTAAACCTTTACATCACATTTAAATGTTAATGTGTTATAATGTTTTTATTCAGGAATTAATACATTTTTCAGAACCTATTTAAACAAATATGTTCATATAATGTTTTATCCTTGTTTCTTTTTCTGCATTTGATTCAAGTGTAGATTAAAGCATTCTGCTTTTGTTTCAAGCTTTCATTTTTTATTGCTTTGTTGCAGTATCACCTACAAATTAGTTTTAAACTTTTGCATAGAAATGCATGTTTTACTTGGTTTCAAGGCCCTTTTTTGCCTCCCAAGCAGTAAAGTATACTATCCGTTTTACTGCAGCTACTAATGTAACATTGAGCTGTCTGGTTGTGACAATATTGCTTTTCTTGCAATCAGCAGAACTCGTCTAATTGCCCCAAAGTCAAAGCTTTTTCAGTTCTGAATGCTTCACCACAACTTTTAGTTTTTTCTTTACTGTCTTGTGTGTAAATGAACATATTTTCAGATGATAAAATACTCACCTACTGATTGATCAGGGGCATCAGGCTTGTCTGTAAAGTAGAGGGCAATGAGGGCGATGCAAACAGCTGCCAATGCTACGAAGAGAAACATCAACATTTTCTCCAGGTTGCTCAGTGCCCTGGACCGACGTTTTCCCTTCTCCACATCCATTTCTCTCACAGTGACAGAGTTGCACCAGACTGAGCTTTCTTCACAAATTCACCGGCTTATTAGCAATCCAAGGAGAAACATACCTGAACTTTGACCACAGCCATGAACCTTGAGCCTGCTCAGATGTGGCATTAGAGCCTCTCAGCTGGGGAGTGTACAGATTGGGATCAAGCCATAAATCAAACCGTATCAGAAGTGAAGTGTAATAAGTGTTGATGGTCTAAGTGGTCCAATCAGTGGCTCATTTCAACACCTTCAAGAGAGCTGGCTGACAGAACAGATTAGAGTCAACACTCACTACATAACACAGCTACTTTTTACAGCCGATGCAACACATTTTCAGTAATTTGAAGAAAAATACAATGACTTGCACGTCCAGTGTTTACTGGTGTGGAAACAATTAAAACAACAGCAGTTGATCAAAGAATATTTGTCTAAAAGAGTCAAATTAAATGATCATTTAAAGCGTTTCTGAAGCTAAATTTGAAACTTTTGACTGTCAAACAGAAAAATATGAAACAATTGTAGTATTTTCTGACCAGACAATTTCTTCTTTACAGCGCTCGCATCAACAGTGCTAACATACAATTTTATATGCAATATTTACAATTATTTTATCAAACAGATTTTATTATACAGCACTATCCATGCAAGATCTAAGTAATTTTGAGACAGAAATCAAACAAGAATAAAAATTCCTACTGAATACAAGCATGAAATAAAACTAAGTTTGTAACAGAAATTATTGTAACATCATTATTATCAATGGAAGGGACCAAAATAAGACATTTCTCCAGCAGGATCTAGGATCTTCAGCTCCCTGTTCTTCACTTTTTTGTATCTTGGCTCTGTGTGCAGTCTCATTGTTCCAGCCCTTCAGTGGCTAAAAAGAAGACTTGCCACAGGTGTCCAAAGGCATGGATGCACATGCCTTTTTAAAAGTAGCACTTCCATGATTTCTATTTCCATGACCACCATTTGCACAGTTCTAGCAGCACAGAATGAATAGAGTTTTCTGTATTGTAATGTGGACTCCCTTGAGGATCGTCCTTTTCAGAGATTTCACTGAGATGCACAGACTTTGGTTTGACAAAAGTGCAGGGGTGAGAGCAGGGGACCTTCATACTTAATTGAATGTCCATTCAAAAACACTTGACAGTTTTTTTCCCCATAATAATAATCTGGACTCTCTTCTGCTGAGAAAGGATCTGAAGCAGCAATCCGTCTCTAATTAATGCATTTTCTCCAAGATTTGGACTCCATTGTTGAAGTTCTGAAAAGAGCACCGATGTGACAAAAGCTGCTTATCAAGCAGCTGAAGTCGGTGAAAAAGATGATTCTTTGAACATAAAGATATCTCCAGAACTCATTATTACAGGGATTAAATGTCGATAGGCTACATTTGTGTGCGTCTGTCTGTCTTGGTTCCCTTTCCTTTCTGTGTTTCCCCTCTATTGGGTCTTAGGGTACATGGTACAGGTTCGTCTGTTCAGCATAATGAAGCTATGAAGTCATCAAACTGTGAAGGTGACCCTTTTCCAAATGTGCACAAACTGTTCTGGATGCTTTTTTTCACAGCTGCACACATGTTAAATATTCAGATCTTAGTTAAAAGTCAATATTGATTTGCAATATGGATTTACATCTGAGGATGGAGACAGAGCAAGCCGACAAAAACTAAGTTAGCACGTTGGAGGGGAGACAAAGGGGCTTGCAGCAGCAAACTGGAAGTGTTTGATACGGGTACACACTCGCACAGGCCAAGACTGCACCGCAAACAAATGTAGGCCACATAATCCTGTGGGAACAGTGCGGCCATCAGAATGACGTACCGCAATACCAGCTATCGGGTTGATACAATACGGGGATGAGAAAGGACGAGGATCATTTCAGAAGAAAAAAACACAAGGAGAGAAGCTTTAATTACAGACTCAGGGTGCTTTGTTGTGCTTTAATTGTTGAAGAGAGAAAATGAGGCGTCTGAGAGAGAGAGAAATGGGGATTGCAAGTTTGTAGAGGAGGTGGAGGGAGAAAGAAAGGCTTAGGGATGAAAGCAAAATGAATGCAGATGGTGGGAAACACAATGGAGTAAAATGAAGATATTCAAAGACAATTTAGCATAAATTCCTTCCACCAGAAATCCTCAGAGCAGCTCTGAATTGGGAACAGAAATGACATCACTTTCCTCACCTGCTCCCCCTAACTAGCTTCTATATAATGTGTGATCTGAATTATTATGAATCATCCCAATGACAAATGTCCATGTAATGCCATAAATGTTCTGTGTGTGAGTGGATTTGTTTTATTCAGGTGATGATGCTGATAAGTGTAATGGCTTCCCTGTGAGTGCTGTAGAGTCTGCAGGGGTTCCTGTGAGGTTCTGCATGCACTGAGGAAGCCTGTGGGTTTGAGAAGCTAACTGGGTCACCGAAGCCAGACTTCAAATCCCAGCACCACTAAAGCTTATACTGCCATGAAGAAGTATTTGTGGCCTTCCCTGCAGTTTTTCATCTGCTTTTGCTTTCTTCTGGCGCTTAATGTTTCAAATAAATGCAGAGATAACCTGAGTAGGTACAAATTGTTTTCTGTTTAGCCACATTAGATGATTTTTGAGCTTGAACAGCATGTTGTAAGGTCATTCCACAGCATCTCAGTTGGGTTTAAATCTGGACTTTGACTAGGTCACTTCAAAACATTTATGAAAATATCCGTCCAACGTTTTCTGCTTAGCCCACCTTTAACAATAGATTTCTATAAGATCAATTAACTTAGATAACTCGTTAATCGATAACTTGCATCAGTGCTGTACAATCAACAAATCACTTTTAACAGATCTTGTCTGACAACATGAAGTAGGCGAAAAATCTCAAGAATTACACATTATACATTGATCTAAATACATTTAAGAGCAGATGGAAAACAAAGCCATTAGGAAAAGGTTGTAAAACCAGCTCATGCGCAGTGACACTTGGGTTATGTAGCAGGTCAATAACTCAGAAAATAAATCTAATCCACTTCTGTATGGATCAAACGAGCAAAACATTTAAGATTTTGTTTTGGTGGCTCAGACGTCTAATGAGTTTTCTCTTGTATCAAGATGGCCGACCACCTTTACGTAACATGAAGGGTTATATTTTTCATAATATGATAAATAAAAAAATAATTTAAATATTAAAAAATTGTGTCAGCTGTATTAGACATTGACTGAATAAACAGAAAATTGCGGTTAAGTGTTCATGGCCCCATGAACAGAGTTGTTCATACAGAGGTCTGTGGTTGTGGTTGCTCTTGTCAAAACTTTGTTCTTTAAAGTTCGTTAATTCACGACAGCCCTCAAAATAAACCATCCTGAGGAACTTGTGTTTATATTTAAAGAGAGAACCGCATAAAGTCCATTTTACATCCCACAAAGGGCTCATTTTAGACAATTTATCTTCTTGTATGACCCCGCCATCTTTATTTCTATATCAACTGGCGCCGCTTAAGGATGACAAGTGGTGACCTCCGCTGGATGGCACCCAAACAACAACAACAACACTAAAAAGAAATCTAAGTGGATGTTATTAGTTGATCGATTAGAACAAATTTTAATTTTGTCAGCCATTAATCGACATTTAATTGTAATTATTTATTTGCATCCCTATTGTACAGGTCTGGCAGTGACCTGACCTGCTTGTTGCTGGATGAAGTCAACTTTCCAAAAAAACTGGGAAATCAGGGCTAAGTCGTGGTTTAAAAAGGAGATAATTTCCTTTAATGAGTGAAATCAGTAACATTAATTCAGGTTATCTTTGTCGAATATTAAGAGTGACAAAAAAGCAGAAGGGGGCAAATACTTTTCGACAGCACTGTGTGAGGGTTCCTACATGTGCAGATGAAACCTGTGTGTTTATGAAGCTAACTGGGTCACTGCAAGCACATTTCAAATCCCAGAACAACTCCAACTTATCTGTTGGACTTCAGTTCCAGCTTTAAAGTAATACTGCTGCTGTCAATTTCTTCCTAAACCCGTGGATGAATATTGAGGATTGAGTCAAAGCAAAACAAAACAGCAAAACAGAACAGCTCAGAAATTGGGTTCATATTTTCTATGCAGGTAATTTAGACAAGCAACATGCAGAAGAAGAATGGGAGTGATTTCTCATTTACGTCTAATAAGCCCCAATAAATATGCAGCCTAGCTTCTCCTACAGCAGTCAGTGAGAGCGCAGCTGTCATCGGTTTCACCGTCTCAGCGTGAGTCAGGAGAGGCCCTCGGGCTGAAACAAGTGGCTCCTTCTTCCTCTCATGGACCATCAGTCTTTAACTGGACAGCGCCAGGGAGTTTCCTTGTAACGAGGCAACTCTCCAGAGATTGTTATTTATTGCTCTTGCTGGTTGTTAGAGCAGCTAATGTGGCATGTATTTAATCATCTGTTTTTCTTATGTTCTGCATTTTTGATTGTTTTCTTATTATCAGAATCACACATGACTCTCTTATGTCTGCCATTCTCTCTTAGTTCATGATTCCTTACAGTTTTCTGGTGTTTAGTTGATAAGACACACCTGTTCATTGCTCCACTAACCACACTCCTCTGTTCATATTCTCCTCTATCTTTTTCCAGTCATTGTCAGATCTTCCTGTTTCCTGCAACGCAGTTATTAATGTTTGCCTTCAATAACTTTTTAAAACAAACATTTAATGAGACATTCACATGGCAGCAATTCTCTTTATTGCAGAATTGAAAAGCAGAATTGGAGCCTCCTGCACAACCAACAAGAATGCAGCAAATGGTTTCTGGATGGTGAGTCAACAACAAAACACTTGTCTTTTCCAGCAGCCACTGTACAGCGGTGAAACCAGTTGACCAAACGTGCTGGAGCTCAGCTTGGGTTGCTAGGTGACAGGCTGGGCTTGGCTGGGGTTGCTAGGTAGCAGCATAGTCTGACTTAACAATTGGGAGGTTTTTGAAACGGCTCACTGTCCAGGCACCAAGAAACATTAACCTATTGTCATTAAACGACTGGGCATTTTTTTAGACAGAAAAATGCTCATTTTGTACGAAAATGTGCAAAATGTGATTTTTGCATAATAGGTTTCCTTTAATACACCTCAGAAGACGATAACCAAAGCTGCAAAGGCCTTTCACGCTCCAGATGATTCTTTATGTGTGTCGGCTTCATCCAGTGTGACAGTACTCAAACATAGTTTTTTCTACTCAGGCACACAGCTAAAGTTTCAGTCCTCTTGTCACTGAAGCAGTTCTTCCTCTCTGCTGTCCTCATACCAAATAAGATGGAGTGAAGAAAAACTGAGAGACGGCTAATTAAAGCAAGAGTGAAAGACACTGGCTTAAGGCTAGTGCCTGCCACGACAGGAAAGGGTGAAGCTGATGTGTGAAGTAGAAAATGACCTCTACAGGATGAGGAATTAACTTAAATATGAGGCTGATATTCATATTTAAGGACTCAACAGTTCGCTGTCCTTCTCGCAGTCTTCACTGAGCATTATGAAAAGAGAAAGAGTTCAATGCTTACCTGTTTCCTTCAATGCTTGAGGAAACAGGTAAAAGTGCGACTTTAGAGCTTGACTGTGTCCTCTGATCCCGAAGAATCAAAGACAAACAGGATCTGGGATTAGACACTTCAGACTTACACATTGTGACATTTCACAGCACCACTGCAGATACAGACGACTTTTTTTGGTCCTGCTTTCACATCCAGACGTTAACATGAAGTGACATGCTTGTTAAGACAGCAGCAGAAGTCGCCCAGAATCAGTGTTAAACACCAACCAGGATAGTACATTTACAATGAAAGGCGTTATCAATGTGAACCCAAACAAAGTTTGTCACAAAAATAGCAAAAGCTACCATAAAAGCCAACAGGCAATTTCATTAAACTGTTCATGTTTGGTCTTAAAGCTGCACTGAGGAAGGCATTTTCAAAAAAATGTTGAAACCTCTGACTCACGGATCACCTTTAGCAGCAAAGTTAGCTGCTTGATTTTAGAGCATTTGGGGAAACAATGCAACTCCAGTCTTTACCGGACCGAAGCAGATAAAATTCGGTTAACAACAGCAATGAAACCTTCACAAAAGCACATTGCTCAAGGCATTTTTAAATAGTTACAAGAAAAATAGGCTGTTTGGAAACAACACAGGTTCATGCAAGCATGCCTCTCAACAAATACTGTTCTTTTGTTGGTGATGACATTTATTTCTGCAGCTCCATCTACAAAAATCTGAAACGTCTCTCTCATGTCTTCTATGGGCGGTTTTTATCATTCCTGCTGCTCCTTAATTCTCAGCGAACTTTACATGGATCAGACTCAAAAGCACCAGAGATTTCTGAAATATTGGCCTAATTTCATGTTCTGCTGTTACTTCACCATCCACACCTACCTTTGCCACTTACACCTGATTGAATGCCAGACAGAGTAGATGCTGGAAGAGGTCACCTCCAGAACAAAATGACATACATGTCAAGCAGAAGCAGAGATTGGAATGCTTTAGTTTTTATGTTTTTTATAGAAGAATGACTGAGCTTTCCAACACATTGAACTACTTTTTGTCCTAGTAGTGTTGAGAACATTTCCACAGATTTCCAGCAAATGTTTAGTTTAGTACTTTAAGTAGTTAGACACCCATAACCAGCTAAAAACCGCAAGCTTTTATATGTCTAATTAGAGAACTGAAATGGTTTATTTGACTTTTTCCACACGACTGTTTAATTTGTTTGGACTTACAAAAAACCAAACTAATAGTTTGACTACAAGACGCATTTCTTCACAATAACAAAAAAGTGATACAGGAATAAATAAAATATCAACTATAAAGTTTTAGTGAAAGCTGATTACATCCATTTCTTAAATATTGTAGCATTAGTGTGTTTGCTGCCCATTGATTGAACTAATAAAAACATCTTGCATGCTTGGATCATTTAAAGATCAGAACCAGAAATGTCTTTGATAAGAAAAGTAAACCAAATTGAGTTTAAAGGTTTTTGTTATTAAACAAAGTTTTTCCTAGTTTAATAAACCCTTTCCCCATAAGAGTACACATTTTAATCACAACAGCATTGGTTGTATGGGTGACCAAAGTTTATATCAGAAAGAAAAAATTGTTAAAGTCATCTTAGTTTTAGATTATTTTAATAGAAATCCAAGGAACAACAGAGATTAAACATAATGTTTATGTGTGTATACAGTGCTTTCCATTTTTGCCACCACAGGTGAAAAATACATGAATGCATGTCACAAAATCTCCCACACACCTTGAAAACATTTACCAAGTCCAACAAAGGAGATATCAGCTTAATATATTTGCACAAATGTTCTCTGACGGTAGATGATACTTTATGATTGAACTTTAAGACATAAAGCATTTGAAGCTAAGATGCATGCCTTTAACTATAACCTTTAAAAAGTGTTTTCTCTCTTTTTCTTACATTCTATTTCTAGAAAATAGGTGTTTATTTTATGCTTCTATATCCTACGTTGTTTGTTCACAAACGTCACAAATATTCGGACTCTTTTTTATGCTACAACATTCCAGTATACTCACATATAAGGACCGGCGACCCGTTAATGTTTCACTTGGCATCGCAGTTCTGACAAATGGAGGACAAACACCGTGACCTCCAGAAAAAGAAAGGAGTCTCACACTGGCCACCATGGGGGGGTGCAGGGCTAGTCGAGGACGGCGGAGGGAGGGGGACGCACGCAGCAGTTGGGCCGCCTGACATTTTGCAGCATTGACCTGAAAATGTTCTGCTGCCTCCTTTTGTTCTTTTTCCCACGCTGCGGCGAATCAGCGCCGGAGATGGACTTTCGGAAGGAAGTCTGAGCAATCAGCTTCCTCTCCTGCTCCCTGATTTTGCACTGCAGGTGGCTCTGAATGGCGAAACCAAGCGACTCCGGGTCCACAGACGCCCCGTAGACCTCCCACGTCATCCCCTGTTCGTCCCAGACAACGTCGTGGATGCTCTTATCCTTCTGCATCCCTGACTGATCGTCCTCCTCGTCGTTCTTCTCTGGCTTTATCCCCTGCTCGGCTGAATTTGTTCCCGACTTTGATGCTGCGTTAGCTGCCGTGGTGGATGGCGGACCCTGAGAAAACGCAGCATTGTTTCTATCAGCAGAAGCGCCGGCAGTTTCTGGGGAGGGAGCTTTAGCGGTGGAGGATATTTCAACTCCACTTGCCACTGTGTCCTTCTTGTTGCTGTGCTCGATGTTGATTTGGTAAACTGGCTGAATGCTGCTCAGAGCTGAACCAGGTTCCTTGGGCTTGGCTCCTAACCTGGAGTCAAGCTGCTGGGCCACAGTTGTTGAGCACAAACCTGCAGCTTGATTGGGGCACATCTCCGCCTCTACGGTGAGTCTCTCTGAGGTGGAGAGGGAAGTTGTGTACATCTGATAGGAACCCACGGCTTCATTAACTGGGAAAACAACAGCTAGACTCTGCGCCTCTTCCCTGGGGACTCCACTGCCAGCGAAGGGCTGCAGACTCGGACTTGTACCCACAGCTTTACTGGAAGTCTCTGCGACGGCCTGGACCTCCATATCATGACACTGCTTGGCGGGCGAAGCGAATGAGGTCATAGTGGAGGCCTCCTTGAACTGCGTGCTGAGCTGCTCTCCTGTGCAGACAGCTGTGTCAGTTTGGCTGGTTTCCTCAGACACCTGCCCACACGTTGGCTTGCTTTTTGCAGCCTGGGGCACACCAGATGAATCCTTCTGTGAAGATTCAGGGTGATGTTTATTGGAGGAGACCTGTGTTGCCTTTACTACTGGGAAATCCCTCTCTGAATGTGATGAACATATATTTGTAACTGTAGTGTGGATTTCTGCTCCTTTACCTGCTGGTGGAGGCTTAGTAGAGGTAACAGTTTCCATCCTGTGCTCAGGTTTCTGTGAGTTATCTGGTTCTTGGATTTTCTGTAACGATGTGGTAGATTTGTTTTGTGGAGCCTTAACATCCTGTTGAGGTGAAGGCACTGATTTTTGTGACTGACTGGTGCTGCAGATATTTTTATTTTTATTTGTATTTTTATCGCTGGTCTCTTGTGCTGTGGGTTTGGTTGAAGGTGCCATCTGGACAGGCGCTGCCTCTGAAGGACTCGTCTCTTTTGCAATGCGTGCGTTGATCTTTGATGCTGCGGTTGCAGTCGGTAAACCAGCGGCGCACGTATCCTTTCCAAGAGACGTTTTTATGTTAGCGTTTGAGTCTCTGTGGTCAGTTTTTGTCTCGCTAGCAGCTTGACCTGTTAGCGACAGGTTAGCGGAGTGCTGCTCACCAGCTGTCCCGGGTTCAGATTGTGTCTGCTTCCCATTGCTGCCTGCAGGCATGTCTGCCACCGCGCTGCTAACTGCTTCACCGCCCTTATATGATGAGGATTTATGGATGTGTGGGACAGGGTTGGCAGCGGCACCTGACATAGGCGGGTTATCCTGCTGGTTGGAAGATGAGAGGGCGGCGTTTGGACAAACCTGAGAGAGTTTGAGGTGCGACTCGTCACCCCAGTTGGCGTTAGACTCCTTGTTGGCCAGTGGGTCTGCCACAGCCAGCTGAGGGACCATCTGGACTGTCACTGTCCTTTTAGGATTAGTTCCCATTCCGAATTCACAGTTTGGATCTTCAGATATTGTTGTACTCCAAAAATGTGGGCAGACAGAACCTTAATGCAGCTCCCTAAAACAAGAGGGTAGAAGAATAGAAGTGGGTTTACTTTAAATATACACTGATTAATGCATCACCAAGATTTGTTTTGGATTAGACCTGCATGACACACTTTGTCAAATTGATTTCTCACTTTTAGTAAATTGCAAAAATAACTTGTTAGAGTGAAAGCATGAGAGCAATCTATACTGTTCTCATTTTTACAGATGTTTTGTACTCAAAGAATAAAAAGAGATGCATAATTAGACTTTTACTTTTATAATTTTGTATTAGACACTTTTACTGTTTTAAACGTACAATGCATTAGACTTTTCATTAGACTTTTCAAACCGGAAAGCCACGGTTTTCTTAGATCTTCTCGTTTAGATTTAGATAAATAGCAGTGTGTAACTTTTATTTTAAAAAATATATCTTTTGTACTTATTTGTTAAAACCATGTTGTGATAATAAGAGATAATCTGTGAAAAAAATCAAGCTTCTCTGACTTCCCCGAATTGACCTGCGGTCATGTGAGAAAGTACACAACCAATCAGAAACAACCAATCAGAGCCAGGAGGAGAGTCTTAGTGCTGTCAATCATGTATGTGCTGCACAGACACTCCCCCTTTCTCTCTGATACGCTACAACTGGTTCACCACAATGGAGCCTGCTATGAATGCTCAGGTCAGTTATAATGGCCACTGGCCATTATCGCATTTAGCAGCGCGTACTTGATTTTGATTGACAGCACTTAGAACCTCCTCCTGGTTCTGATTGGTTGTTTTTGACTGGGAGCTGTTCATTTCTTCAGACAACAATAGTAGCTCATGGGAGGAGGAGAAGCTTGATTTTTTCACAGATTATAGTCACAATATAGTGCCAGTTTTAACAAATATATAAGAAAAACATTTTCGTAAAAGTTGCGTACTGTAGCTTTAAAGTGAGAGTTTTTCAGGTTTTTTGTATTTGTCATTCTCACTATCAATGAGACCTAATTAAGAAAACATT
Source organism: Poecilia reticulata (assembly GCF_904066995.2). Taxonomy (NCBI): domain Eukaryota; kingdom Metazoa; phylum Chordata; class Actinopteri; order Cyprinodontiformes; family Poeciliidae; genus Poecilia; species Poecilia reticulata. Next base: position 31,125,392 of record NC_088830.1, on the reverse strand, counting down.
ACTTATTTGAACACAAATAATTGGTGCATCACTAGAAACAAATCTGATTTTTCAGATCAAGTAAATTTTGATTTATAGCCTGCAGTTACAAACTGTCACTCTACGTTAAAGCTCCAGCTGCTCTGTCTTTTGTATTTGTGGTTTTGCTACTGTCTCCACACCATGCATCACAGCAGCAGGTCTTACTAGCATCTTGTAAACCTTCCCTTCTCTCTTGCAGCTATCCAGTCACAAATCACTCCTGACACTCGTCTCCTTCCACTCCATGTTGCCTGCAGTCTCTTCTTCACCTCCCTTGAGCAAAACCTGTTGCTTTGATTGGTTGACCTCAGGTACTTATTAAAGTACCTCTCCTCATTGTTGCTTCACTGTTGCACCTGTCTGCTTCTCATTCTCACATGCCTTCTGTCTTGCTTCTACTAACTTGCATTCCTACACCCTACATGCAACACATTGTTCTCTCCAGGCTCTTTATTTTCAATCCAGATCGTAACATCGTCTGCAAACGCGATATTCTTCGGGATCCACTACTTCCCTCCTTCGATTTAACGACACCTTTCCACTGTCTTACTGTCTTTGTATGGGTCAACCTCCATCTTCACATACGTCTTTGCCTCTGTTTTTCTCTTGGCATCCTATCTTTTCTCTGCATCCTCAAATACACAATATAACACCTTCTGACAACACTTTCAAAGTGAATGTCATAAATATGTTGGTATTTCCCTGCAAGAAATGATTCTCACTTCAACAATTCTTTCCCAAATCTCAACTTGGTCTCGATCAAGAGATGCTAAGACATATAAATGTTGAAAAGAGGCTACTAAATACAAATTCAGTTTGATTTAATGTTTGTTACTGAGGTTTTAGACTTTTTTGATCATTTAACAATTGCAAAAATAATAAATCTTAATATTTACAAATTATGTAATGTGAAGTAGTATTTATTAGGTATGATATTCCTGAATAACACTCTATGAGATAACAAGGGTGTGATGATTCAATCAGCTCACAGAATGAGAAATGCAAGGTACAATGTTCACAACAAAAGGTTAGATCTCAGCAATATTATGAGGAAAAGAAAGAAGCTGCGTTTTTTTATTTATATATACAGCAAATAATTCACAAATCAAAAACGGTATTAAAATGTTTACCTATTTTAGGATACTTGGAGTCTAAGGTGCTCCTAATGCATCTTAGAAAAACAAACAAATAAAAAACAAATGAAATAAAAGCACACAGAAAATGCTAGCAGTGTTTTCACAAGTAAAACAAATATTTCATCAATCTCAACCTTCTCTGACCAGAGTATAACTGTATCTCGTATAATGAGCTCAAAAGTTGCACAGTTCCACCAGGTGTTTGCTAGTTGCTGGTTGCTAGTCTGAAGGATATGAGCTGGGGAGCAAAGAATGTTGTCTGAGGTGGAAGTTCAGAAGCTTGGAAATCTCAGCTCAGAGGAGGAGTTGCGTCTTGAAGGCGGGGCTAGGTCCACCCAGGCGTTTTGCACAGCTGAACGGTTGCCATGGAGATGAATGGATTTCTCAAACATGCATGGAAGACTCAAGGCATCATAACATGATGCAAAGCTACAAAAAAACCATGCTACGCCTGTGAAGCACACATCTTCCTATGTCAACATACATCAACAAACAAAGTTACATTCTGAAAGCAGCTGCGTAGAAATGAATGAGACACACTTGAACTTGCCAACCAACACTGTGGGATACGTGCCTCGACATGTCTTTGCACTCTTAATGGATGGCATGTAGGTCTCTGCGGACCTGACCTTGTGGAAGAACAGCACCAGGATCAGGAAACAGGCCCAGCAAACACTGCTTTCTCCTGGTAACATCCTCGCAGCATACTACAGAGCTGTGGCTCTGATACTACAGAGCTGTGGCTCTGATTCTACAGAACTGTGGCAGATAGTGTGTTGGCAAAATGCAGATGGTGGTGCAAACAATCAAAGTAGCTTTAGGCTCTCCCTTTGGGTGCATTTTGTTTGTGAATTACGTAAACATACAGTGATCCACACCAGTATGCAGACAGATCTATTGAGGATACTCCTCTTTGACAGCAGCTCTGCCTTCAACATCATCATTTCAGACATACTAGCTAGCAAATTTCCCTCAGACAGTGAAAGTCAGGTTCCACCTCTTTCCCTCCAGTAAACTCAGAACTAACTCTCCCCAGGGCTGCGTTCTAGGCCCCCTGCCTTGTTCTTTATATGCACATGACTGCACTCCTGCTAACACTTGTTAAACTGTAGACCAATTTTAATGTAGTCTCACCTCTTCACAACAAAACACAAATTTTATTGATGGGTAAAACCTAGTTTGGACAACTGTATGGTTTTAGAAATAAATCGGACTAATTCGGTCGCACTGATGAACTTTAAAAAGTGCAGTAGTGATACAGAAAGAAATGCATATACAGTTTTAGTTTTTTTATCCATGAAATAACTGATCACAAACTACATTTGTGTAAATTACACAGATATAGAGACAGAGGGAAGTGCACAAGAAGACTGACTGAGTTGCTGAATGTGTGATGTGGGGTTCCTCAGGGTTTGATACTTGGTCAACATTTCTTTTTATGTATACAATAATTTGTGTTTAGTTTATAAGTTGTAGACATAATTTACATTTTTGTCTGTAAAGGAAAAAAATCTGAAATATCCTGTAACCACGGATAAATCAAACAAGGAATCGCTGCCAATGTAGGATTTACTTTGTGGGAATCTGAGAAAATTCTTCTAAAACAAATACAAACTTGATGATTACGTTACCAAAGAAAGCTATGCAAACTGCAGCCATTAAATTTTACCACACAAACCCATTAACTATTCAGTGTTTATCCACATTTATATATTTGGGGAAATAACAAAAATTATGCTCAAAGTAAAGAACAATCAGTTACTGCTTGGTACCTAAAAAGTGTTTAAAATGAGAAAAACCAATGAACTCAGTTCAGAAAAAATTTAATGTCATCATACATGTTTAACAGCATAGTTGTAGAAGTAGGTTAGTTCTGATTTGTTCTTTTTGTTAAATTTTGGTTTATGGGTTTTAAAGACTTAAAGAGGAGCAGCAAAAACAAATGAGGTGGATTAGCAGTTCTTGACACTGACACTGAGATACAGGAAATGTTACTCTGGTGTAGATCATCAGATTATCATACAGCAACAATCTTCAGACAGAGGCCTTTTCAGATTTGCTGTAAGGCTGACTGCTACTGGAGATCTCCACTGCCCACAGGATCACTGAAAATGTTTGGACAAAATGAGATCTGACAATATTTAATTTCCCTCGGAGATAAAATATTTGAATTAAACACTGGATCTATTATTCTGATTATGTAAAACTGTGCTATGTAAAATGCTTTATACATATTTTACTTAAAATGACAATCATAATGTAAATTTTGAGTTTATTTGAAATAGTATTTATCACATTTGCTTTGTGCATTTTACCTTGTTAACTCTTAATGCTATATAAGCTTTAGGTTCAGCCTAAACCTCGTTGGTTTTCTATTTCTTTGGTTTCTTTTGGCCTTCAGTTTGCATGTTGCTAAACTGAAAACACACATGTACATTTTCTTGGTGCATTTTGGCGCCTTTGTACAAACTAAAAATTGCTCAAATGCCTACATCTCTTTAGGACCACAGTGTACTTATCTTCTGATGACTTCCAGCAGGATAAACCACCATACCATTGTGAAGGTTAAATAATTAACGTTTTATCAACTTCCTTGAACATGACAATGAGTTCACTGTACTGTGGTGACCTACACAGACAGAGCCAGCACCTTTGGGACGCGGGTAAACGAAACATTCTCACTCTGGATGTGTTGCTGACATATCTGCAGTAGGGCTAAAATGATTAAACGGATTAATCGTGATTGATGAATTATTAAAATAATTGTAAACTAATTTATTAGTCAATTAAACATTAATTGGAGTATATAGACTTGAAAAAAATGACATTTCCTGAAATAACAATGCAGTCAGAGCAGTAATTAAACCAAAACGTTTTAAAATATTTGTATTTAAGATTTAAAAAAAAACATCCAATGCAGTATTGATAAGTTGAGCAGGAAGAGCTGAGGTTTTTACACGTTGAAATACTTTTTTAGCTGCAGTTAAAAACGTATTTGTTGCAAATGATGAAGAGTTCACAAAACACAACATTTTATTGCATTGTAGGCAATTAATTGTTCATTTTCTTATTTTAAAAAAGAAATGTAACTTTTTGTTTGTTTTTACCTTTTTAAATTAATAACACAAGTTTAAGTGGTCAATTGCAAAATCTGCAGAAAGTGCCATTTTTATCCAGTTAATCAATTAATCATCAGAATGATTAGTAGAATAATCGATTCCTAAAATAATCATTAGCTGTAGACCTAATCTGCAGTAATAATGTGATGCATCATGCTAAAATGGAAACCTCTGAGGAAAGTTTACGATACCTTGGAAACTATTATGTGTCATACAAGAGGGACCTGCAGAGGACGGTGAGGGGAGCTGGGAAAATCATTCAAAGATCCTCTGAATGATTTTGAAAAAAATGACATTTCCTGAAATAACAATGCAGTCAGAGCGGTAATTAAATCAAAACCTATTAAAATATTTGTATTTAAGATTTTTAAAAAAAACGTCCAATGCAATCTGTTCCAGGATCTGTTTGTTTTAATATTTCTTTTTCCTCACGTGAATCTGTTAAAGATCCTAGATGAACGCGGCGTCCTGTTGCATGCTGCTGGTCATGCAACAAAGTGGCAATAAACTTATTTTTTAGAGGGCATTTGTTTATTCTGACCCATTTGCTTTGCAAGGACATCTTCAGCAGCAAGCTGTGTTTACATCGTCTTTTGTTCAGTAAAGGGATTCGTGTAAATCGACTGCCTTGACCTGTGGTGCCTCATATTTCTCCAAGTGTTGATGAAGGTCTTTCATTGTTCTGCTCAACATGTGAAAGCACCATTCTGCAAACAAAGTGCCATCAGAAACAGAAAATCATATATGTTGTCTCTGCATTGAGTGAGGATGCAAAGACATCCAGGTTGTACAGTAAGTTTTTTTTATTGTAATGTTAACCACAGCTTTTGACCATATCCATCGTTTTATATGTGTACTGTAATGATGACATGTCATACAGCCTGTCTCTATGCGCACTCGGCTATTATCAGCATAATTAAAACAGAAACAGTTGGTTGGTGGTTTGGGTCATGAACAGGTTTGGCCCATCTGTGTGTGTTTGCTCTGCCACAATGAATCCGTCTGTCAGTCCTCAAAGCGCAAATGTTTATAGAGACCGTATCCTGGCTGTAATCCTCGCTGGTTACGGTTTTTTTTTTAATCATCTATGGAGCAGTTTGCAAATGACACGAAACAAAAACGGGACTGCAAAGCAGCCTGCATTCAAGCGATGCACTCGACCTATTCAGGCCAATTAAGATCTGTGTCATGCACCGGATCGGAGCTCCTTGTCTCTGAGATTTGCAGCGCTGATCTGACCTTGCAGACATCTGCGAATAATTAACATTCTGATCATAAGGGAAAAAAACGAGGTCGCTTTACCTTGATGTCCGGTGCGATCGGGTGCCGTTTGCGCGCCGCTGTTCGTGAGATGAAGCAAAACCCCGGGAATGAATATGGAAAATTCACCTCAGTGTCGGTGACACCAAGCCACGCCTTCCTCCAGTCTCAGAGGTATTGATCTTCCGCGGCCGAGCAGCGCCAAATCCGAGCCCGGAGTCGACCGACTGACCGTGCGCAATGAGTCACCGCTGGCTGACCGACGGACGCCGCTTCCCAGCTCTTTGTTACAAACTGAGGAGCGTTCATGAAGCTGCCCGCTTTGCAGCAGCATCCCAGCCAGACTGAGCCGTGCCAGGCAGCATGATGAAGGGATGAATGGGAGATGGGATGCAGCATCCTATCTGTGGCCGCCGCAGGCGATCACAGGAGGAGGGTCACTTATTGCGCTGCAAATGTATTACTTTAAGGTCCTGCCGCTGCCGCTGCTGCCTCCTGAGGAAGGCGATCGTTTTCCAGGAGCACAGAAAGGTTATTTCATCAGCGCCCGTTTCTGTCCTGCACAGATGGGTTCGTGAATGAACATTCAATCTGAAGCGGCGCTTTTGACTCAGTTGAAATGTTTTAAAATTAGATTATTTGCTGGTTTTTCATTTTCTGTGGCCGGTGTGGACGTTGGAATAAACGACTTTATAAGGGGGCAGGGGCGCTCCCAGAAAGTTTTGGAGATGAGGGCAAATGATAATTCAGCAGTGATAAACCAAAACCAAAGGGTCTGGAGTTTATTTATGCATGCTGGTGTGTCTAAAAGTGATATTTAGGTCTTATTTAAAATAAATCCCGATTTTCTTTAGGAATTTTTGAACAAATAAATATGTGTAAGTTCAGGTTTTCACATATAACAAAAGAAAAAATCTAATAAAAAAAAATCAGCTTTAATATGTTAGAAACTGCTTTCTTAGCCCCATAAAATTGTTATTCTAGAACTCAGGATAGGATCCTGGAATAAACTGAGAAACGGTTGACATATATAAAAAAAGAGCCGTTGTGAAAAAACAAACAGATAAACAGAAATGTAAATCATTAAAACTTGTCATTCATCCTAATTCCATTAATTAAAAAAACCATAAAAGACTGACTGGCCAGTTGTTGGTGGCAAGGTAAGTGGCACTGATGAAGAATTAAGCTTTTTGTGTTATTAGATATAGAGTTGGCCTACATAAAAAGAAAAGTATACTAAAGGTTTAAAGAAATGCTTTTTTTGATCATAAATTTTTTGTGCTCTTCACCTAATTACATCATGAACCTGTAGAACTTAGCAGTTCTATGTTTGCAATACCTAAGATACTGGCTGGACACCAGTGGGGTATGGCCCCACATTGTCTGTCAGAAATTGGCAAAATAATCACAAATGCGGGTGTTACATCCACCAGGCTCGTTTGATGGGGCAACATTAATGGAGACCACACAAGGATTTAATGTATAAATGAAAGTAGAATTTATTAAGTTATATGAAAGAAATAACCCTGAAAAAAAGAAATGCCTGAAATAAGAAACCAAAATAGATTAAAGCTAAAACCTATAAATAACCAGAAATTAGCAAATGCAAAACCTAACAAAACTCAACCAAAAGATACAAACCAAACCAAGTGGGGATCTGAGAAGAGGGAAGGGAAAAGCCTCCTCTCTGCTGTACGCCTAGCAGCTTTAAAGCTGCAGGACGCCAATCAGGGGAACATCCAACACCTGCAGGGCCTGACTGAAGAACCCTGCAAGGAAAAAGAGGGCAGGGCCCACTGATGCCGTAACAGCGGGCAAGAGATAGACAGAGGTGGATGCAAAATATTTCATGTCAAATAGAAACTTACAATTGGATCAAATGAAGTACATAAAACTTAAAAAAAAAAAAAACAAAGCAGGAACATGCAGGGAAGCTGACTGAGCAGCGCATAACTGAGCAGAGGAACCTGCAGAACAGATATAAGAAAAACCGAAGAAGACAGGAAAACTCAGAAGCATGAAGCTAACAGGAAGTAAAGAGAACTTCCTGTTAGTTCTCTTTACTCTCTTTCTTTTCTATCACAGGATAGAAAGGGAAAAAAGAAACTCAGAAGCATAACTACTTAACAGATTAAGCAAAGTCCAACACATGACAATCGCAATTTTGTGTACTTTTAAAGATTTATTTGAACTTTTTGCTTGGTGCTTGATAATACAGCACATAACTACTGTGAATTTTAATGACAGTAAACAATAACTGCTGCAGAAATTAAAATCTTTGCATGTTGCATCTTCTGCTGTCAGATTTTTAGAGCCATCCAGTAGCTTCATGCTTGGAAATTTGACGTCTCTGCTAACAGAATTGGTAGAGATCCCCGACACTGCTGCAGCTCTACTCTCACTGAAGCTTTTTATGGATAAATAAAGGAAGTAAAATCTACTAGTTTAATGTTTACTTTATCTATTGTAGTGTTTTAGGTCTAAAAACTTCCCCTTGACACTCCCAAGAAAAAAAAAGGCTTTTGTCTGTGTGGCTGAAATTACTAATTGATGTGTTGTTCTTGCACATTCTAATTCATTTAATTTCAACTATCAAATTTTAAAAAAATCTGACACATTCATACAGAAAATAGTTTTAGTGCAAAGCAATGAAAAGTGTTTAAAGACAAGAAACCATCTGTTTATGTTTTCAAACACTTGCTGCTTCCACATTTGCAGTGAACGGGTGAACACAGCCCTCTTATTATGCAGTAGTTTATGCAACCTCTGATATTTGCTAATGCGCTGCAGTTGACCTGCTCTTCTCCGCCTCTCACTACTTGATTCATTCTCCGCAGGGCAGCAGTTGGTTGAGTTCAGGCATGAATTTCAGACTGCTTTCTGCCTCTGATATGGAGAAAATACACATGCAAATTTCGTTGTAGACGTTTGGATCATTTAAATATCTCTCTCTGATCCCTCTTTAGCTCAAGTTTCTTGTTATGTCATTGTGGAAAGATTAAAAGTGGCTCCACTTCTAGGACAGGATTTTACTCTTCTGTAATATTTCACAGTGTTGGAGCATAAGAGGGGAAATTTTGACCACTAATTCTGTAGATTCTCCAGATTTCTGGGTTTCCAGTAAGATTTAGATCTAGAGATGAAGAAGGTTGACATTTAAGTTATAATTTTTGGTTTATTATCCCACTGAAAGATTTAATGACCAAAAATTACCAGGTTTTTAACAGATCCATCAGATTTTGACTTCAAATTAGTCCAAAGAATTCATGAAGCCATACACTGGGCTTTTAAATGAGAAACGAGCCCACAGCATCACAGATCCACCACCTTACTTAACAGTAGAAACAAAGTACACGCTCACATGTGTTTGCAAAAAGCTCAGTCTTTGTCTTATCTAACCAAAACATAAAGATCCCTCCACAGTTCTAGTTTGAGGAAAATATGACTTGTAAGGTCAGGCAACATTTTTTAAATTCTTTTAAATTGACAAATAAAATCTTAAAATTACAAAATATGCTTGGTACAACATAAGTTCTTTGTCCAGGTTTTTGCTTCTGTTGCAGTTTTTTAGGATTATAAGGCCACAAATAGTCAACCCCTACTATTTTTTATTTTTTTTTAGAAAATGTATGTCCTGAATTATTTATGTTTTGAATCTAAAAAAAATCTAACAATTTTGTTTCAAATTTTTCATGTTTTAATCTATTATCTGAGCAGACAATAAAATAAATGTCACATGATTTTTTTGCATTAAATAAATAAATTTGCTGTCAACTTGATGGTTTTGTCCCTCAGGACAGAAAGTTTGGACACTTCTGGTCTAATAATTTTCAATCTTTGCTGCAGTTCTGTTATAGTGAACTTCACAAATGTTTATTTATTTATTTATTTATTTATTTATTTATTTACTGCATCCTCCTCAAACTTACCACTGTCTCCTTGGAAGCAAAACATTAAGAAATGAGGGCTGATTAGAGGTTTTTGCACAGTACTGCTACTGGGTGCGCCATTAAGTAAATTAAAGATCAAATTTCAGTAATTTTTTTCATTTATGCTGTTTTAAAATAGAACAGTCTTAATTTCAGCATTATAGTCTGTATCCTGACTCATCCTCCTCTAATCTTCAGACTATTGCTAGAAACTAAGTGCTTACTTTGGGGATTGGCTTTTCAAATATAGCCTGCCTCAGACGGAGCTCCTCTTCTAATGCAGTAATTGTATGGGATAGACCTCCAGCCCGTGAAAACCCAGAGGGACTGATTAGGTGAGAGACTGTGACTTAATTAAAGTCAAGTGCACCAACGGTGACAATCTGAAGATCGGCAGCATTGTTGATAAACCAGATTACTGCTCAAGCATGAGGGGAAAACTGTCTGTGGTTTGGTGCTGGATCTTGCTGCTGTTTTAACAGTGTAACCACTAGTCTAATAGCAGCAGAATTACTCATCTGCAAATAAATACTCATTATAAACACCTCATATAAATGTATAAAACTATTCACACAGTGAACTTTGTACCATTTTCATTTGTGAATTGTGCAACGCAGCTGGAATGAATTGTTTTAAACATATTTTAAGGACAATGGAGAATGTTTTGCATTATTATTATTACTTCAGCTTTGAACTTTATCTCTGTTTTTTACTCCTCATAGATGCTACATCTAGCCTGTAGTTCTTTTTAGTTGAGATACTGCAGCTAACAACTTAATGTTCTCAGTTCATAGATGATACTCTTGCCCTGTCTTTCAGTGCTTACCCATCCTTGACAAAGCCATAGGATGAACTTCTACAGCAAATAATTTTTATGTGGCCTCTTTTGTTTCCTTTAAAAATGTTGCAGGGTTTCATAAAATAAAATAAACTGACAGGAAACAGCAGTCAGCATGTTTTTATACATTGTCGGGTTTTCTGTTTCGCACTAAAACTCAGACTGAATATCCATCCATCCATTTTCTTTACACCCTTGTCCCCCAGTGGGGTCGGGAGGGGTGCTGGTGCCCATCTCCAGCTGGCGTGCCGGGCGAGAGGCAGGGTCACCCTGAACAGGTCGCCAGTCTGTTGCAGGGCAACACAGAGACACACAAGACACACAACCATGCACACACACACTCACACCTAGGGACAATTTGGAGAGGCCAATTAACCTGACAGTCATGTTTTTGGACTGTGGGAGGAAACCGGAGTACCCGGAGAAAACCCACCATGCACAGGGAGAGCATGCAAACTCCATGCAGAAAGACCGGGGCCGGGAATCGAACCCAGAACCTTCTTGCTGCAAGGCAGCATCTCTACCAACTGCGCCACTGTGCAGCCCCCAAACTGAATATATGAATGTTTTTCTGCTTCAGTTGATTTCCTGGGAAAAGCCCAGAAAACTGGAATTCAATGCGCATGGTCGTGTGTTTTTTTGTCCACCAGATGGCGCCGCAACAGCCCTTCTGTAAGATTTGAACTGGTGAGTTCAAAGACATTGTTCTTTCAGTTCCGTAATGTAATTCCAACTTGATTTTTAAATATTTTACATCGTTTTTGCTAGTTATTCTTTTGGAAAATTTTTAAAAACACTCAGTACGACTGATATTTGTTCTTATCAGTCACAAACGTTTTGTTTTCTTAGTACACGCAGTTGAGTAGCTGTGGGTTGGAACTGAATCTGAACGCACCAGAATCATAGCGCCGTTGTCAAGAGATACGTTGCTAACCTTTTACCTCGAACACACGGGTTAGCTTCAAAGCAGAAGGAAATACTTGAGTTCTGTAACATTTTCCAACAACAATAATAAGGTAAGCTACAGCACAACTGGTTTCTAATCATCAGCGCTGCCACACGATGTGTTTGGGACGTAACCAAGTCCTGGTGATGCAGGAAGCTAACAGACAAATCAATGGCAACCTGTTGTTCTGAGCTGTCACTTGTGAATTTTAATGCTAACTAGGTTAGTCTGTGAATTAAATGATGAATTATAAGATAACAACTGGGTAATACCAACATGCTTTGGTTACTAAATGGCGAATGAACTCGCGGAACATTTGTAAATTAACGGAATAATCATGGCACTTTGAAGTTAGCATAGATGCTAACACAGTTATGCTATTGTTTTGGCTGTTTCAGCCTCATGGATGATGTCGTTCTGAGATTTCAGGCGGAATATTTGTGCCTTACGCTGACTTAGAATCACCAGACCTTCTGGGAAGCTGCCTGGGGACGAGTTTAATGTCTTAGGGGACATTGTTGCTGTGAAACAAACAGATGAGTTTAATTTGTGTCCTACTAACATCGACGCAGTGGTCGGTGTGCAATAGAAAGTATATATGCTCTGTCAAGTCTACAAGTTTGTATTTTTATCTGAAAATATAAAACTAGAGGAAAACTTTCAGCTGTAGTTTTTGAATTAATCAGATGAAATTAATTATCAGAAAAAAATATTCTAAAAAACTAAAAATAATCAGATAATTTTTTTGCAGTTGTCATATTTTGATAAATATAAGTCAGAATATTATGACTTGTCTGTTATATAGATCATTGTTCTTCCAGTAAAGTTTTATAAAAAGCTGGAAAGCACAAGGGGTTAACATTGTGTGCAGTCAGAAGGTTTATTACTAAAGTATCAGGTGTTTAAATCTCTACTTACATTTATGGTCAGTGTATTGTATGATTTTTAGAGCAGAAAGAATGTTATATTCATATTCACTTTTATTTGAAATTTTCCATTAATTTTGTGGAACCATGATATTTTTTAATCAAAAGTTCAAAGAATCTCTTACTGACCCATGTCTTCCTTCACTGACACTGGCTCTTTACTTCCCTTTTGTTAAAATTATTTGTACTTCATAATTGTGTATTAATTTATTTTCTTTCGTAAGCTGGACATGAAGGAAAATTTGTATCCAAGCAAAAAAGAAATATAAGTGGCAGACAGCTTCCTTTCCTAACCAAAAATGTCTGAAATTGACCAAAAATGAACAAGACCCCATTCACTCTTTGTTCTCTCTAAAGATAAAAATGAAAATGCTTCTAAAATCGATTTAGAAAAGATGCTCCTGCTTGTTTCTTTGCATATATTACAGAAATGTTTAAGCGTATCTGGCAGTATATTTACACATCACTGCTGAGATCCTGGTTAAAGTGGCTCCTCAGGAAAACGACAGGGACTTGTGAGCTGCAGAGGATTTGCTCTGGATACAAACCAGGAGCCACGATGACAACAAAAGCAGGTAAAATACTCCTCCACCAGTAATCCTCTTGTTGCCGGGCAGTTTCCACCTTTCACTAATCTGCTCCCCGTTTCCTTGCCTTCCAGAATACTCTCTCCAGTCATCTAAAAATAAAGTAAGATATCCAAGCTAAAATGTTGTAAATTTCAGGAAAGAACAGATCTAAATGTAAAGTATATCTAAAGCTTGCCAACCGTTTCTCAAGCCAACAGTCTGAGAACACTGGTACTTTTGTTTTTCCTTCATTGAATTAAAAAAAACCTCTCAGGCTGGTCATTGTTTATTTTACTTATATATATATTTTTTATGTCTGATGCACTTCTGTGTTGTTTTTTTGATTGTTTTTCCCTTCACAGGTTTTGAGATTAGCTTTGGAAACAAACAAGGAAAATATAGAGGAACATGTGAATGAGATTATGAAAGAGAAGGAAATCAAACCCCATTCAGATCACCTGTAAGTTTACTTTCACATCTTCATCTTTTAGTTGTTTCGTTGTAGTTATGAGCGACTCGTTGCTCCTTTCTCTGTTCGTCTTGCAGATTTAAGGCAAACCTGCACATCTGCCTGCTGCAGATAACAGGATACAGCAGATTGTATTTTTGTGTGGAAGACTTGAGGAAGGAGGTCTTCAACTCGGACAACCCAAAACACGAGGCCATGCTGTTGAAGGTGTGGGTTTTATAGTTCTGTGCAGGACATGTCAGATGATTTTAGTAAATTTTTAACACATCGGTATCGGCCCGATAAGTAAAACTGGACCGCTATTAATAATTAATGTTTATTTCCAAGAGGGCTGCAACTAAATTATTCTCCATAATCTTTCTCTTCAATCAAGCCGCTGCAGATGACGGCGGACGTCTTTGGTCCTGTGGTCCATTCCAGACGCCATTTAGATGTTTGACTGTAGAACTTTGTGTTTTTAGCTTTGGGACTTGTTGATGCCGACAGTGAAACTGGAGTCCAGGATAACGAAGCAGTGGGGAGACATCGGTTTCCAAGGAGACGATCCAAAGACGGATTTCAGAGGAATGGGCCTGCTGGGTCTCATCAACCTGGTGTGAGTAGTTATCACGTTACTTCAGATAAACGAGCACTTTTTAACACAAGTTAAGTACAAATACAGTTCTCCAACATCAGTAATAGAGGATTTAGAAGAATATAACATATTGTAGCTCTATGCAGTGCCTCCCAAAAGTATTTACACCCCTTTTTCACATTTTGGCCCATTATACCCAAAGCCTTTGCTGTAGTTTAGTGGGATTTTGTCCTTTAAACTAAGACTATGCAACCTGTGACCTTTTACAGTAGATCTTTTTAACTTAAAAATGATAAAGATCAAACAAATGTTTTTAAACATAGATATCATAAAATATGCAGATTTTTAGCAGTTTTTCCAGTTTTCTCATGAAATAAGTGCAAAGAATTTGCACAGAAGTACCAGAATTTTCTTCAAATCCATTTTCTTTTCAGATCCCAGATTAGTTAGTTCATAAAAAATGTAGCGTTGTTCTTCCTCCTTCTTCAGTTTTTACAGCCACTCCATGTTTTACTGGATGAAGTTGTTTATTCAGAGAATTAACCCCCAAGTTGGGCTGAAATAAATCCCGACGTTTTTTTGTTTTTCAGCTTTTTCAGTGAAAACTACACAGCAGAGTCTCGCCAGGTGCTGTCTCATGCAAACCACCCCAAACTGGGGTAAGAGGCAGTTATTTCAGCATCCTTTCTGTTTGCTTGTGGAAACCTGCTTGTGTAATAGACGTGAAATTTGTTTCAGGTATTCATATGCTATAGTTGGGATCAACCTGACAGAAATGGCGTACAGCCTGCTGAAGAGCGGCGCTCTGAAACCACATTTCTACAATTCAGTCCCAGGTTCTCCGGAGCTCGAGGACTTCCACCACTTTTACTGTGAGTCCCTGTAGTGCTTCATAAATCCATTCAGACATATTTAGCTTCCATATTTGGTCATAATGCAGCCACAGACCTCAGTGTGTTTTATTTAGATTTTATGTGATTGGCCAAGACAATGAAAATTGGAGTATGCACTAATGTGTTCAATACTTTCCGGATGGCGATTGTGGCTTAGTGGGTGGAGAAGTCGTCTTGCAAACTGAGGGTTGTGGGTTTGATTCCAGCTTCCTCTTTAAACCCAAGCTGCCTGCCGATTGGTGGGTGAATGGGTGAATGTGCCTCTAGTGTAAAGTGTTTGATTTGACTAGAAAGACACTGAAATTCAGTCCGTTTACTTTGTAGAAAAGCTCAGCCTTTTCTGCTTGGCTGAACATCAGTACAAGGTTTTTTTTAATTAACTGATCAATAATTAGAGAACTATTTAAATGCCTAACAAGACATTTTGTTTTACAGAATATGAACCAGGTGAAGCTAAAACTGCCACTGTAGGACTTCACATTTTCACAGATAAAGATTTTTTTAAATCTTAGACACAAAATGTATGTTTTATAGCACACGTTTGGCTTAAATACTGCTCTAAGTATCTTGTAACCCTTTTTGAGTCTATACATTCCAGGTACCAATTATTGCAATATTCAATTCATCACAATTAATCCAATTAACTGCTGAAGCCTTAATCAACAGTAGTTTTCTCTTACATAAAGACACCACATAAACTAAATGATGGCCGCCCGCCCCGTGACGTCATGCTGCACCGGGTCTATACTGAGGTTTGTGGTTGTGTTACAAAATATGGAAGATTTTTCCAAGCCACCGTGTCTGTTCCACGTTTCTCCTTCTCAGTGTGGAAGTTTTTCTTCAGCCTCTGTTTTACTTTCCAGGTTATCTTGCGTATGAGTTTGATAAATTCTGGGTTGCCGAGGAGCCAGAGAGCATCATGCACTTCAATCAGTACAGAGAAAAGTTTCTCAACATAGTGAAGACTCATCTGCAGGACCCTGACGTGTCTCTCACACTGACTGTCGCTTGCAATTAATGTGCTTTGACACATTTTACACTAATCTCCTTGTTTACGTCCCAGTTGGATCTGATTGAAGGAGGCGGGATTGTCAAAGAAGACCCACAACAAGCAAACTACAAATCGTAACTTTTTCAGTTTCTTTAGTGATACTTTAGTGGTGCCCAGTCAACCTTCGTCCAGAACGACGACTGTTTTCCACATGCAGCACAAATCCGAACCCCTGTACCTCCGAAAAGTGACCATTCCAGAGACTGTTCAGAGAAATGAGAGCTGCTGCACAAGACTCAGGTGGAGATCATGACTCATGAGGCTTTAAGCACCTTGGTGATCAAATTTTCACATTAAAAATGTAATTACCATGTTTCCTTGAGTTTAAGGTCTCTGTGTTGTGACAGTTTTACCCTCAGGTTATTCATGTTTATGTCCTGAGCTCATGACTTAAACATAAAACATGGCGCTCCATCGTTGTGTGTGGTTTAATATCTACCCACTCGTGTCACGCTTTGCACCTTGTTTTCAGTCTTTATTTCCCAAGACTTGAGTTTTTATTGCTCATTACATTTTATGCTTCAGTTTGCAATTTCGAGGAACTTTCTGCTTGAAGTCAATACATTTCACATTTGAATTAAAAATTGTTGGTGTGTTAAAGTGAAATATACATGTATAAAAAAATGTATTAAAGATGAACAAAAACACGTTTTACACATTTTAATAACAAATCATTTTATTAAGATGTAAATAAGTGCTGGTTTAGGCTACCTGAGCAAGTTCTGACATGCCTTACATAAAGTGCAAACTTGTGTCAACGGCTTTCGCTCCCATAGTGACTGCATTGGTTCCAGAGTATAAAAAAAAAGTAAAAAGTTAAATACAGCACTCTGCTTTCAGGGGAAATGGAGCTTCAACAGAAGCTGGTTTTCCCTGTATTAGAGGTACAACATCCAGGTTGTTTTGAGGTTTACGTTCAGGCTTTTGAGTCGGGTCTCAGTTTGGTGCTTCGATTCTTCTGGACACCATCATGGCTCTCTTGATTTGCTCGAATGAGACGAACATGACGACATTCCAGGATCCCAGTCTCAGAAACGAAGGCATAAACCTGGAAAACAAGGAAATTATCAATACTAATGTAGAGCCTTTGAAAAGTATTCATACCTCCTAAATTATTTCGTTGGGATTTTGTGCATCGTTGAGAAAAGGAAGGAAACTGTTTGTGGTTTTCAATCCTTTACAATAAAAATCAGTTTAATTCATCCTCACTGGTGTCAAAACTAAAGTGGATAGAGTATCAGAGTATCAGTATTTAATTGCATTTTATTCTGGACTTTGACTAGGCCATTCTAACATGAATATGTCTTGATGTAAACCAGCCCACTGTAGCTCTGGTTGAGTGTTTAGGGTTTATGTTCAGTAAATCTGCCCCAGCTGACGGTGTTACAGAGTCTAATAGGTTTTCTTCTAGGATTGCTTGTAATTACTTCCACCCATCAGTGGCGCCCCCAAGTGGTGGCCAGGGGTTTTCTGTGGCCACCCTGAAGACAACCACCACTTTAATAATTCATGTTCAGTTCATACAAACACATACAGACACCGTCAAACAAGACACAAATGTAAAGCCCAATAAATGAATACATTTACATGTGTGCCTGTCTTTACTTCCTTTTTTGCTTCTTTCTTTTACATTATTTTTTCTTCACTTTTCTGTAATTCTTTTTCTTTTAGCTTTTTTCCTTACTTTCTTTACTTCCTTTGCTTCTTCCTTTAGTTCATTCCTTACTTCTTTCTTTTTTTTCTTTTGATTTTTTGTCTTTCTTTGCTTTTTTCTTTACTTCTTTTTTCTTTACTTTCCTGTTTTCTACTTTCTCCCCTTATTTGTTTCTTTGCTACTTTCTTTCCTCGTCCCATCTCACAACCTCTATGAACATTTTCTAGGGTCGCCACTGCCATCCATCTTTTCATCAACTTTCAGCTTATCTCTCTCTAGAATTGAACAGTGTTCCCACAGCATGATGCAGCCACCACCACGTTTTATGACGTGGATATGGCTTTACAAGATTAGTTGTGTTTTCACCAAGAGTCCTCTAATTCAGTAATCAGGTGGCTGATTCTGAAGACCCTCGGTTTTTATTTTGCAGCATCAGAGTAGATGGGGGGAGGTTCACCCTTTGTAAAAGGCAGTTGGTCCCTCTTTAGTCATCATGGTCCAGGCGCAGTTGATGGCGCTGCGGTACTGGCCTGGTGGAGAGTTCATGTATCGTGTTTTCACCACATCCACTGGGGAGGCAATCACCGTGGTGACAAAGCCCGCTCCGAACGCAGACACAAAGTGGCACGGAAGATTATCTGTGGGGAGATAATGGAGGATCCCATCAACTGTGAGGTGATTGTTCTGGGTCTGTGTCAGCAGTCCGTGTAATCTGAATGGAGCGGAGAGGATGGTTGTGATAAATCTCACATTAACTACTGTATTTACAGCTTTCTGTGACGGGACATTGCAACATGTTCTGTACCAGGACGGTTATCAGCTGCACGGGAGGGAGGTGGGAGGGTGGGGGAGTCTGGTCCAATCGGCAAGCTCCTCTCAAACAGGAGCGTTAAAGGAGAGCATATTATGGCACGTTGTTGAAAACACACTCCTATCTCATGATTATTTATTTTTAAGTAAAGCTGCAGAATGTAACTTTTATGAAGAATTTGGTTTTTCATACAGAAGAGCTGTGTCTCGGAGGCGGGGCTAGGTCCACCCAGGCGTTTTGCACGGCTGAATGGTTGCCGTGGAGATTAAAGGGTTTCTTAGACATGCATTAAAAAATCAAGGCAACATTCCAGGTATATTTTTGATGTTGGAATAACTTCATAACATGATGTAAAGCTCAAAAAAGTCAATTTTACATGATCCTGTTTCATTATTATATAATAAGTTGGCTTGCCATAGAGTGCCAGGCTGGGGAACTCTTACCTGACAACAGTTTGTGTCTGAGAATGGCCTCTTTGATCAGGTCATAGGTAACCAGTTCTGTGCAGTTCACCAGTGCATTTCTTGTGATGTTAGGTAATGTTCCTGAAGAATACACACACACACACACACACACACACACACACACACACACACACACACACACACACATACACACACACACACACACACACACACACACACACACACTTAAAGCATTACTCAACAACATTGTGGATTTTGTCCCCTGACGTGGGAACCTCTCCTCTCACCTTTCCACAGGCCTCGTAAGCCCTCATTGAGGAAGATTTGCCTGTACGCTTGCATTGTGCCGTTGTAGCGCCGCGCCACGCCGTTCAGGTTCATCTGGGCCTGGAATCGAACCTTAACCACGTCGGTGGGTTGTGCAAACGACACCGCCATGGCACCTGTTGTGCAGCCGGCCAGTATCCGCATCAGCACGCCTGGATCTGGAGAGACGTGGAAGAGTAGGATGTTCTTAGCTTGTTTTAGAATTTAATATATAGAATTTCTTTATAAATGGTGCAACAGGAATGTTACAATAGACGGACTGCAGGATTTTGCTCAGCCACCAGAACCATGCTACATGCTAACCTGTCCTAAAACATCCTAACAAGTGTTTTTGGTGTAGTTTCTAATACAAACATAGTACACTTGAGTTAAAACAAAACTCACTGACAAGTAACTTTTTAGCAACAAAGGGGCTTGTATTGAGTAAATAATTTCTGACGTAGTACTTCTTCATCAATATTAAGGATTTATTGACCTAAAACAAGTTCATGTATCTTCCCAAAAAAGTTTTAAGTTAGTTTTGTCTTATTTATACTAAGACATTTCCACTAGAAACTAAATGAAAAGACTTTGTGTTTTTGCAGTGTGCAAGTGAAATCCTACTTTCTTTGCCTCCAGTGTAGAAGTTTTTCACGTTGTCATAGAGACCGATTCTGATGGAAGCGAAACACAGCTGCCTCTGCAGTCCGGCCACCAGCCCGTTATACAAGGACCTGGGCCCCTCGGTCCGGACCATGGTGCTGATGGTACCAAACACCCCTCTGTAGCGGATGCTACCCACCGCTTGCTTCTCCCCTTGAATCTGAGGAAGAGGTCCCATTTAGACTTTTCTAGAAAACCAGAAGATAAATCTATTCTGCTGCAAACATCATAATTTGAACCCATTTGGTAAAATTATATTTTTACAGACAAAGAAGGTTTTTTTATATTAATTGTAAAATGTATATATTTTTTGTACATAGACTTTTAGAGTCTATGTTTTCCAGTTAGTGATTAATCGATTATTAAATTAGTTGATGATTATTTCAGTAATCGGTTAATCATGATTGATTCGATTAATCGTAATTTTTTGTTGCCGTTTCTGTTTCTGGAGAAAGGGAGAGAGAGAGGGCTGATCAATGTACTATTAGTGAATATTATCAATTGGTTGATATTGTGATAATAATATTTCCATTCATAGTGGCTTCTTCTAAGATTATTTCTATATTTGGTTAATCGCAATAATTGTTTCTGCCCTAATTTCCATCTTGTTGCTGTTTGTGTTTCTGGAGAAAAGGATACAGAATTGGTCAATGTAATATTAGTGAATATTGTCAATTGACTGAAATTGCAATAGTAATAGTATCGCACCCAATACTAGGATGCACAAATCAGTGCACCCCTAAATTTGAAGTGAAGAAGTCACTTCAATCAATCAGTTTATCTTTTTTGTATATTTCTGCTAAATTCATCCAAGCATAGGCTTTTTAGAAATACCGTTGTATATTTTTAAAGTATATATAATTTTAAGTGAGTCATTCTTTTCTCTTTCTTTCATGGCCCTTTTTAGAGTCTGCACTCCAGCTAAGGATTAATAGATTACTAATCATTACTAGATTAATAAATCGATTAATCAATCACGATTGAGTCGATTAATTGTTT
This sequence comes from Poecilia reticulata, assembly GCF_904066995.2. Lineage (NCBI taxonomy): Eukaryota > Metazoa > Chordata > Actinopteri > Cyprinodontiformes > Poeciliidae > Poecilia > Poecilia reticulata. The sequence continues at coordinate 31,104,803 of NC_088830.1, read as the reverse complement.
CAGCCCTAATTTCCATCTTGTTGCCGTTTGTGTTTCTAGAGAAAAGGGGAGAAAGTTGGTCAATATAATATTAGTGAATATTGTTGATTGGCTGAAATTACATTACTAATAATGGTTATCGATATTGGTCCAACTTTTCAAATCGGTGCATACCTAAATCTGGGTGAAGAAGTAACTATAAATTATTTACACATCAAAATTATCTTTTAGGAATGTCTTCATTTATTTTGAAATACTAGTTTTTTTTAAGTGAATCACTTATTTTTTAAAGCAAATAGTCATTTGCTTAATAATTATCCATCCATCCATTTTCTTACACCCTTGTCCCATAATGGAGTCGGGAGGGGTGCGGATGCCCATCTCCAGCTAACGTTCCGGGCAAGAGGCGGGGTCACCCTGGACAGGTCGCCGGTCTGTTGCAGGGAAACACAGAGACACACAGAGACAAACAACCATGCACACACACACACCTAGGGACAATTTGGAGAGGCCAATTAACCTGACAGTCATATTTTTGGACTGTTGGAGGAAACCGGAGTACCCAGAGAAAACCCACCATGCACAGGGAGAACATGCAAACTCCATGCAGAAAGACCGGGGCCGGGAATCGAACCCAGAACCTTCTTGCTGCAAGGCAACAGCTCTACCAACTGCGCCACTGTGCATCCCTTGCTTAGTAATTAATCGATTATTATTTCAACAATCAATTAATCACGATTAATTTGATTAATCGTTTCAGCCATAAACTGATTACTATCATAACTTGCTGCTACCTGTAGTCTGACTTTGGCTGTGTCCAGAGGAAACGTGACGATGTCCGCTATGCAGGCTGCTGCTCCGGCACTCGCCATCTTCACACCAAGAGGAGGAGGCACATCTGAGGGCTTGAGTCCCACCATGTTCCCTGCCTCTGCAAACAATAAACATCTTTGATTTCACATTAAATCAGCGAACACTGAAGTCTCAGTTAGAGCTGCATAAGGCACTTACACTGTTTAGGACTAATTAGAGGTTCTTGTTTTGGTCCTGAGATGTTACCAGGCAGGGTTTGAAGGACCAGATGGTAATCCTCGAAGGGCCCTTCTAGCACAGAAAGGGAAGAGGCGTCTTTCGCTCTGTAATTATATACTTACTGTCCGGTTTTTATGGCATCCACAGAGAGGCGTCACTGTGCACTTTCGTGTGCCCGGGTTCAATCAAAGTCCACTCCCTGCGAGATAATCAATGTTCAATTCACCTGACGGGGCCTGTCAGTACAAACAAGGAAAAACAAATTCTGTTGAGAGTGAAAGAAAATGTATATCTCAAAGTTCTTAGACATAATTTAACATCTTTATTATTTGGATGCCCACATCTGGTGCAGAGTACAAATATGTGTCAGCAGATTTCCCACATAAACAGTCAATAATATTAGGTAATTATTTACACAGCAGGAACATTGCTGATATCTGAGCGTTATCTGGTGAGTTTTTTGGGGGCTTGTCCGGGCTTCCAGCCAATAACAGCACAAACATGCAAACAGCAGATTCACAAACCCAATCCCCAATCACTTCTGCAGACTTTACAGCAGTCACAATTTCATGCTGGGTTTTGTTAACTGTCTTAGTCTGAAGATACATATCTGTCACTTCGTTCATGTTTCCTGGTTGTTTTTTCAGTTGTTTGTGTCAAATCAAATGTGAGGAGACATACATGTGAGCGGTGACGTTCATCCATGACTGAAGTTCAATCCACAGAAGATAAGAGCTTTGAAATCACATCATGTTATGGCAGCAGCTCAGTCTGTTATACAAGAATAAATGTACATATGCAATGACTTACAGAAGTATTCACACTCCTCAGACATTTTTACATTTTCATGTTTTCACCCGCAAACTTTGATTTATTTTTGAATGAGATTTTAATTGTGAAGTGGAAGGAAAATGGTTCCGTCCATCCGTCCGTCCATTCGGTTGTAATAGTGAAAAACAGTAAACTACATCAGAAAGTAAATCAGAACAAATGCAGTTTAGTTCTAATTTACAGTAACTCCTCTCGTCATCTACAGGTTTAATAGGACTGTTGATTCATTTTCATCTTTAATCAGCTACTCAGGAAATGGTTTGTCAAACTGATCAATTCCTTGTTTTCCAGGTTTATGCCTACATTTTCCTAAAAAGTTACTGGAGAGTTAGTATACCTGAAATAAAACAAACCTAAAATGTTGTTTATGTTGCCAATGTCTGTTTTTATTATCAAAATAAACTCATAAAATGGGAGTCAACATCGTTTAAAAGCAGCTATGAAACAACATTCTTTTGCAGATGCCCAACCATTTAAAAATGATATGCGATTAAATTAAAATATTCTATCATCTAAGGTTTTTAGTTGAGCTTACCCAACTATAACAATACAATTTTAGAAAGAAGAACATTTTTTAGGAGATTCAAAGCTATAATAACTTCCAGCCTTTTTAACTGTGTTTGGGACCTGAAACATTTTGAGTAATTTCACTTAATAAAATTTCCCTTTTAATGAAAAGTCACACGAACTCGAACTCTTTCAACTGTTCCTTTCAGAACAACAAAATGTTCGATGGATTAATAATTTATTGCTCCATCAGGAGTCCACAGAAGACTTGTTCCCACCAGCCAATGGTATTCTGGTTTGGTGTCTTACTGAGCTGTGATTGGACGACCGTGACCACAACCCACACTGACTCGGACATTAGAGACGGATGAGTGGAAAGGACCGAGGTTTGTTTTTCTCGCTGTGTGACACACACGCACACGCACACGCACACGCACACACACACACACACACACACACACACACACACACACACACACACACACACACACACACACACACACACACACACACCTGCTGTGAGAGAATCAAGACTGGAACTCATTTGAAAATAATTACTTTAACATTTTGACTATAATAACTCATTTGGGGATTTTGAAACTGAATACTTTAGCATTTCTTAAACTTATTCTGTAAACTGAATGCTGTTCTTAGAAATGTTTTCTTTTTTAAATGTATTGATTTTGCTTTAAAAATCTGTGGACTTTGCTGTGTTAACTCAGTCTGTGCCAGATAAACTAGCGTATCCATCCGGTTCTGTCCACACAGCCGGCTGCAGCTGGGGGTGTTTGGTACCTTCACGGGTCATTAGGTCAGAGGTGGAGGGGCAAGCGATATAAATTCATGCACCCATTAACTTTTGGGTTGTAACAAACGTTATTCTTACAACCCAATTTCTAATAAGTGGAAGAAAATAGATGGATGAAAAAGAATCTTTATCAGGGGTGTCCAAACTTTCTGGTTTGGGGACCAAAACTATCAAGTTGAAAGAACTAAGAGGGTCACAAATAAACACAATATTTTAATGTAATGACAAAAGCTATTGGATTTCTGTACGAGAAATGTGTAAATTGTAGATTTTAAACAAAAAAAGGTTTGCAAATTAAAAAAACAAAAAAACTATACAGTACATTTTTCATCTTCTGGATTTTCTTTGTCTTTTTAGTAACAGGAACATAACATGTCTCAGTCTAGTTTCAGTCATTTTGACAAGCTTGTTGATCTAAACTGCCCAGGTTGCATGTTTTTTTTGTCTCCTCTTACTATAAGAGATTATATTCAAAGTAAAAACCTGAATGGATACTTTGTGTCAACTGCGTGAACTGGGATCAAAGGCCGTTCAGAATTGTTCCGAGGGCCGTAAATGGCCCCGGGCCGCACTTTGGACACCACAGATCTCTTTGGGTTAAATAAAGGAATTAAATGAGTTCTGCCACTAGGTGGCAGTCACGCACAATTTAAGGCAAAGTCTGAATGAAGCTCTGGAGGCAGCACTGTGAATTAATGACACTGATTTTAATTAGACGAGTGACACACAACGCACCAGAATCCAGAGCAGCAACATCTGGTCAAATAAATTCAACATATTTACAGTAGAAAACAAATTCATGTAAAAATGCACAAAATAAAAGAAACGCATGTCTGGAAGGACAAAAATGTAATAAAAACAATAAAAGGCAAGCAGATGCAGTAGTGGGCTTTGACACATTGTAAACATATAAGCTCTTCATTTTAGTGTAATACTGAAAGAAATTAAAATATTTTCTCTGTAGCTTAAATAAAATGTTTTAGGAGTTGAATAGAATCTGTCTATGCATTTGTTGTACAAGTTGGTTTCGTTTTTTTGTCAACTGAAGAAAATAAATAATCTGCTAAAGTGACGAACAGCATTAAAGTGAACTGGAGTGTTTTCACAACAATGGATCTCTGTCGCTCCGTCTTCTGGCTCCGCAGCAGCAATCAGAATTGCAACTAAAGGAAGCAACAGTTTGACCAGATGTGATAAGTGACGATACACTGTAGAATATTAATGTCCGACTTGGAACCGTTACTGTACAGAACTGTGCAAAAGTTCTTTACAAGTTGCTTCCATGGAGTTGAACTTTTACATTTCCTGCTACTAAACTTTCAGTAACGGGTTCAAAGGTTACGAGAAGATCTAACAGCTCTGAAACAAAGCATAGAAGTGGTTTCAAACAACACTACATGTGTGGACATCTACACGGCCTAGTTTTACAGAGATATCAGATTAATACCACTTATGCATATTGTCTTATAAAGGTACAGCCACTACTTATACACACTTGATTTCATCTGAGGAAACCATGAGCGAGTTTCTACACTGCAAAAACTCACAATTTTACCAAGAATGTTTGGTCCAGTTTCTTAGAAATGTTGAAATTCACTTACAAGTAACTTTTCAGAAAGATATGAGAGCTTGTTTAAAGCCAATAATTTCTTAATATTGATGAAAACATTCTAGTTCCACTGGCAGATTATTTCACTTATAACTACGGGTTATATTTTTCTGGCCGATTACAAGCTTTAAAAAGTCTGACCTGCAGGTTCTGATTTTGGCCATGTTGATTTTTTGTCTGAAATGTTGCTAAATATAGCAAGAAAGTCGCTGAGTTGGCAACAATGACTGTTAACTGCCAACGTGCAGAAAGTCGAGCTTCGCTCACTGCAGAGCAGGAGAAGACAGAGGTTGATTTTTAAACCTTTGCCAAGTAAATGAGATCGGTGGATAAGATCAGCTTTACATGTACGGCCGACGCGAATCAAGGCCGATTCATCAGTGGGAAAAATGTCTCGTTATAAGTGAATAAATCTCCCAGAGGAATATTAAGTGATTATTTACTTAAAACAAGCTGCTATATTTGCCTAAAAAGTTACTGGAAAGTTAGTATACCTGAAATAAAACAAACCTAAAATATTTTTCACTAGAAATTGGACCAAAAATACTTGGTAAGATTTTGTATTTTTGCAGTGCGGTCTTCTCTTCAGACGACAGGATCTATTGATTTACATAGTAGGTTTTAAATTTCTGGTAAAATACGCCATTAGGAGCAGTTTTGGTCACATTCTTTCACATATACTCTTGTACAATTTCCTCCATAATCCTAGAAAACGTCACAGAAACCCTTCAGAACCGCTTTAGTCCTTCAGCCAGAGAGAGAGATCTCATAGTCACTAGAGGACAGCAGGGTGCGCCCGACTTTCCGCACGTTCTTGGCGTTGGTGATGCATGCCGCCACGTCCACCGGCTTCTCGAAGTACCGCACCAGAGCCTGCTCAGTGAGGACGGAGGCCAGGAACTGCTCGAAGGTGATGGCCCAGTCTTTGTCGATGCTGGTGCTGTGCGGCAGGCCGCCGCCGTTGGGAATCCCCCTCCGTTCGCGCTCCGAGGGCCGCTCGTCGCTGCACACCAGCACCGTGTCGTCAGCGATGTCTTCGCACTGCAGCTTCTCGTCCAGCTCGTGGGAGCCGGCGCTCAGCACCGAGTACGACGACATGGACGTGTCGTCTTTTGTTTCGTCGTCGGAGATGAGCATGGCGGACGACGTCCCCGTCTCCTTGGGGGACGAGTCTTCCAGCTTGATGTCCTGCATGGGCGCCAGCTCCTCGCTCGCATCCTGCTGCTTGTCCTCCTCGCAGGGGCTCGGCTTGTCCTCCAGCTGCGCCGGGATGAAAACATCTCCCAGATCCGGAAGGTCTTGAGTGGATTTGAGATCCACCAAGTCTCTCCTGCACAAACTCGACTCTGAATTCGTCTCCTGGCTGGGATCCTTCCGGCCGCAGGAAGTGAAGAGCTTCCCCACTTCTCCCATTTCCAGCAGCAGACTGGTGACGGTTGCAGTGGCGTGATAAAGCTCCTGCTCAGCTACATCCTCACTGAACATGCTGTACAGCGTCTTACAGAGCTCAATGAACTGACTCTGAAAGACAGAAACAGTACATCACAATTCTTATCATTACAAGAAATGATCACAATAAATGATAAACATTATGATAAATGCCCAAACCTAAGCAAGGGTTACTGGTTCCTATAGAGCTTTACTCTACACCAGGGATCCATGGATCCACTTTTTCACTTCTGATACCGATATGTGAGGTTTGGTATCGGCCAATACCAGTCCGATACAGAAAAACATTGCTGAATCAACTTAAAACACTTATTTTTTAAAAACACAGACGTAAATGTTTACGATCTCAAAGCACAAAAACGTTTCTCAGATCAAATCCTACCTGGTTCAGCTTTGGAAGGTCCTTTGTGCTTTCTCGTTTGGGCTTCGTCTCCTCGTTCCACAGTTTCAAGTAATGACGGTAATCAGGAGTGCTCAGTTTCTTCACTGTCAAAGAAATTTAAAGAATCTCTTCAAGATTTTCACATTTAAATTAGACGTTTGGGTTCCATCTTACAGTTACAACATTCTATAAACAGGCACACATTTTCTTGCCAAGTATTTAGTAAAATTGTCTTTTTTTTATATTAACATTTTTATTGCGAGAGCATGTTACAATACAATTATATAATTATACTGATTATGTTCACATTTTTACATGCTTTCTCTATTTTCTCACTTTTTTGACAGGAAAAAGAAAAAACAAAAACAAAACTTAAATGGGAGCAGCGGGGCAGCCTGAGTACCAACCAATAATTGACATCACATGTCAAATTAGAGCATAAATCTGAATGACGGCAAGGTTTACAAAAAAAATCAGACATAATTGACATATTCTGTCCACTTTGACAATATCTTGTAGAAAGTGTCTCTCTGCACATTAATGGAAAAAGACAGTCTCTCCAGTACATAAATCTCTTTCACTACATTTATCCAGTCACCAGTTGTTGGAGGTTCCTGTTTACGCCAATTTCTTGTGAGGGCCTTTTTGCTCCCAGCCAGTAAAATGAACAGACGTTTTTGATCGTTGTAGTTCAGTTTGTAAAATTGCCATTTAAACTTATAACTTCGGTCAAACATTTGGGTTTCCACAAACGTCTCACAATAGTTTACTAGGATTTTAGCCCATTCCTCCTGACAGAACCTTATTCATATGAAGGAGCAAACTCTATTCTCTGGCTTTCTATGTTGCGTTTTGAGTTGTGGCTTCTTCCTCTGCGAGCGGTCCTTTCAGGCAATGTTAATATAGGACTTACTTCACTGTGGATAATGACACATGATTAGCTTCAGCCTGCATTTTAAGGTCTTTGGCTCTGATTCGCCCATTTAACATACAGACACAGAACCTCCTTCTTCCCTGATGAGGTTTTTTATTCAGCATCTTTTCTTGATTTTCTATTTCTCTCACCTTTTTCAGTCTTGAACGTAACTCTGACGAAGCCATCATCCTTCTCACCTCGACCCTTTGAATCCCGACCTGAGAAGATAAGTAGTAAATATGTAACCTGAGCTACAACAGATGGCTTAGATCAAAGCATACTCATGTTTTAGAATGGTCTAGTCAAAGTCCAGATTAAATACCCAAGGAGAATCTGTGGCAAGACACAATGTGTTTTTTTTATTTATTCACTTGATTTTAATTGTGTTACTTATTTAATGGAAACATATTTATCTATGGGGCTGCACAGTGGCGCAGTTGGTAGAGCTGTTGCCTTGCAGCAAGACGGTTCTGGGTTCGATTCCCGGCCCCGGTCTTTCTGCATGGAGTTTGCATGTTCTCCCTGTGCATGGTGGGTTTTCTCTGGGTACTCCTGTTTCCTCCCAAAGTCCAAAAACATGACTGTCAGGTTAATTGGCCTCTCCAAATTGCCCCTAGGTGTAAGTGTGTGTGTGTGCGAGTGTGTGAGTGTGTGTGTGTGTGTGCATGGCTGTTTGTCCCATCTGTTCACACAATATTGGCGTTGTGTTTGTTTTTCATACATAATTCCAACAATTAACACATAATTTTGTCATATTAATTTGCAAATGTTTGATGGGTTTGAATGAAGAAACAGAAAAGTGGTTGAAAAAGCAACTAAACTATTCAAACTTTTGAAAGACGTTAAGAATGGAAAAGGCAAAAAAAAAAAAAAAAACAGATTTAGAGCCGTCTTTGATTACTAGTAAATCAGATTTTTATCAACATATTTTATATATACTGATGCTTTTGATTATGGCAAATTGTTAAGATGTAACAATTAACTGATGTTTTTATGGTGTATAGCGCTCTGAGCTGCTTTGCTGCTGAAATGTGCTTTACAAACAAACTTGACCCAAATTGAACAAATGCATCCATTGAAAAGCTTCTGCTACGTCATCTAGCTGAATCGGCAGATAGAGCTCCAGTCAGTGAGATTTGTGGTTGCATGGTTAACACAACTGCATCCTTCATATGCGAATCACATCGCCACAAAATCTGATTTTACTCTCCAACTGCCTGATAAAAATCTCCCGTCTGCCGATCTGCTCTGACTAAACCTGAAAAATAAAAATACGTTCGCCACAAACAAGTGATCTGTCAGGAGGTTTAAACTTACTGATGGAAGTTTCCGGAGTGATGTCTTCGAAGAAGTACTGAGTGGCTTCGAAGGCCGAGTCGGGCTCTTCTTGCTCATGAGTGATTTCTGGGGAAAAACAGTTTCTTTACAGAATTGGGCTAAAATGCAAAGTTCAGGGAGGCTCAAAAATTCTGTGTCCTGTTGAAAAACAGCATAATCTCTACAGCAGTGCAAAAAATAAACCTTACTTTGTATTTTCTGTCTGGATACTAGTAAAAATACTTTAGTACACTAGAAATGAGATAAATAGCTGCGTTTCTATAATGCCACAATTTAACATTTTGAAAATAAATTCACTTCATAGAAACACATAAGTTCTTTTGGTCGTGTCAAAATTATTTTAGTTTGCAAAACTGCAATCACACAAGTCACATGAACAACAACCAGATTGTCACTGATGGCGGAAAGAAAAATTAGAAAACAGGAAGTAGATGGAAGATGATGGCACAGCATGTTTTTTAATTTGTTCACGTGATTTTAATTGTATTTCTTATTTAATGGAAACACTTTGTGCACTTTTTGCAGCTACTGGTCAGTAGTATTAAAATATTATTTGTTGCTGCTTGTCTGACACTCACCAGGCAAGACGTGCATCTTGTAGAGGAGCTTCAGCTTCTCCGTTAGATCCCCATGACACAAAACACCTGCAACACACAACATGGAGTTGAGAGCCGAGGCAGAACCAACTACATCCAGAACGGACGTGTTCGTGACCCATCCCTGCTTACTCAGGCCGTTGATGAAGTCTCGGAAGTTGAGCAGGGCGTCTCCGTTTTCGTCCAGCAGACGGAAGAAGCGCACCGCCAGCGGGTCAGAGTGGGCTCCGTTGGCCCAGGGGAACAGCAGGGCGAACAGGCCCTTGAACAGCTCCACGTCGATGCGGTACTGCTCCAGGTACGGCAGGCTGGGGTCGTGGCGCTCGGTGGGGTTGCTGCTGCTGCCCCAGTAACAGCTGCTCAGGTGCTCCGCCTGACGAAGACAACAGAAGAGGCAGGTGCAAACTTTAAAAAATGCAACTGGCACTAAAGTGCTGTTTGTTTTGGCAAGTAGACGTCATTTTGGTCATTCTGACTGACCTACGATTTAAGATAAAAAAAAAACAGCATTTATTGTTTTTCTGACTGAACTTTCAGTTATTTTATGGAGTGCAAAACTGGTCACTTGTTTTAAAACAGTTTTGTAATTTTACAAAGACAACAATCACTACAAAGTTGAGATTTTAGCCTATTTAGTGCAGCTGCAACCACAAACAGTCGTTACTATGCGTGTGTGTGTGTGTGTGTGTGTGTGAAAAACAAGCGCAATTCTGCAGTGATACGTTTAACCTTCCCATTATCTGCTGAAAGCTTTGCTCTCTCACTCTCTTTTAATCCTCATTCCTCAATAACAACATTCACACTGAAGAGTGTTGCTGCACCACCTAATAGCGTTCAATATGGTGATGTTGACTAAAAGTTAAACCTTTTTCGATTAATCTGTTCTGGGTCAAGTTGAATTTGTGGTAACCTTCTTTCTATAATGATCAAGTTTATGTCTCGTGTTTTTCTTCCGATTAAAAAGTTGCGACTCACCTTGAAAAGCACATAAAGCTCCTCCAACTCATCAATACTGAAAGCCGTCTCCGTCACAATAGTTCGAACCTGGAATAAAAGAGGACAAACCGTGAGGATCTCATCTGTAAAACGACACCAAAGCTTCTTTCGTTACTTTTCTACAGCTAGATTTAACGAGCAGCATGGAATAAACTTAAAAAAAGAAACTTAATGATTGCAGAAGTTTCTTACCACGTTGCGTTTGGTTGTGTCCTCAATGGTCTGAATGACCCTCAGTCTCTGTTTGAAGCGCATCTGTTCGATCACGTCTGCGCGGATCGAGCCGAATTTCTACCGAAAAGGAAAAAACACAGACATGAGGGCTGGATCTCCATCAGTACACTGCAAAAAACCCAACATCTTCAAGTGATTGTGTTAAAAACCAGCCTTGATAATCAGTCAGACAGACACAAGCCGGCAGATGTTTTACCTCATAGGAGCTGCGGACCAGTTTGAAGATGTCCACCTCTGGATGTGGTTCTCCGTTGTCGGTGAGCAGAGAGTGAAGGTGAGGGATGGGAGGGAGGGTGCTGTCCTTGTTGGTCACACTGTCCAGGTACCTGCACACAGACAAAATGAGACCATTAAAACAGACAATGACTGGGTCAGCAGCATAACAACGCAAAACAGAAACAAGTTAGTTTTAAGATGTTGCTGTTCAGCTTCTAATTAAAGCTGCATGTGCAGAAATGTGTCCAAATGTCCACAATTACCAACAGAGTCGCAAAATATAATTTATAGGAACCACATCTGCCGTTTCTGGACAGCAGCTACCAAAGTGAGACGTTTCTGCCTAATTACACCTTTTATTTTATCAATCAGACCGTTTTTCATTAGATCAGTAAATGTGAAGTTATTTGGAAAACATAAAAGGTTTTTTTTTCTATTAAATTAAAAACTGATTTTAATAATAAAATGCCAGAATCTGTAAAAGAAAGAAGTTTTGTGCTCCAAGGCTGAACAGACTGAAATTTGAAAGCTAAAGTGTTAACTTTACTGTTCTTGCAAAAATATGTGCACCGATTTATCAGCTTGCCGATTTATTGGTGCCGATTTCCTTAATTTTGGGAGATCAGTGATCAGCTGATACTTGCATGTGAAGCTGATCTTATCCACTGATCTTACCTCAGCAAAGGTCTAAAAAAATAAATTACTGTCCTCTACTGCTCTCCCGTGGCTCTTTAAAGATCAGTAATCGTTTAGAAAACTGTAGTCAGTGCACCCCTAGTAGCATCTCTAGCATCTCCTCCTCCTTACCTGCCCAGGACAGTCATGGCCTCTCCGTCGTCCTTGCAGCCCAGCAGCTGGTGGATGTTAGCGTGCAGCACAGAGAGCGCCAGCTGAAAGATGACTTTGATGCCGTCGTAGAAGAAACAGTCGACCACCACCACGGCGCTCTCGAACGGCATAACGGACAGGAAGAGGGTGAGGAACCAGGAGAGGGAGATGGTGGATATGACGCCCAGGTCCTGCATGCAGTCGTACAGCTGCGGGACGTACTCGCGGGCGAGCTCCTCGAACACTCCCTGATCAACCAGGGCTCCTAAACGTGAAGGATCGACGCCGTTACGTCTTCACACACACAAATCACCAAGTCAAACGTCCAGCTGGATGTGTTCAGACTGACCAACTACTCTTGTGTTGTAGTAGTCGGGCAGCATCCTCTCGCAGAGAGCCACCAGCAGCCAGAAAGCTTCTTCTTCTTTAGCGTAAAGCAGCAACACAGACGTGACGATGTTCATGGCCTGTCGAGACGAGAAAGATTCAGAAACAGACCAGGAAGGCCAGCTGCTGCAGCTGCCGGACGATAAATTAATTTAATATGTCGCAATAGACACATGATCAGTATCAATAGATAGATAACATGTCTGCTAGAATATTCTGATTCAGTGTTCGGTTCTGGATCACTGAACTGCACAGCATTCTGGGAGATGTAGGAAGAAGGAAAAGCTTTAGCTGCTCAAACTCTAACATCTACCTTAGATAGGTTAGTGGAATCATCCAACTCATTCACTCTTTGGTTACCTAGCAACTCACTCACTCACTCTTTGGTTACCTAGCAACTCACTCACTCACTCTTTGGTTACCTAGCAACAACCTGTTGAGTAACTTGCGCTGCAGCAGTTTAGAGTTTCATCAATGTTCCTCATAACTGCTTAAAAATAAAAAATGACTTTGAGGAGTGAAAACTGCGGATAAAACAGGAAAGGTCACATCTAGTTTGGCAGTATTTAAGACAGTTAAAACAGAAAACTAATCAATAATTATCGATATCGACTGATACAAAATGATTATATCATTTTTAACTCATCGTTCAGCCCAATCCAGAATGTCCCTTATGTTTTTTATTTGATTCCGATCCAGTCTGATGCCACTTGATCGGGCCCGATTTTCCGATCCTGTGATTGGATAGCGACATCCCTCGCTGCTGCCGCCGAGTCATGTTGGGATAGTCAGAATCGCGTCTTCACCTGACAGTATCCGATGTTGGGGTTCCTGAAGGCGTAGGCGGTCAGGACCCTGCGCAGCGCGGCGATGCCCATCTCGTTCTGGAAGGCCGGGTGCTCCGGCAGCGAGCGGTGCAGGTCCCTCTCGATCTCCTCGGTGGCCAGGTTGTACTTCCCCATCGATTTCTCCACCAGGTCTTCGTAGTAACCGGGGTGAGTCGTCATCTCGTTGATCGCCCCTGACCGACCAGGAAAACACGCTGGATTTAAAAACTGAAAGCAGCAACATGCATGACATCTGAAATTATTTGCAATAAAATTTCAAACATGTTTTTTTGTTTTCACATGCAGGTAAATTCAGAAACTTAAAGAATAAGGTATAATGTGTTATAGTGCAGAGAAAAAGTAAATTAAACTACTATTCTGTTTTTGTCAGATTTAAATTATTCTGATAAAAGTAAAATAATGTGTAGAAATCACAATAAAACTAAATATATCCTATGTAAATCAATATTATTTATGTTTTAGAAATTTCCACCCAAATTGGAAGTTTTTTAAGTTTGCAGAACAAAATCAGTTTTGTTCTCCTTTTCATCTTTTCTCAGTTTAAATGAAAGACCAGAAGCGGCACATTTAACAACAGATAAAGTTAATATTAACAAAATGGCTTCATTTAACGGGCTGCACAGTGGTGCAGTTGGTAGAGCTGTTGCCTTGCAGCAAGAAGGTTCTGGGTTCGATTCCCGGCCCCGGTCTTTCTGCATGGAGTTTGCATGTTCTCCCTGTGCATGGTGGGTTTTCTCAGGGTTCTCTGGTTTCCTCCCACAGTCTAAAAACATGACCGTCAGGTTAATTGGTCTGTCTAAATTGTCCCTAGGTGCGAGTGTGTGTGTGTTCTGTGTGTCTCTGTGTTGCCCTGTGACAGACTGGCGACCTGTCCAGGTGACCCCGCCTCTCGCCCGGAACGTTAGCTGGAGAGGCACCAGCAACCCTCCGGACCCCACTGAGGGACAAGGGTGAAAAAAAATGGATGGCTTCATTTAACCTGTTAACTCAGTAAACCTGCAGCTGTTCGTGCTCCACCTTCAAGGATGGTTTTTAATCTTATAGCACATCTCTGCAACAAGGCAGTTCAAAGTTCAAAGATCAGTGTGATTCAAACTAAACGTTGAACTCTGCTTCCTGCACTGAGGATGTGTTTACTCACCAACAACTGGGTCAGGCCGTCTGTGACCTACCTTCACTCAGGTGCTGATCTGCAGCTGCAGGCAGCAACATGTGACTGTGGTTGTAAACTGAAACCTCTGGATCGTGTTCTTACTTGCGGCGTGTTTTGGGTGGTGAAAGATTTCGCTTCATGAGCCGAAGCTTGAAAAATGACATACTGCTGTTCCCTCTGATTCAGGTAAATCCAGTTGTTTTGGATTTTTTCCTGTCAGTTCAATAATATGCCGCTCTGTTTTTGCAAGTCTCCTTTTTCTATATTAACCCTCTAAAGGCCTGAAATCGACCTGGTATTTGTCTTTAAAACTTTGAGACGTTTCTGGAAATATTTTGTAAAAACATGCAGTTCAAACATTATGCAATAGCAAAGGCCGACTCCTGAGTTTTTCTTTTACATCCATCATCTTTCTCAAACAGTTTAAGTCTTTTTAATCAGTTTTGTTCATGATTTGTTTTAATCCAAAGTGAATTAACAGGAGGACCGATGCCCAATTTTTATATTAGGACAGGGATCCAAAAGTATTCACACCTTTTGACCTTTTCCACATTAAATCCACAAATTTTGATGCATTTTACTGGAATATTGTGACGTAGATAAACCACTGCACAATATTCCAATTTAAAAAGGAATTTAATGTTTATTTAGCATTTTTTATGCATCTTGAATATTGTGTAAAATAGACTTAAGTGGTTGAATGAATGTGCCAAGTTTCAAATCAGATTACTCGACTTGCACGTCAGAATATTTGATTATTAAAGTAATCGTTAGCTGCAGCTCTGCACAAGAGCATTAATGTTCAGTTGTAGCTGAGAAAACCTGCAGCCGTGAATGCAGCAAAAAGGTGGTTCAATAAAGTATGTGACAGAATATAAAAAGGTTGAAGGCGTATTAATGCTTTTTGAACAAACTGAATCGAGCTGCAGAAGCTTTAGAGAAACGTCTCCCAGCAGATGTTAAACTGCTGTCTAATCTGTAAACAGGAAGTCTTCGTTTCATAAAACGTGTCTGAAATACGCTTCAGGTTTCCTTTTTGGCTCGGTGTGTGGTTTCCAGCACGGGTTCCTGCAGGTAAAGGTTTGAATCGTTGGCCCACCTGAGAACAGCAGCCACAGCTCCCCCCTCATGCTCTCAGGGATGCCTTTGAGGACGAGCTCCTTCGTCTTCTCCGTGCGGTACATGCACACCCCCTCGCCGTACTCTGTGAAGTGGTTCTTCCACGCCTGTTCCTTCAGGAACTCCTTAGCCTGAGAGGAAGTGAAGACGGCAGGGGTCAAAGGTCGGGCAGACGAGACGAGAGGATTTTTTGTAATGAGACTCACCAGTTTGGGGTTAAACTCCTCAGGTGAGCGGCGGCGGTACATGGTCATGAGGGCCTCTGAGGCCGTCGGCACGCTGTTGTCGTTCAGGTTGAAGGTGCGCTCGACGTCTGAGGCCAGACTCTGCTGCGGACTGCAGGAGAGCAGGGAGCCGTGATGGGAGTAAACCTGCAGAAGAGCAACTTTAAATGTATGTCTGAGAGGTGAGGCGAGTCCCAAAATGGGCTTTTAGCTTTGATGCAAACAAAACTCCTCAATGTTTTAGATGTTTTTCTGGAAGCTTGTTCCAGATTTGTGGTGCATAGAAGCTGAATGTTTTCTCGCATTCAGCTTCTGGTTATGGGATGCAGAACCAGAAGTAGGAGACCTGAGAGGTTTGGAAGGTTGATGCAACAGCAGCAGATCTTTAATGTACTGTGGTGCTAAGCTGTTCAGTGATTTATAAACTAGCACCAGTATCTTAAAGTCTCTGAGCTGCAGGGAGCCAGTGGAAGGACGTTAGAACTGCTGTGATGAGCTCTAACTTCCTGGTTTTAGTCAGAACGCCAGCAGCAGCGTTCTGGGTCTGATTTTTAGGCAGACCTGTAGATAATGCTGCAGTAAATAATGTTAGGCTCTGCAAGTTCCTGAAACTAAAGTATTCAATCTAGAAATTCTACATTTATTCATTTCCTTGTGTAGCCTCTTATTTATTTATGCTCCAGAATAATATCCTCCTAAAACCGTGACTCCCTACTTTTTGTCAGAGGTAAGGAAGATCTGACTGAACCCCGACTGTTTTTACCTCGTCATCCGAGCTGTTCAGGCTGCTGTTCAGCTCCCTTTCCAGGTAAATCTTGGAGGTGGTTTGCTGCAGAAAGTCGGAGATCCTCTGCACCAGGAAGTCTCTGTCTTTCAGGTTGGCAAACAGAAAAGTCATGCGATTCTTGGTGCTGATGGAGAGCGGGCTGGGCAGAACGTTGGAGCTGTCTGCCTTCTCCACGATGGTCACCTGCAGGGCATCGAGACACATTATGAGTGAAACCAAAGAAAAACAGATTCAATTTATGTCTCAACAATCTTAAAAAATACAAATAAAAAAACTAAATCGTTTAGATCTTCAAAAATAAGACTCTCCTCAAATCACAAGTTGCATTTGTACAACCTGCCTTCCCAGAGCAGACAGGTGGTGACACGCCACGACATGCAAACTATTACAACATGACCAAACTGCATGTCCTTCCTCACCTCACGCAGGGGGATAATGAGGCTGCACAGCGTCTCCTCCTTGCTGGTGAAGCAGATGTAGTTGGTGGACACAAACATCTGGCCCAGGATGTGCATCTTGTTAAACGGCGTCCACAGCGTGCAGTCTGTGTGTCCGTCCAGTTTTTCGTCTTTGGGCAGACGGAAGAGCGCCCGGTAACGCTCGCTCTTTGCTCTCGCGTCCAGATCTCTAAAAGATGCAAAACTTTTGTATTTTATGACTTTTTACTGAGGAGTTTTGAAAAAGGTTAAATGTTTTTGTGAAGTTTTACAGCTTGTGTGAATGAATAGACCAACAGACAGAGCAGTGCACAGCAGCCAAGTCAAATATTTGTCTAGATAAGACGTAGCGACCAAACCCGGATAATAAAATTAATTCAAAGTCTCAGTTTATGTCGCCACACCCAGACAGTATCCTGCACTGCAAAAACACAATCTTAACAAGTAGTTTTTGGTCTAGTTTCTTGCAGTATATCTTGCTTTTGTTTTTTTCCAAGTGAACTAAGATATTTGCACTAGAAACTACATCAAAATGACTTGGTAAGGTTTTGTGGTTTTGTAGTGTAAGAGTCTTTTCCACTGACACTTCATCCAGCGTTAGCGTGGTTGTGTTAGCTTTCTCGTACCTCTTCAGCGCCGACACTTTCTTGGGCGACTTCTTCTTCAGCTTGGGCAGCGAGCGGTCCAGTTCGAAGCCTTTGTTGTCCAGCAGACGCCGCATGGCGATGTTGGCCAGCTGCTCCGCCAGTTTGAAGGTCTCGTTGATGTTTAGGAAGACGGAGAAGACGTGCTCGTTGGCGCGAGTGCTCACCTTGATGACGTCAGGCAGGAGGAGGGTGGCGCTCTTCTCCAGCTGGGTGATGTCGGCCCAGCGGACCACCAGTTTGGCTGAGAGTGAGGAAAGGATGCGGTTTAATTTTAGACATGACCAAGCTACGTTTAATGAAGGCTAGCGGTAACTGAACCTTGGCTTAAGAAACTTACTCTCTTAGTTAATTGTAGAGCTCATTTTTTAAACTAAGGCTACATTCACACCAGCCCACTTTACTCCGCTTAGACCAAACTCTAGTTTGTTTAGCTAGAAAGTCTGGTTCGTTTGGGGAGGTGTGAAAGCGTAATCAAACTTTGATGCGGACTAAAGAAACAAACTCTGGTCTTCCTCAAAACCTACGTCTTGGTTTGGTTGCACTGAACTCTTGTGCTGTTTAAATGTTTAAGTAAATGCCAAACACACCGAAGGCTGCTCCAAAAGCAGAAAGTGGACTATAGTGCAGGGCATTCTGGGTAAATACAACCAATATAAACTCAAGAATCTAGCACTAAAGGTAGAAATGACTCTTGGTCTTTTGAGACCCATTTTTGTTTTTAAGCCTAAGATACATCCACTGCTGGGATGTATTTTGATACACAGATAATACACACCTTCTTTTCCCAGTAAATATGAGTAGAAGCAGAGGTGGTTGATGCTGAGGTACAGCCATCCCTGCCGGGGAACCTTCCCCTTCCAGTAGCTGCAGGAGTAATAGTTGACCAGCTTCTCTTCATCTGGCATCCCGAACAGTTTCCGGAACTTCGAACTCGCCTCCTTAAATTTGTCCGTGTCGTCGTCCTCTTTGACGTCATGATTCTTGTTGAACTCTGCGATTATCCCCTGGAAAAGAAACAGAAAGTTGTTGATTACAGAGGCACGACACAAAGGGGCCTTTCTGCATGAGGCTGAGGACTCACCTGCACTTTCCCTTTGACAAAGGTGGTGATGTCGTTCTCGTTCTCGAAGATGGACAGAGTCTGCAGCAGGTTGTGTTCGAGCCACTCCCAGTGCTCCGTGATCTCTTTCCGAGACGTTCCTGCAGGACGAGGAGGACAAATAAAGTTGGACTGTTACAGAAACACACTGGGCCCCAGGAGCCATCATGCTGCAAGGGCAGTTAATTTATGAAATCCACTCCTTTATAAGTCATGTGAAAACTTTCTCCATGTTTAAAATAACATTTTTCAGAAATTACTGCAAGTGAAAAAATATTAAGACAATAACCTGGATGGATTTCTCTGCAAGTCATTAAAAAAAACAACATTGAATCACTTTCAGTCTGCACCCATCATGAATTAGAGTAAATCCTATTAAGTCAAACTAACTCAGACGTCTTTACATGAGGCTCAGAACACGTCAGTTAAGGCAGTAAATTGCAGATAAGATGAAAATAATCAAAAGAATCTATAAAAATAGTCTGGAGAACAAGTTCAATTTAGTTCATCGCCAATTCAC
Organism: Poecilia reticulata; assembly: GCF_904066995.2. NCBI lineage: Eukaryota > Metazoa > Chordata > Actinopteri > Cyprinodontiformes > Poeciliidae > Poecilia > Poecilia reticulata. The sequence goes on along the minus strand of NC_088830.1, from coordinate 31,085,861 downwards.
AACTAAAGTCAGCTTAAGGCAAAAAAAGAAAAATCATTTCAATTCAATCAGGCATTCATTTTAATTTATCCTTGTTGTTAAATAGTACAGTATGCTCAATTAATTATTCAAAGTCATTTAAAAGGTTTCCATCTAAGGAAATGACTGAGTCATTGGAGAAATATGGACCAACAGTGATATTAATAAAACGCAACATTTCCCTGACATTTCTGAAAGAAAAAAGAAAATCTGGACAGAAATCTTTCCTTCCTAAGATTCTGGATAACAAAAATTATAGACGTTTGTAGGAGAGTTAATATCTAATTAAAACCAATTCAGGAGCAAAAATTAATTCAGTATTTGTTAGTTTTCTACAATAATTGTAGAAAATGGGTGTCAATCTGTATGAAAAATTTACAATTGTATGTCAGGGTGTAAATTTTCCAACCTAAAATCCAGGAGTTTGACAACATCAGAAATCTTTATACTGGACTTTATTAAATAAAGAGAAATGTCAATATGTGGAAATAAAAACCCAACAAAAGCAGCAGTATGTTCATATTCTGGTGCCATGTTTTTATTTTTTCTAAAAACAATGAACAAAGAGTCTTTCATAGTAAATTCAATATTTGGGTTTTAAGCAGTTCAGCGAAGAAAACAAGACCATGAGAGCGAAACCCTGGGGCTCCGAGAAACGGTCAGAGCACAACAGAAGAGCCAAACAGTCAGCAGGGAGTTTATCAACAACAAACACTTTAAACTTTCATTTCTGATTATTCTGCTCTGTTCTGGCTTTTTTTAAATTTCAAATTAAATTCAGTTGATGCTGAGACGTGACAGTAAAACAGATTATTTCGGTAGAAACTGATCCCAGAACAGCGATGGTTCATTTAATGCACTCTGACCACGTTGGACATCAGATTACTGGGAGGAGGAACAAGGAACTGGGAGGAGACGGAAAAAGAGCCAGATTTGTTTTAGAGTCAAGTTGTTATGTTAAAATGTCCATTTCAGACAAATGACTCCATTTAATAACTAGCTGGTTGTTCACCTGTATCAGTAAGATTTTAATTAATATTCATTTAATTAAAAACAAACAAAAAATTCCTGCCAAACGACGCAGAAAGACGTTCAGGGAAACATGCAACATGATGCGGATACATGTGGCGAAGATGATATAACCTGTGATATGTGAACCAATACAAACAGTGTTCACCTCAGCATCCTTTTAAACAACAAGCATCGCCACATATTACTGCAATAGCATGCAGGAAGGCATGGGTAATATTTGCCGTCCCTGCAGTCCTTTGCAACATTAACATTGCATAAAGTGATACTCCAATGTTGATAAATTTGCAACATATTATGCAACCCATTTCATTCAGCCTTTATCTGACTCCAAACAGCTAAAAATAAACTTAAAGTTTAAGTTGTGGCAGCTCAGTTTCTTAATCTGTTTTGATAACATGGGAGTGAAAATGCTCTCCTACCGTGAGCGATGATCCAGTAGACTAAAGAGTCAGGGGTCTGGTAGAGGATCCGGTAAGGAGCCATCCGAGCGCTCGAGTCCAGAACGACATCCAAAGTCCCAACAAGCAAACCTGCAACCCCACAAAATAAATTATTAAACAAAAACCTGGGATTTTAAACTTCATTGTTCTCTAGCAAACAGGAGGGAAAAAAACATTTGATGCAGATTTTAAAACCATAAATTAGTGGTAGACAAAAACAAAATGATCCAAAAACATGTCGGTATTTTTTCCATTTCAACAGGGAAAGCGCCACAGTTTACATTTCCTGTGGCTTCAACTTATGTTTACTTACTAACCCGTCGTCCTCTGCAATACCGTTACTGCCCAGCATTTTTCAAACAAGTCCTACTTAAATTATAGATGAACTATAACCAAAGGCCTTATTAATAGTTAATAAGCCCTTTAATAATTTATCCATTAGCTGTAACCAATTAGCATGAATCCGTTTGAAGTAACTGACTATTGGTCCAGGTTTGATACGCCAGCGCTTCTCAAACTCAAATCTTCCAACTTAGCGTGTTACAACCGATAATTTAACATCAAGTTAATCCATCTGGGCTTTTTAACCCGTCTTATGCTGGAACATTTAAAATGTTGGCCACACTGCAGAGAAAGGAGAAATCTTAAAGTCTGACCTGCAGCAATAAAATGTTAAGTAGAAGCTTTTAAACAAGAAAATGTAGACTCTGATGAGGCCCAGCAGATCCAGAAACAGACACAACTTTAAATCTGAAGCTTCCGACCAGGCATTACAGTTTCAAACTAGTGAAGAAGTTTTTGTGTAATTTCAATATTCAGTTTGTTTCTGCTCAAAGTTTAAACTCTAGTAGGAGTTTCTGAATTTCTGCTCATTTGAATCCTTCAGCTCAAGTCACAGGTCGAAGAGAATTTAGAAAGCATCAAAAGTTCTTATTTTATGAAGGTATCAGTCAGGAGAAGTGTACAAAACCACCAATAGGAAAACGGTGACATAACAGAAACTTTACAACTGAAAGGAGGCCGACAGCAACACCGAAGGAGCTACATGTGAGAACATCCTCCAGTGATTGTCACACTTCTGCCAATCTCATAACAGCAGGGCTAATTTTGTTTAGCGTTTAGCATTTGTGCTAACCTTAAAATGTTTAGCACTCTAAGAGTTTTCTAGATTAACGCTAAAGAGCTAATTTATTTGGTTATTTTCTAGAATCTTCAAATAGTTAAAACGTTTATTTTGAAACAAAGACTTTGTGCAGCAATTCCATTCCTTCTCCTCTCATTCTCCAACTTTTTCCCCTGTAATCATAAATACAAAACCTTGGGGCATTACAGAACATATAAATTATGTCAAAATGAAATTGGTGCTTTCACAGGCAGATATAACTTGAACTGAAGTGAGCATTTAGCATTAGCTTCTACTAAGTGGTGTGTTTGTGTCGTACTTTCGCATCAACTATCTTTTAGTTAGTGGTGCCAACCACCCACAGTCTCCTTTAAAATTCAAACATCAGAACCAAGTAGGTTTGCAAGGCAAGATCCTTTCCAGGTTATTTTTGTTTTAAAGCTCCTTTGTGACAAATTGTATGACTCATGTAAAAAAACGAGTAGGTGGGGGAGGATGGAGGAGACAAAGGAGGGAAACAAAAGCAGCTTCATTAATGAAGGGAGCAGTTGGTGTGCAGGAAGAAAGCTCAGATTTCTCCTTAATCTTCCTTCTCATCTTACTTTCAGCATTCAGCACCTATTTAGTTATGTAAAACAAAGCTGACACTCAACATTCTGCTAAAGAGGAAGCTGCTTTTGCATTCATGACATGTTTGACTACAGAAAAACAGCAAGTTAACGCCAAGTCACTGCTGACGCTCGCATGCCGACCTGAAAAAACAAAAAAGGCTTGAAGGTGTTGGTGTAAACCAACGTGTGACAAGATGCCGCTTCCTTCAGAAATCTTGTGGTGAAACTTTGTGAAAACCTGCAGATCGGGACTCTAGTTGCCCTGCATGAAACAACCGGCTTGATGGAGGTGTGAGCTGAGGTTTACTTCAGGAAAACCAAATGAGAAGAACTGTGCCAGACTGCAGTGGAAACAAATACGGTCTCTGGGTTTTTTCAGAAGAAACTTTTAGCTAAACCCGTCTTATTTTAGTCCGGCACTTGAGGAATCTGTGTTCTCCTCTTCTGTGTTTGATGCCAAACATGAAGCCAGCAGGATTTACTCACAAAAACACAACATGCTCCCCCTCACCACAACCTAAAAACCAGACAAAAACAACAAAGCAGCTCTAATAGTCCAGTTATCCGTTCTGACTGGAAAACTCCTGCTGCTCAAAAATACACTCTAAAAAAAAACAAACCAAAAAAAAAAAAAAAAAAAAAATCATATGACACCCTGATTTCTACAGAGACAATCAGATGTTCCTGCTGCTCGAGCGAAACGAATCACATTCTGAGCTTGTTTTTCCATGTGGTGGAGGAGCAGGAAACCAGGCTCACACCATGTAAACAGTTACCTCAGTTACTTGTTTCAATTCACATTTTCGGTCCTCCCCCACAACTTGAAAAGAAAACAGAGAATCTGTGGTGGGTAACCACAAATGTCAACAATAAACCCCCTGACCTGAAACTGATACAGAAACCGACCAAATTAGGCTACCTTGAGCTACCTTCAGTGGGGCAGATATACGTTCCCATCGTCTCCAGCCGTCAACATTCACTTACAACAAGTGTTTCACTGCAAGATGAGGCCTGCAGAAGGAGAAGCATGATCCTCTGCAAACAAAAATAATCTGTATTATAAAATGTGGTGCAAAAAAAAGAATAGTGTGCAATTTTATGCCGTGAGCACCCTCGTGTTCAATTATGCAACAAATGACTCGACAGCCTGTGACTTAAAGCATTTACAGTGAGACCAAATGGGGTTTTGTTGTGTATTTTCCCATTTTGCAAAAAAAAAAAAAAATCCCCCTCCTGCAGCTTTTTTTTGTTAACATGACACTATGAGATACAACAATAACGTACCAATCAGGACTCTTTGACAGCCCACATGCAGATATGATCACTCGCTGCCTTTCCATTACAAATGTGTGAAAATCTTTGTTGATATTCTGCTGATGATGAAACAACAATTTTTCAAACAACTGAGGCGTTTTCATTAGATAAGAAATTAAAATCACACATAAATAAGCTTGTTCACTCGATAAGATAAAATCATGGCAGAGATAAATGTGAACAGCTACAGAATATATATAGCCATAATCTCCATGACTGTGACCCAACACGCTATTTTACAGAACAGCTGTGGATTCAACACGTTCAGATGAGAACTTTTTATGAGCTGTGATGCTGTGAGACTTTTGGTCGAGCTAGCTGAGATGTTCAAAAAACAAACCATCGTCTTCCTACCACTTCCTGTCTTCTTTGTTGTTTTCCCCAGTAGTAACATCCAGCTGTTGACTTGTGTAATGTGAAAAAAAAAGTGTTTCTATATACGGTCAAAAGACAAACCACCACATTTTAGTGCAAAAACTATCTAAAAAAAAAAACTTATGTTTTTTCTAAATTAGCTTGTTTCTATTACTCAAATTTATTTTTGTAACTTCACACAAAGCTTCAATTTGGTGTCTCTATAATAGATCTTCTGTCTGTTGACCTTCACTCACTGCTCTGACTGCCTTCTCATGGCCTCATCTTGGCATAAACCTCAGGTGGAATCTTCTGGGGAAGGGATTAAACGTGGAACCGTGCACATTCAGTGCCGCCCCGTTCTAAATGTCAGTCTGGAAAGCTTCCAGAGACGATTACCATTTTTCTATTTCTCAGAGGCCACAGTGTCATAATGCTGCATCATGCAACCTTCTTCACACTTTATCAGTTTCACTGTGTTCTGCACAAACTGCCCATTCAGACTACATCCTGTTGCGTTTTACGCCTGCGCTGAGCTTCTGGTTTACATGCTCTGCTCTGGTGCTGATGGTGGCTGCTCAGCATCCTGGAGGAAAAGCCGGAGGGCCGTGCCAGTGTTGCCGGGTGCTGCTCAGTAGCAACTGGCACACATAGCAAGTCAGCAAGCACAGCTTTTACATAACCATGACATCATCCCCCGACACAACTTGGCACATTTAATATTGCCAAAGCAGAGACTGGGTTGGTGCTTTTGAAGAGAGTTCAGTAGATAAAGTTATCTAGTTTTATTAATGCAGCTTTAAAATGATACTGGTGCTACGCTGGTTTTCCATTCTGGATAACAATTGACTCTAAAACTGTAATTCAGTATACAAATCAAACAATCAGCTGGGAATCAGGTGACTAATTAGCACAATTAGCAAAGGAATGAGAAGACTACAAAAAGTAAAATTAATTGTCTGAACAAGTATAAAGAGCTTTGACACTTTGAATAAAAAAAACAAACTGCAGCTGAAATGTGTGCGGTTTCTTCAGATGTCTAAATAAAGCAAGGGAAATTTACTCTCCTACAGCAGGAAAATAAGCAACACTTTATTTAACAGCTTCTCAGATTCAGAGGCTTTGACAAAATCTATTAATACCAAAAAATATTTCCACCCATGAACTTCTCCGCATCTTGTTTCTAATTTTTCTATAAAGTTTTGTTTAATGTAACCGTGTTAAAGGGTGTTATGTGGCAATAATGTCGTTGTTATTTAACCTTTGGAATGACTGAATAAAAACGATCTGCTGATTGAGGCTTAGGATACAAACTGAAATCTATTCCATAGTGTGGAAAGCAGAGAGTGAAGCCTGTAATGACTTTACTTAACAGTAACTTTACTCAAACTGCAGCAGAATCTTTGATTTTTTTTTGACAAATACGATGACCTGCATCATTGTGAATAAAGATCTGAAACAAAGTCCTGCTATGGGGGCTGTTTTTATTTTTAAATGGTAACTTTTCCACACAGAAACAGTGTTTCAGAGGACCCTAAATGTTTTTTAGGACTATAACATGTTAATTTTGATTAATTAATAACAGATTTTAATGTATTTACCACAATTCCTTTTTAAACATACAAAAGTCCCTGAGCCGGAACCTTTGTTGCCCGTTTCTGGTACGCCCGTAAACTTGACGCACAAATAGCAGCGACGATCGAGGAAGCCATTTCTGTTGTGGAAGAAAACACTAGCAAAGGTAGCATCAACAGGAATCTCGATAAGTAGAGTCTTAAAGCCTCCACTTGACACATTTGCTTCAAATGTTTAAAAATTTTTTCGTCATCCATTTATAGACTGTGGTCACGTGACAACCAGTCACGACGCACATCGGTAAGAATCTGGCGTTAAGGCCAAGAAGTGAAACTTGTACAGTTCATTCGGCACCTGATATCCTCAGTGAAAACAAAATACATTCATCATCATCGGTGTCTATTTCTAGAGATTTTTAACCCAAAATAGGATTTAAATGTCATTTATCAGGTTAATCAGAAGGTAACTGGTGTGAAATATTGCTAACCAGCTATAATCCACACCAACATGTTTTAGGTAAATTCTTTAAGCTGCGATCGGTATTTTACTTTTTTAGTATAAAAGAACTGTGTCCAAATAGTTTGGACTTGATAGCTGTTGCTGGTCACTAAGCTGCATCTGTTTGAGGGTTTGCAATTAATCTGACAGCAAAGAGACAGCAGCCCTCTGTGGTCTGCATGTAGCTGTCTGAAAAGGTATCACTAAAATCACGACTTTTCTCCAACACTAATCAGGGCTGGTATGAAAGCATCCATTAGGATGTTTAAGCCCTATTTAGGACTTAATTAATCAAATTAGTTTGAATTTAGGCACGATGTGAATGCATGATGTGAATGCCAAGAGGACCGGAGAGCGCTCCAAAAGAAGGAAGTGGACTAAAGCAGAGGGAATTCTGGGTAAATACAACAAAAACAAACGCGATATTGTAGAGCTAGCGGGAGAGATAAATCCTACAACCGCTAAAATCTGACGCCACTCTGTTCCGGTTTACATTTTGTGAAGAAGGAAGTGTCTTCTTCAGAGGTTATGTCATTTCCTTCAGTAGGTCTTGGTGCAGCGCCACCACAGGCGAGGATGGGAACTGGTTGCTCAAAGGGTTTGGTTTGTTTGACACAATGCAGTATGAAAATGACCCGCAGCAGCTGAAAATGTAACCAACGTTGCTTCAAACTTTGGTCCCCAGCGGTGCAAAAACACCCAGTTATTGCTGGCAGAGGAAGACTAGTCTGAAAACGATAATAAAACTCTTCTAATCAGGTGATTTAGTCAAATGTTTCAAACTATACTCCTGAATTTTCTCATGCAAAGGTCTTCCTCTGTGCACCAATACTCCAAAAACTGCAGTCCGACTTTTAAAGCCCCCAAAATCACCACAATCAGCTGATTCCAGGCCAGAAAATTTTCTGTTTCAACTCGGAGAATATCAAGATCTCAATTTATGAGAACTTTGGCCAGTTATTTCAATAACCTCCTCATCCTTCTGCTGCTGTTTGACCCATTTTAGATGGAGTATGCCAATGAGGATGAGGAGGAAGACAAGAAGAAGGATGATTCAGCACGAACAAGCAAGCAGACTGACTCTCAGGCTGTTTGGCAAACAGACCCCCTGTTATTCAGCCTCCGTATCTGTTAGCAGCAGCACAGCAGAAAGCGTCATTGTTTGGGTAGGAATCTAATTCCTTCTGCAGGCGATATCCTGACAAAGTCCCCTGATAAGACAAAAACACGTTATTTTCTGTGCAGGCCAAGATAAGATTCAGCCTTTCTTACGCCTTGAGTTGGTTAATTTCCAAATCAATAAGCAGCATGATTGAGTTACTGAAGCTGAGGGGTCGCTTCACAGCTGATTGATCACGTGGCCATCACCTGGCCACCCGACATCTTTAATTAATGGCAAATTATCATATTTATCACGGTGATGTTGCAGAGTCATAGCAGCTCGAGGCTGGGACTCACCGGCCAGTCCGCCGCCTCCATCCCCGTGGCCTTTCCGTCTCTGGAGGATGAAGTACGGATTCGCCCTCTCGGTGATCCAGAGCGCTCCCGCCAGCAACACATCTTCGGGAATGACCCACATATTTCTATTTATTTGTATTTTATTTTAGAACAGAACCATTGAATTCACTATCCGGTCAAACTGATCCTAGTAAGTAATGCTCATTAAGTAAAAAAAAAATCAACTATGGAGGCCTCGTTATTCACCTGGGCTAATATCTATCATTTATAACCGTTTAAGATTTAATGATAGAGGGAAAAACACGCATTGAAAACGAGCAGTTCGGGCTCGGCTCGGCCTATAAACAAGTGCTGTTAACCCGCAGATTCTGCTACCGAGTTTTAAGGAAAACTGTATTTCTTTAAGGGGCCGGAGGCAGCGTGGCTCGGTTCTCCGCAGCCTGGCTCGGTTCTCCGCAGCCCGGGAAGCAGCGCTGGCTTCAGTCTTTGTTGTCCATGCCTCCGCGGCAGGTGCGAATCAGTCCGCCGGCAGCGCTTGTTTACAGGCGTTGTTAAATTAACTAGCGGTCGATCTGTACGCAGGAGTAAGCGGAAATGTCTTCCAGCTGTCGTGTCCGTCCGTATGCCGACGAATAGCCGCGATTTTAACCCCGAGAATGCGATAAATAGCGCTGCGGCTCTGCGCTCCTCCTCCTGTTCGGCTGAAGCGCCGCCGTTGCTGCTGCACATTAAGCTCCTCAGTATGGAAAGCCGTTTGAGCATTTATTCGATGCATGAAGGTTTTCCTACATTGGTGTCGAGAAATCCACTGATAATTTAGGAACTGTAAACAAAACGAAAACCGTCAGAACAGAGAGGAACATGCGGTATCTTTGGAAAAGGGTGACACTAAGTGTGTGTTACACAGAAAATACCTCCCAAATTAAAAATCGCCACATTCCTAACAATAATGGCCTATCATAATTTGCCAATTTTTTTTTTCTTTTTTTGCCTACATTATCTTTTTTCAAAAATTGATCCAGGCAATTATACTTAGGAAGGTGACGAAATGTTGTTTGAGCAAAATAAAATCTGATTACTTTCATACCAAATTCAATTTCCGATTTTAATTAGGTTTTTTTTCTCTCTCTGATCCTTTAAAAAGAAATCACCAAAAACTAAATATTTCGAAAAGCTGTTTTTTTTATTTCAGTCATACTGTCTGTTCATGAGTCAACATGAATTTAAAGTTTAAATAAATTGGAGCTGTACAATATGCTTGCCAAACAACATGGTAAGGCTTCGGCAAGCTGACGTTACTCTGAGCTATGGAAACACATTGGTGACAAAAAAAAAAAAAATCAGCTCGTCTTTTAGCACTCTGTTTAAAATGTTTCATGACCCATGAGGACAAAAGTGGAAAAGTGGGTTTCTTGGATTATTAGTGATCCATTGCACCATTCAGCAGAATCCTGCTTGGCAGAGTAAATCTCTTCACTTGATTATTGGTTTAGTTTTGAACAGTGGCATTTGATAGAAGAATTGACTGTTATCAGTTTTAATTGATATATAAAACACTAATTAACAACCTTATATATATTCAGATGATTTTGTGGTTTTGAGTCCAACTTGTACTGCTCTCCAAATATCCAAAGAGATAGAGGAACAGCCTTCTTTAAGGCGAATAAATGCTCAAACGACTTTCCATACAGTGTTCGCTTGTCGTCAACGCGCAGGAGGCAGAGGAGCGTGAGCCCTTAAAACTTAAGCAGTTTGGTGTGTTCCTTTAACTCGTACATAAGAAGGAACAAAATACATTTTTTTGTTCTTTTAGCGATGCAAAAACAACCGGAGGTCACACTGATAGCCGACTCTCATGATGTTTTTGAGCGTCAATGCGCATTTTACTGTTCCAAGTAACGTATTCATCAACTCCCTGCAGGCCAAGCAGAAAGACTAACTACCTCTGTAACCGTGGTTACATGCACGAGAAAATGCATTTTCCGGACTTACACGCTCATTTTGCCAGTCACAAGAAAACTTCTTGTGTTAACTAAAAGCCGTGTGTGTAGATTTATGTTGAGCCTTTTGTGAGAAATTTGCGTCATTGTGTTTATGAGGTGGCTTTGTTGGTGAAAACACACACTTTGTGAAAGCGTCAATTGACGAATTTAGGGTTTGATTAGATTACGCATAACTAATTGCTCAACAAAAATATATTTATGTGCATTGATTGGTGCCACACTGCAAAAACAAGTATTTATTGTGTCATTTCTACTGCAAATATCTTAATGCATTTGAAATGAGACAAATCTGACAAATAATTCTTTGACCAAGACATCCTTAATTAATTAATTAATTATTTTTTTATTGTTTTAACAAAGTGCTACTTCTTATCCCAAATTTTTGTCAAAAAAGACATTTTAGCGTGTTTTAAGTGAACAAATCTGCCAGTAGAACTATCACTTTTTTACCAATAGTAAGGAATTATTGACTTAACCAAGCTCCTATGTGTTGCTGAAAAGCTCTTATGTGTTGTAAGTTAATTTTGTCTTATTTGAAGTGTATTAAGACACTTGCACTAGAAATGAATGAGAGAAAATGTATTTTTTTTCATCAGAGTGCAGATGCATATAATTTGGTTTTGTGAGTGAGGGAGGCTGAATATCCAAAACAGCACTTCCACTTTAATATCAAATCCTGAAGTTTGTGGTTGAAAAAAATGAAGAAATGTGAAAAAAGCTCCTTTTGCAAGGTAGCTAAATCTAAATTCTGGATGACCTGGAGCTCAGAGTTCAGGTTTGAGGAGAAGACTCTGCAGAGATTTTCACCAGAGACGTCGCTTTGAGGTGACACTGCTAACCACCAACCACCGTGTGCCCCAGAATCACATATGCCTCTTTAAAAGTTCAGCTTGAGCAGGCGAATAAAGTCAGAGCTTGGGAGTGAAGACCGCTGAGCGCCCAACATGCACACATCCTGAGAGCAGCTTTGCTTTGCTTCCTGTTCTGTGTGGCCTCAAAAACAGGATACAGAAAGATGGGGGAGCAGCTGCTCACTCGTCGGTTGACTCAGCTCTGACTTCAGGTGGTTGTTTACGAACTTTCCCTTCAATGAACCACTCCGGGTCTCCACGCCGCAGACTCTCAGGGCTAACAGGGTTACAGATGATGGTTCTGCTGAGGCAGAGGAAGAAATGAGTAATTCACCGTACTGTACCTCTGCTTTGGCTTCCCCCCGCTGTGTGTTTATAGAAGAGAGGTCTGAACTGCAGGCTGGTGGGAATAACAATAATATCAGTTCCTGACCTTTTGAAACCAACAACAACTTGGCCACATTTAAATTTTTCGAAATGAATTGCTTTGAGGGCAGAGTATGGAAGGAAATCTTTCAGTGAATATCAGGGGGTTTCCCCTTCATTTTATTCACTGTAACATCAAAATAAGCATTTTATACCCATAAAGAAAAGGATGACACCATTCACTGTTAGCCGTCAGATGAGAATGGATCATCCAGGACTATTTGTTCCACTTCTTGGTTCCTAACTCACATCCCCATTCTTTGCAAACACTGGATCACTTCTCCTTTTAAAAGACGGGAAGGAAATCCATTCCTGTTTGTTTTGCTGTTTGGTTCAGGTATCCACAGAGTTTAAAAGAATTGCTGATTCAAACCTGCAGTTATTGTTTTTACCTTTTGGTGAAAAGAAAACAGAAGATGAAGCTGCTACATACAGTTCCCTCCACACTTAAACACATTTAAACAAAAATGTGTTTCAATTCTGAAACTAAATTGAATTTTTATTTTGGGAGTATAATCTGGTCAAATTCTGGAAGATTTAACTTTTAATTTGAGTTTATTTATTCAGAAGGGAAATAAATACCACATTTAAAATGAGTCTAGAAAAAGATAAACCTGGATTCTCTCCAGCGCCCCCTACAGGAACATCTGAGGATGCAAAAACACAAAATCTTACCAAGTATTTTTGGTCCAGTTTCTAGTGCAAATATTTTAGTGCACGTGAAATAAAACAAAATTAACTCACAAGTAACTTTTCCACAAATTAGGAGCTTGTTTTAAGTCAATAATGCCTTACTATTGATGAAAAAATGACAAAATTGATGAAAAAATTAGCAAAAATTCGCATAATAGGTGGACGGAACCTGGTGCTGCAAGGGTGGAGACCTTGTCCTGTTAGGCGACGGGGCCTGGATGATACCCGTGTTAAACGGACGGCGGAGTCCGGCGACGACAGGCGCTTAAATTCCATATCAAAAGTATGTTTTTATCCTTTTTTTTTGTCCAGAATCTCTTTCTCTTCAATGTCACATGCTGTTTTTTTTTTTTTTAATTATGTAAAGCACCTTGAAATGCCTTGCTGCTGAAATGTGCTATACGACTAAAATTTGATTGAAAAACTACTAGTTCCACTGGCAGATAATTGCACTTATTACTATCAATTTTCCCATATTATAAGTGCGATTCTATTCTTCCTTAGATCCCTTCTGATAAACGGTATAAATATGGTGGATTTTAGATGGCCTGATCCCTAAACCATGACACTTACACCTCCGTGCTTTATTTACTTATTTTCATTTCCAAAGAAACGAAGAGCATTTATTGGAACTGATCTAGAACTGATACCATATTTTTCCTGAAAGCTTTAACAGATTCATTTTGCTGTAGAAAGAAAGCAAAACTGTTAAAAATCCCCCCTCTCTCTCAAAGGGAATTTGCTCTGCTGGATTTTAGCGTCAATTCCCTGGAAATGACCTTTTATATTCCAGTGAATAGATCAAAAGATTCTCTGACAGGTCATTGATTTTGAAAGTGCATCTCGCCCTAACTTGAACTAATCAGCTCACTGAACTTTACTATATTGTTTAGCACCCTGTTTAGGATGAAAGCACTAATGAGTATGGCTTGGCTCAGTACCACAACCAACCAAAACATGGGATTATTAACAAGTTTACATGATTTATCTGTCACTCTTGGTGATGGCCTACATCATGTATCAAACTCAAGGCTCGGGGGCCAAATCTGACCCGCTATAACGTTTTATATGGCCCTCATATAAACAGAACCTTCAAAATAACAGTTGTGTGCTTAAATATTACTTTATCAATCAAATCAAAGACATTTTTTATCTGTATTCTGCCAAATTAGATCAATGAGAAAAGATTGTCAGTATTATTATCAGGCAAGCTGAGAACATCTTGTCTGATGGGTCACATGTGCTCGCATCAGAATATGTTCCAAAATAGTGGTTTATCTATTTAGTCATGTTGGACTGCTAATTGAACAAAACTGGGAAACTTTTCAAAAAGGAAAACAGACAAAAATCAAAATAAAACAGATTAGGATTTATTTCAAAATGCATTCAAACACATGCATCGAGTGGGGCACAAGAAACCAACACCATGTCGTTACACTGCAAAACTGAGTTACTTATGTTTGGTCTTATATCCTGCACCACACAAAACAGAGAAAATCTCAGAATATTTTCATGTGCATCAAATCACTCACATTGAGTAATATACCCCTTGTAGCTACCACATGTGCTTTTATAGTTTAAGTTAAGTTTTTCCCACCATCAGAATGGTTAAAGTGCAACACGACTGAGTGTACATACATCCATACGGACAGTGGCGGCTGATCCCTTAATGTTGCCCTGGGCGGACCCCCTTGTTCTCCATCCCAACAACAGTTTAAGGTTAAAATGTCCTTTGTTCCATTTGTAATTTAACAAACAGAATAAATGTTTCATAAATTCCATTTATGAGCCATAGACGATCAAATACAGCCACAATTCATTAAAAAGACAATGGAAAATACACAAGAGGCTGCAAATCCTGTAGATGTATTTTCCTACAATGACTACCTCGTATTGAAGGGACATGTGAGGAAGTAAAATGAAACCTGTTTGGGGCAAAACTGTAGAAAACAAAACAAACAAAAAAATAGTCAAGTGCTTAGGTGTTCCCAGTTATGTGCTGCCCTGGGCAGTGTGCCATACAAACCACATAAAATAAAAACAAATAAAAATAAAACCAAGAATGGCTGCCTATGATCAAATAAAAATGATTTAAGGCTGAAGTTTACAGATCTAAAAATTAAGCAAAATGTTTAAATAATTTTCTAAAATTTCCTTGAAATTACAAAACATAAATAGCTTCTAGTTTTAGGAGAGTTTTGTTTGGAGGGTTTTTATTAATATCTATACATTCCTTTATGCTATCAGTTAATCACACAAATCTGGAGACAAACAGTTTAATTGTCATCAGGCAGTTCCCAGGACACCTGACAGTCAGTCAAAACCCTGTAAACAGTAATGGACGCCATTTTCTGCTCAGCAAATCTGAATTTACTGGACTTAAATGAGCCTCTTAGAATCTTTTACTGCAATGAACGAGTTGCTACTGTTAGCACCCCCACATTTACATATTTGAAATAAATAAATATGTGTAAAAACACTTGATGGCTCTATGACACAATCTGTTTTGCAAACAGGGGACTGCAACCTTTAGCTCTTTAGGGACTAAAGGTTAATTTAAGTTTGGGCAGATTTAACTAAGCAGTGTTTCAGCAGTTACTCTGTTTTTATGTAATTTAAAGGGGCAGTATTATGAATTTTCCTGGACATAGTGCCATTTTTTTGCACAATTAAGTAACTATGTTACCTTTAGTTGTTATGAAAATGCTATACATATTTAATATGACTTAAAGGAAATTTGACTTTGTAGTTTAGCGCCTTGAAATTGGATCCCTGTCTCTTTAAAAACTCCTTTTCTCTGCCTTCAGAAAGTCATCACAACATGGCTCCTCTATTAACTCTTTTGCAACATAATTACCAGCGTTGCTCTGAGAAATAGCTTGTAAAATTGGCTCAGCAAATGCTCAGGTGTTGCTAATAGCTGCTGGCTAGTCTGAAGGAGCTGAGTGGGGGAGGGCTGCTCTGCGAGGTTAAAGCTTGGAAGTTTGCCTCTAGGAGGAAGAGCTAAGTCCACTGACCAAATTGTTGCCATGGAGATTATAAGATTTCTCAAACATGCATGAAAAAATCAAGGTCAGCACTCCAGGTTTGTTTTTGATGAGGAAATAACATAATGATTTAAAAGTTGATTTCACATAATACCGCCCCTTTAAGAACCAAACTGCAGTAATAATAAGATTTTATTATCCCTATGCTTACAAAATCCTTTTTTAAAACTTCTATAAAAATATGAAATAGAAAAAAGAATCTTACTTTCATTCAAAAACTCAAAACAATTACAGAAACTGGCTTATCATTTTTGAAAGTTTCGCAGCTCAGAATAAATTGTATGAAGGAGGAAAAAGTGCAGAAATGACTTGTTGAATTTTAAAGGGTGCTGACCCCTGACCTGAAACGTTTCTATAGAGTTTGACCTTTGTATTTTGAGTTTTTATTATCACTACTCAGCATTAGTCACACTTTACCCTCCCTCAGTAGAAGAAAGGTTTAAGCTAAATTAACATCTACTTGCAGTAACTTTACTCCACTTTCAGAAGTTTCCAACCCTTAATTTAATATAATTTATTTAGTGAGGAAAAAAAAATTCTCATTCATTATTGGTTGTTGTAACAATGTCACAAATTACTTTTACCCTGAACATTTCCTCTGAAATACACACAACTGAATAATGTTTTTGTTTATGTTTTTTTCCCATGGGAAATAAATGTGTTACACAGAGACCCATTTCTCTTAACCAATGTTAAAAATTGATGAGAACATTCCGTTTAAATGACGTAAGTCCGTCTGGAAATGGCCTGCAGAGGCTTGTCTACACTCACAGCCTAGGCAGTAATGGAAAAGATTAATTTAACTGGAACTGCACAAACCACATTTTTTCCTGAAATTATGCTACTTCAGTGAAAGATTTTCTATCTTTACCAAGAATGGGAATAAATGTGGAGGGTGGTAGCAACAGGTTAAACGGTTTATACCAATCAAACTGATACGTAAAGTTCTTCCTCTTACAGATGACGCACCATCACTCTTCTGGGCATTTGTTCCATGTTTGCAATTTGAGAAAATCTAATAAAATAAATTATTTTCACCCAAACTTAGCTCATGAAAGTGTTTCTTTAAAAAACAACAACACATAAGCATTGATTCAATCACAAGGATAGCTGGTACATTGTTCTCTTAAAGGATAAGGAAAATGATTTTAGTGAGAAACTTGGCATATTTGGCTGGTTTTTGAAACAAAAAGATTTAGTTTAGCTGACACTCAGACATTTATGATCTCTTTTGATCCTGAAACTCTCTGCTACATGAACATGTGCTGGTGTACCAATAAAAGAACGATCTCCAGTTTCTTAGGCAGTAAGTTGGAAAAGTTTTCCAAGCAGAACGTTTCGATTCCCGAATCGTCAGCTGATAAAAAGCCAAAAGCAAACAACAAAGGCTTTTTCAATGGAGGCAAAGGTTTCTGAAACGGGAATGTGCAATAACATGAACCAATCGACCCAAACAGCTGTTACAACAGAGCCTGCAGGACTCTGCAGAAACAAAGAGAAAAGTCTGAGTCGCTAGAAACAAGAACTGATCAAACTCCATGAAGGATACCTGGAAAACTGCCTGCTTGGAGAACCAAAACATTAAACTAAACAAAATATGTCTAACTAAAATCTAACTTGAATGTAGTTTTTCATATTGTAAAGTAAATAATTATAAAATTGAATCTGGCATAATTCTATTGTCACACAATTTTGATCTGCTGAAACAAATAAAACCTAAAATACACTCGTTCAGATATGTTTTTGGTCTCTTTCAGTTTCTGAGAGGAATTTGAGTCTAGTGGGTAAAAGCAACAGAGTGCTTTTGTGTTGCTTCATCCTCAAAGGTAAAATGTAAAAAGTTTTTACTACCGTGAAAGATTTAGTACCAGTCCTTTCTAACAACCAGAAATTTCAGATTTAAAGAGTAAAAGCAAGTGAGGTGGATTAGCAGTACTTCACAACGGATGATGTCATCCAGAACTTTTCCGTGGAGAATCAACTCAGCTGTCCAGATATTGAGTTATTAGCGGATCTTGTCAGTCATAAGACTGTCATACAGCAACAGTCTTCAGTCAGAGGCCGTTTCGGATTAGTTGCAAGACTGACAGCTGCCAGAGAACTTCCTGCCCACAGCATCGCCGTCTACAATGACTCTGAAGATATTTTGATGATTATTGTAGTTCACTTTTTTTGTTGTTGAAGTGCTGGAAACAAGTGTGACAGGGACATTTTGAGCTCTAACTGTGCTTTCATTCAAAAACGTAAACATCGCAAAAACGTGGCAGCAATTAAACAGTGATGTTGAACTGTCACGACACTGTGGGATTATTAACTTCTGGTTATGGAATAATGAGCAGCAGTTTCAGAAGGGCAACCAGAATATCACTTCAAAAATCTAAAGGCTGACACAGAGATCTAGTTGTGCTTGCTTATTTCCATAACAGGCATTTACAGAAAGTTAAAAAAAAAAGAAAAACCTTTACTTTTATAAAATCAGAAGAACGTGTGCTTGAATTTTCTAACTTCTTGTTTGGAACCTTTTAAAAAAATTGTCAAGTTTTCAGCAAAAACTAGCAAATTTGGTGAGGGAATTAATAGCAGCTGTTTTGAACTGAAAACTGCTGGTATATGAGCTACAGAACTGTGCAAAAGTCTTCAGTCACTGCTGATTTCGTTCTTTCCAGTTCTTGCAACCTTTAAATGTGGTTCAGATCAGTTTTTCTCCAGAGTTGCTAAAGGTCTTACTAAATATTTCATGTGCTCAGAAATGAGGGGAAAGGGGCAAATAAAGGAATGATTAACAGGCCTAAAAACACATCCACAGCACATGAACAGTATGTGAAAGGCATGTCATCAAGGAATAGAAAAAATTTAAGCAAAGAGACGAAAGAGACGTCAGAAACTCTGGAAAACTGATGATCCAGATCACATAGATCTGGAAGGAAATAATGAGGGACGACTCAACACTTTTGCACAGTGCTAAGTGTGCACTGTACGTTTTTGGCAGTGATCCTCGATGTCATGCTGACTGAAGCTGCACACATGCATTAGGGAGGCCATGTTGTGTCCAGTCTCCACCATCATCGTCGCAGTTTGTCTTTGAAGTACGTGAAACCGCTCTGAGGTTTGACAATGTGAGAGATGTTCGTCATGGTCTGGTCTCCATGAAGCACAACAAGCAACATGACAAATCTGTTTATAGTCAGTGAAACAGAACCGAGTGTTTTTGGATCTTCTTCACGACCAGACGTGAATAATCTTTCAATCCCTTGTGTTGCTTTTGTGTATCTTTTCTGCAGAATGTCTCCTCAACATGTATTGTCCCTGGACTTCACGTCATCGCCCTCCTGCTCCAAAGGAAAGTCTGCTTCCGACACGCTGGCATCAACACTCAGGATAGCAGACGTGTCTGAATCGCTGCTCATCGGGGGCTGGTTCTCACCTGGAGGGTCAAACAAAGGTGAGTCAACATCGCAAAACACAAAGTCTTACAAAGTATGTGTGGTCTAATTTCTACTGCACACTTGAAATAAGACTAGACAAACTTTACAATAACTTAGAAAAGTCCTTGTCTGTATTCTGTTGACTTACTACCCCCTTGTGGTGGGATTTGAGTTAGATTTTATGGCGTCCTATATTATGGCCAAAAAGTCAAGCATGGTCGCCCACAGCATGTTATCATCATTTTTAAGTCTTTAAGTATCTTTGTCTGTAAATTAACAAATTTTATGGCGTCAGAAAGTTGTTTTGATTAGTAGTAATTAAGTTTAATTAGTCTAATCTGCCTAATACTTCTGTGTTAGCTGTAGCTTAGCTAACTGTGTTGCTAGCTAATATAAATATGCATTTACAGTCTGTCTAGCATAGCGTGCTGCCTGTGTGAGGACAGAATAGTGATGCTGTGCGAATGATAGAAAATACCAAGTCAACTCAAACGTTCCCATCCAAACCTGATTAAAATTATTTAGTACAAAATTCATGCCTCTGATGATAATATTCAAACTATATAATCAAGAAGCAAGTCTTCTGCACAGCTTGCAATTAACCTTTTTAGCCACTTGGTGGCAGCAAATTTTTATTTTTATTTTTACATCCCTTATGTTTTCAGTTATGAGTTCAGGTCCATATTTCAGGCTAAAACTTTTCCACAGTGACGTGTTGGTAATGCGATGAAGCAGGTGTAACCTGTAGACGTACAGCTTGCAATAATGTGGCTCTGTCCTGCCTGCGACGTCATTTCTTGGTAATGATGGAGTTGATGCAGATCCATCACCCTTCCTGCAGGATCCAGCACCACTGAACTCTCGTTGACTGTGATTTCACTCGCAGCGCTGATGGGGTTGGTCAGAGGACCCCCAACACTTGTCTCGTAATCTGGGGGAGTCTCACTGGTGCAGTCAGCACTGAACTGGAACAGATTAAACATGTGTTTAGCTTCTTACCAGCCTTTAAATAGGAAATAGCATCAGTTTAATGATGCAGTAAATAAGTAAACCAAAAACGTAGCTTACAGGAATTCCCAGAGCTTTCAGGATGTTTATTTTGCACATCGGACACGTTCTGTGGTCTTGCAGCCATGGATCTACACAGTGTTTATGGAAGACATGTCTGACCAGACGAGATGAAACATACACATCAGAAACATGGTGAACAGTGGACCGTCTAAAGACTGGTGGCTCTGCTGTGTGTGTGATCAAATCGATGTTAAGGCATTCGGTGGACAGAAAACTCACCTGCAGGGTAATATCCTCACAACGTCATTAGGTTTGTAGCATTCAATGCAAACTGCACAGTTGTCAAAGTCTGGTTCAGTTTCCTTAAACACAAACAAAACACCAAGAGGCTAAATTCCAGTGTTTTCAAGAAAAAAAATCTCAAAGCAGTAAGCAGCACACTCATATTAAAATGCCATGATCTGGTCATATCTTAAGTTAAAAAAAAGACCAGGATAAACAATTTCAAAGCTTGTTCCTACTTAAGGTGAAGTTTATCCTGTAAACCTCACCTAAAACAGTTTGAAGGAAAAATTTTAACTTCACATCTAGACTTGCTGGTTATTTGTCTGCCTTGCAAAGTTTCACAATCAATAACCATTACAATCATCCTATATGTTTTAAGTCATGAGCTTTTTGTTATTTTTTATTTTAATTACAAAGTGTGCAGAATCTGCTTTACCTTGTCTCCTTTCTTTAAAGTGCGCACTTGAAGCTTACTGATGGCCTTTTTAGCAGCATCTCCCAAACGCCTCTGCAGGCAGAAAACACACAAAAACAACACAGAAATGGTCAGAGGCGTCTTTCTGCGGCAAATATGCTTGAAAAGCCAACAAAAAAAATTAAGCCGTGAAGAAAACCAGCATCTCACTGATTTGCTTAATTTAGAAGATTTGCAGCAGATTTTAACAGATTTTAATGGTTTTTATCTCCATCTTGTGTTTTGCCTGTTATGCAGCAGATAACAGGAAGGCTAAATGTATTACAATTATGTTTTGTCTATACAAGCTTTTAACTGTTTAAAAGTAAGAGTTCTTTTAACTGAAACTGGAATTGGTATTTGGGACTGAACATCTTCATGTCATCTGTAAAGAAGTGCATTCATAAATAAGGAGAAGAGCAGCAGCCCTAAAGTGGATCCCTGTGGTTTGCCCATTTCACAGATTTGAATAGCAGACCTTAAAACATGGATGTCCAACATTATTTTCCATTTCTGTGTGAGAAATTTAACTTGCATAAATGAACCTCTTACAAAAATTGAGATAATATCAAAATGCTCTGAAGGGTTGCGGTCGGTCATACCTGGTTGCGGTCTCGTGCGTTAGCGTAGCGGAACCTCTGGATGTAGTAGAACACGAGCCAGGCGAGTGAGATGATCATGAGGACGATGAAGGAGATGGAGACAAACACCACAGACGTTCTGCTCACATATTTCTGCAGGTTGCGCGTTCCCACACTGATGTGAATCACCACCACAAAGCGCTGCTCCAGCAAATTCACAATCTCCCGACCTTTAGGTTCAGGGATCATGATAGCCACGATGTCGCCTGTATCTGTGCAACACATGAAGCACAACAAGACTTCACAGCCTTAGCAAAAATGTTGATTTCTCCTGGAAGGAGTTCCAACTGAATGTAAATGTATGTTGTGTTTTCAGACCCAGCCAAAGCACTGTGAGAAACGTTGGGCTGATTGCTGGGAGCTTAGATGAAGAAGCTCAACCAAATCCTCTCTTAAAGGCTTCCTGCCAGCAACCATCTGTTGATTTATGCACAACTAGGATTTTCTATCACAACACTAAAAAGCTTCTTTCCATCTTTGCATCAAAAAAATGTACAAAAATGTTACGAAATACAGTTAGGATGTACAGGTATAAAATGAACTAAGTGTTTTCAGTCAACTGATTCTATTCAGACCCATTGACGGTAGAAGTCAGACAGTGTATTATTTAAACCTTAAAATTCTGAAATTTATTTAATATTTCAACATTATGTTCTTTCAACATGATGCCATGTTTTTGTGAACTTCAAAGTGCGGATGGTGTTCTCAGGCTTGCAAACCTTCATTTTTTTCCTCCAAATGTTATGATGGTCATTGAAGTCTCAGTAGACCGTAGGACATTGCTCCAAAATGAAAATTTTAATTTAATGAAACACCTTGAACTACAACTTCAATGACTTCCCCAAACTGAGAGATTGGATTTAAAAATCTGTGGAGCAATTCTGGACGTGTGATAGGAAGATGACAAGAGAAAAACATCGTGAGTGACTACCGAAGCTCTGCTCCCTCTTCTGTAACTTGGATAATGATTCCAAGAACTGTTTAGCAATCGGAGCACAGTTACATCACTCTCCCTCTGTTGCCTGTGTGTGACAGAGAATCAGACAGTCAGGGAGGCTCCCTGCGGTGTTTCATCCATTTGTCACTCCCCATAAACGGCGCCTCATCACCAAACAAAACTGGGGTTCAAACAGATAATGATCCTGCAGAGCGAAAGCACGTTTCCTGAAGCGTTCCAGCCTTTGAATCCCACACATTAGCAACATTTGCAGCACTTGGGTGCCTTTTGCCTGTCACACTGATTATTCCCTTTATGTAACGAGTCTCTTGTAAAATGTTCACAGTTGCTGCTCGTGTGGTATTCTGGTAAAAATATCACTAATGTCACAAATTATTTTATTAAACACTAAAGCAGACTTTGTTGAGAAGTTTTACTGTTGCTTTTCTGAGGTAGAACAAGTATATGAGATACCTCTCTAGCACCAAGAGTTGACCCTGGCATGAACTGGAAACTTGTAGCTGTCAACATGGACAAGACAGGTGACTTTGTTTAGCCATATAGATATTACATATTATACATAACTAAATCCTCTTTCACCTTATCCTCCTGACCACCAGTAGTTCATTTTGTCCTCTGTAGAGGACGTTTCTAAACTTGAATATCCCCCACCCCCTGCATTCTACTGAATTCATTCCTTTTGGTATCTACAGAGTACATTTAGGGCTTTTCAATGATACCACATGTGAAGGGGTGGGACTTTTGTACATACTTTTTTCTCATTCATAAAAATGTCGTTCATCAGTACTAGCACATTTTATGGGAAGAGACAAAGTAAGTGCATAAAACTTTTTATTGTGCAAATTTTGGTTTAAAATTTTGTTGGAATATTCTAAATAAGTCTTTTAGCAGCATATTAAAACATTCTATGAATTGTTTTGACTGTATTTTATTTAAGTATTTAAAAGTTGAAAAATTGTCCTCTGTAATGGACACATCATATTTCAAAAATAAAAACTTTTTTTTCCAAAAAAATATTTTCAGTATTCTAATTACCTTACAAAGACTGTGGGATTTAAAAAAAAATGGTGATTGTACAATATATTTTTTCCTGGTAGTCAGGAGGATATCCATGTTTATGACACAGTTTTAGTCTCCTGTGAATCAGTGCATCAGCTTATGGGTCAGATTAATGCAGATAAGACAGAAGACACACCAGAAATGCTCAGCTAAATATCAGCACTCACTCAAACTCAATGGGGCAAAAGACCAGAGAGCAGACAAGAAACCTGCGTGTTGTTTCGGACTTGCAATCATGTAAAGTCTGTTACTAAATCAGCCTGCTATTATCTTAAAAAATGTTGCCAGAATAACGGCAAACATGTGAAAACAGCATGAAGAAAAATTGGTGCATGCTCTTATTTTATGCAAATTAGACTGTAGTTGTTTTTTTTACTTGGTTTCTATAAAATAGAAACAAAAAAATCAATTACTTAGCCAGAATGCTGCTGCCACAGTCCTCACCCTCCCCTGAAAAATGGACTTCATGAAACCTCTTTCTGTTTATGAAAGAGGTTTGAAAGATGTGTTATTGGTCTATGAAGCACTTTGGTCTTGGGTCAAAATCCATTTCAGAGATGCTTGTCAACCATCATCAGAGATCCTGCTAATCAATGTTCCCAGGAGCAAAACTAAACCAGCTGAGGCTACATTTAGTTTTTGATGCTCCACACATCTGGAACAAAATCCTTGAAAACCTGAACTGTTAGAACCTTTTGGTTGCTTTAAATCAGGACTGAAAAACATTTTTGATTTTGGTCAAAGAATCTGACTAACAAACTGATGAGAGATCAAAGAATAAATTCAAAGATAAAATTGCATTTCAAATCTCAGTTTTAACATTTGTTTCTTCTCATGCAACACTTTAAACAGAGGGAGTGTGATGTCACTGTGCTCCGATTAAACTTTGAGACGCTTTCAGCTTTTTGTTGCTTTTTTTGTCTCTCCGTTGATATTCTGTAAATTACTTTGAATTGCCCTAAGTGTAAATTTTTGTGACCCACAAGGACGACGGCGTATTAAGGCCCACCTAAGAAAATAAAAACAATAAAATTACAAGAATAAAGGCATAATATTATAAGAATGAAGTCATAGTATTATGAGAATAAAGTCATAGCATGAAAAAAAGTCAATATTATGAGAATAAAGTTGTAAAATTATTACTTTATTCTTGTGTTTTGACTTTATTTTTGTCATTTATTTTTACATTTTTCTTAACATGGTCCTAATTCTTTGGTAAAAAGTTTTTACACCACTGCTGTAATCTGGTGGACATCTACATCTTGTCAAATGTCACATTTAGTAGCAGATTCAACATAACATCCGTTGTTTTGGTCTAAACAGACAGAATAACTCATTGTGACTGTCTGGGCATTAAAACTCCCTGACAGTGTTTGAATAGTTACCGTTTTGCAAATTAATGTTTGATCTTTGTAACTTTAAACATCTCCACATGCACATTTATGGTTTTATTGGCCATGGCCATGAATTAATGCATGGCCATGGCCATTAATGCATGGCCATGGCCATGCATTAATTCCCATGGTGGGAATTAATGCATCTCCGCAGCTCAACAGAGTAATTTAAAGGACAAACTCTGTAAAATACAATAATCTATGCACCAACTTTGAGCTTTATGTCAACTGAAATAACTGTAGAGTTGCTTAATGATGTGGGATTTATCTTATCGTCCTCCTCAAAGAAACTGACAGTAAATCATAAGGAAACCATCTGAAAGAGACACAAAACTAATGAGAACAAGGTTCCAGATTCTTTCGGCAGAAATATGAACTCAAAGGGAAAATGTGTAAATGTGGTTAATTATAGCAGCCACCTTTTATATTCGTAGTATTTTTACAAATACTTAGCCACATTCAAAATAATGTTTCATACTGTATGGCATAAATTGTTAATGTTTGATTTAATGTTTTTACAGTGTCGTACACAAACCCAACTGAACTTTGTTTAATTATGGAAATATTAAGGTTCCATATGAACAATTGCTATGAAAAGCAGCTGGTTGCTGAACATGTTCTTACCAAAAATAAGAAAGATTGCTGTACAGTGAACACCTGCCTGTTTGTGTTTCACTATTTGCAGATTTGCTTGCAGAGCATATCTAAAATTTTCAAAGAAAATGCAGATTAAGGAGCTGAAATATACTGCTAAAAAAATAAAGGGACACTTAAACAACACAATATAACTCCAAGTAAATCAAACTTCTGTGAAATCAAACTGTCCACTTAGGAAGCAACACTGATTGACCCGACGAGGGTCCCCGTTGTCAATCAGTGTTGCTTCCTAAGTGGACAGTTTGATTTCACAGAAGTTTGATTTACTTGGAGTTATATTGTGTTGTTTTAGTGTTCCCTTTATTTTTTTGAGCAGTGTACTTTGGCACAATGCTACTTGACATTGTGACATTTGCAAAGCAGCCAATCTGGGAGCGGCATTTGTTTTCTTTGGTGCCGTTTGGCTTTTCGAAGGGAAATAATAGATTTTAGTTTCTGTGGTAGCGCCAAGATTGTTTTCACTGTGCGTATTAAATTGTTATTGAACTATTGACGCTTTTCCCTCCCAACATCTGTTAGAACTCTACTGATCTTTTGCTCAAACACTCTTAAAGCACCAGGTTTCTGTCGAATCTTAACGATGGCCACACCTTTATGAAAAGTAGCAACAGGCTGATAACACACTGTCAACAAATCAGACTCTGACAGCAACACCAAAACAACAGAGAGCAACTCCGGGTTTTGGAGTTGCACTTGTTGACGCAGAGGAAAGCACTACCAGTTAGTAATTTTAAAGGGTCAGTATTATGTAAAATCAACCTTTTAGATCTTATCATGTTATAATGTGAATCAAAAACATATCTGGAGTCCTGCTATGATTCTGTCTGTCATGCATGTTTGAGAAGTCTTTTCATCTCCCAGGGAAGCTGCTTGGGGTATAAAATGTTTGGTGTTACAGTCTCCAGATCAAGCTTCCACCTCACATAAAACCGCTACCCACAACTCCCCACTCTGCTCCTTCAGACTAGCGGCAGCAGCAATTAGCAAACACCTGGTGGAACTGAGCACCTGCTGAGCTCATTATATGAGCTACTTCTCAGTGCAACACCCATAAGAACGTAGTAAACAGCTTAATGTAGAAATGTTGTGATGACATGCTGAAGGCAAAATGTCAGAAAGAGCAGAAGCTTCTTAAAGAGACAGAGGTGCAATTTCAAGTCCTTAAATTGCCAAGTCAAATTTCTTTTAAGTTACGTTTGATGTAATATAGTTAATTAATTGTGCTATGAAATGTCACTGGAACGTACATAATACTGCCCATTTAAGAGGTGATTATTTTTTCACTATGAACCAGACTGGATTTTAGACCTCTTTTTTTTATAACATGATTATTTTCACTCTGTAATCGAGTTTAATCTGGTTCTCTTTCTTGGAATGGAAATGAGATTATTTACCATCTGAAACCTGACTCCTGAGCTCCAGTCAGCATCTGAACTCAGAGGAAACTTGTCCTTGGGGATCCAGGTCATTGATTCGGTTCTTCAGCCAGATCATTCATTCATAATATATCAGATGCCACTGATTCAGGAGACCTCAGAGGCCCCAGCTCCAGGATCTATTAATCACCCTCTAAGTTTCGCGCAGTGATTAGTGAGAGCCGCTCCGAGGCCTCGCTTAACCAGCCGGACACCTGTAGGAAGATCCGTCTTCTCTGACATCACCGCAAACTGAAAATCTCGGCGTTTCTGGTCCGATTCGGACCGGTTTCCTCTTACCTGAGTGGGGCATCGTGATGGTGTCGTTGGCACTGTTGTATATAACAACCGCAGACGCGTTGCTGTTTGCGGCGTTGCGGATTTTCTCCCTGAATGTGCAGTTTCCCTCAGCCACCAGCGCCACCCAGGCCGTGTTCTGGGGGACCGGGGGAAAGCGGACGTTCGGGTCGCAGCCCTGTCTGTCCTGCGGGAGGCCGGGGATCAGAACCCGACCTCTGGCTTGTCTCTTGGGCGAGTGCTCTCCGTACCGGCCGCACTCGGTCTTCTCCGTCCGGACCTCCGAGGAAACAGGGTCCAGGTAGGTGATGTTGACGAAGGCCGTGTACCACTCCTCCTTCTCTGCGGCCGTGAAGTCCAGGCAGAGCAGCTGGACGAAGCAGAAGGACAGCAGCCAGGTCCACAGAGCCAGACTGCGGCAGGCTCGGAGGAGGGACGGAGCCATGGTTCGGCTGATGGATGGACGGACAGATGGCGTGTTCAGGGCTAAACTCGCATCACAACTGCTTCAGAGGGAAGTGACTTTAAAAAGACATGAAAACCTCCATGATGTCCGAGGTCCGGCTCCAACAGGCTGACAGAGTGGCAGTTTGCGTGGAAGCAGCCACGGAGCATCTCAGAGAGGGGTGTGCATTGTGTTGTTGTTCAGCGTCAGCTGGTGGGCGTGGCTCTCAGGAGGGACTCTTGTTGACTGAGCCGATCCAGTGTGCGATCTTTTAAATGAACCGGACTGTCCTTTTTTTCCCCGACAATGTTTAATGTATGGAATCGTTTAACTGTGAAAGCTGGAAAATGTATACATGAGCATTATCTTGTTAAAATGAGAACGTTTCTCGCTAAAATTGATTAGGACAAGATTTAAATTTTATTAAAACAAAAAAAAAGTTTCTAGTTTAAATGAGAAAGGTGTAAAACAACACCTTGCAGGACGTTGTTTTGAAGAAAATCAGAGAGAACGCCCTTTTATGCCCTTTAAGAAGTCATCATCTGTCAGATGAATGCATTAATGCAATCATTTTGATTCGTTAATTACATAGATTTTAATAATGCATAAAAAACTTAAACCAATTAATTGCATCTTTTTTTTCTTCTATAAAAAGTCCCACTCTTGAACTGTATTGTATTGTGTTGGTGGTGCGCCTGATAAAGACTATAAAGCCGTTCCTCTTGGCCAAGCTAATGTCAACAAAGTCCTAATTTCTAAGGAAGAATATGTGACAAGTTGTCTAATATGATGATCTCTCCCGGATCATTTAGCTTATCAGAGCCAAATGATCCGGCTCCTGAATAGAAACCGGAATTCCCATCACTAACCGGCTAGCTGATCATCAGCACGTGACCTAACCGTTCACAAGGCGCATCTGACGCTCAAAATAAATATGTTCAGTTGTTATAATCAAACTAGACACTGAAGCATCGAAATGCAAATATTAGCTTTTCTTTATGAAACCTGATTTATGACCGACTTTGAAAAATAAAATACATTTTAAAAACAAAAGGTATACATAAACAAATTATTTATTTTTAAAATTATGTTAGAATTATTATGTTTAATAACAGACATGTGATATAGTAATGTAGGACATTCCCTTATATTTTTAGAAAATATTGGTATTATGAGTAAGGAATTATTTTTATTACTCTTTATATAATAATAAAGCAAAAACCCCTCTCCAAAGATTTTTTTTATTTATTTCTCTTAATCTTAAAGTAAACGTAAAATAAATGTGCCGTTTTACCCAGTACATGACTTTTCCTAAACTCTACAGCTTTTTTCAATATTATAATACTGACCAGAATTGATTTCTTCATCCCATTACCTACTTCTTTTTAACATACAGCTTAACTATACTTTTAACGTCACGTTTGCTCATTTTTACATCCATATTTACTCTCTTTTGCAATATTTTTGGCAAATTTGTCAGCTAGTTTTTTCCTTTCTGTGTGCAGGAGCCACAATAATTGAACCTCTACTGACCAAATTATTTCTATCAAAATGTCCTGTCTTGAGTATAAATCTAAACATATTAAAATCGTATAGCCTACTTCCTGTACCCAACCCAATGGCATCAACACTGCTGTCAGTTATTTTACATGTCATAAAATTCTAACGATTTAAGTGATATAAGATTCAGTCCACACTCCACATGCCACTGCTGACGGTGGTAATACACCAAGAGAAATAGAGAAGTGACGCTTGTTCCACTTGCGGAACCTTGAAACATTGCATAATTGTTTCACCGGACACATTTTTCAGACGGACTTAACGCTAGCTTCGCTGGGTGAGGTAAGGAAAATTTAAAGTTATCTTTTATATCTGAAATGACATTTTCACTAATTATTCATGAGTCAGTTAGTGTTTGTATGCTGCCATTAATTAAAATAAAACCTAAAATAAATTAGCACGAAGTGGACGCCATTAGTTTTCTACTTCTATGTTTAAAAGCTAAGATCACCATGAACTTTTCCCTTTCCTGTTACAGCTATTATTGATTTCAGAGATGCCCAAAAAGAAAACCGGAGCCAGGAAAAAGGCGGAGAACCGCAAAGAGCGAGAGAAACAGATCCGAGCCAACAGGGAGCATGTGGAAGTGGCCAAACACCCCTGCAACGTGAACATGGTCTGTAGCCGCTACAGCTGCTACTGCTTTGGCTAACAGTGCAAACACTGCAGCGTGCTAATCCTCTGTGTTTATTGTGTTTTTACAGGAATGTGACAAATGTCAGCGGTAAGTCTGTATTTAAAGCGAATGAAACGGATTCAGAAGAACTTTGATTTGAAGAGAAATAAACGTATACCTGCTTAATTTTCTTAGGAAGCAGAAGAACAGGGCTTTCTGCTACTTCTGTAACTCTGTGCAGAAGCTGCCTGTCTGCGCTCAGTGTGGTGAGTTTTTTTTCCCACTTTTCTTTAAATTAAACACCAAGCTAAAGACTGATTCCACATAATTGTTCACTATCTCAAGCATTTTTAATTCATTTAAGAAAGTGACTCATGTAAGTATCTACAAACACTTGTGCACAAGAAAGATTTCTAGTTGCAGTCAATCTTGCAACGAATCGGAATATGCCTCTGACTGAAGAATGTTGTTGTATGACTGGCTTATGTCTTATTAAATTACACACAAATGGACTGTTTCAATTTTATTTAGGATTATTGGAGTAAAATAATGTTATTGTTATAATGTGGATTTATTTGTGTGTGTGTGTGTGTTTTTGTAGGTAAAACTAAGTGTATGAAGGCTTCAGATTGTGTTATCAAGCATCCAGGGATCCACAGCACAGGAATGGCCATGGTGGTGAGTTTATATCAAACCATGAGTAAATCTTGTTATGATCTGGATCTGTTTTATAAACTAGATGGCAACAGTTGCACTCTATGGTTAAATATACAATTCTAGATATTTTCTGTGGTTAAATAAAATTAGTCGCTTTATTAAAGTATATGCTTGTATGAAACTACCTACTATTTTATCTGATGTAAGCCATTCTTCTCTTTAAAGTCTTGTAATTGATAATTGGTTTATTAGTTTCAGTGTTTTTAAAAAGCCAGATTAAGTGCAGAAAATAACTACGTCATATTTTCATTGTAGGATTTTATTTATTAGGGAATAAAGTTGATCTAGTCGGGAACAGAGTGAAGAAAAAATCACAATCGAGCCTCAAGTGTGCAAAAGCCAAGAACATATTTCCACTAGGGGGCACCGATTTCAGTTTCCAGGCCCATCACAATCTTTAAAAAGCTTAATCTGATGATTCCAATTTTGACCAATACTGTTTGATTTTAATTGACTGCAAAGATGAAAATAAAATATTTTGATATCTTCCCAAAGAGACCAAGTTTTCGCATGTTCTCTGAAGGAGATGGGAGCAGTGATGAGGGAAAAAAAAATCACTTTTTTCCTCAGAATTCAGACATTTTTTTGTCAGATTTCTGACTTTTTTCAGTATCCCAGCTAGATAAACTGTTTTAGATGTTTTCTGCGATTAAACATTTGTTGCTTTGTTCTAACTTTTTTCTCAGAAATCTGACTTTAATAGTGTGAGATCAAAGTCAGTTATTTTATTCTTTACTTTCAGGAGTCCTGGTCTTCTTCCATAAGAACAACTGTTGATTTAATTTTGGTATTTTTTTTGTCAGGCTGCTGGTTAACAGGCTGAAAGGGATTTTTATTTTTAGCTCCTATTTTAATTTTTTTTATATTGAGCTTCTTTTTTTACGTCGGCATTCAGCTTGAAAGTTTTCTTTTCGGCTCTTTAAGAAATGTATTCAAGTACCCTGGTAGTTTTTTCACAAAGAGCTTTTTGTTTTTGCCTCAATCCTTCTTGAACTAATAATAATCATGTGGAATATGCTGCCAGCTTTTCTCCAGTTAACCAAGTTTAGATCATTTTTATCCTGTAAAAATATGTAAAATCTGTTTTTATCCACAAGGGGGCAGTGTGTGACTTCTGTGAAGCCTGGGTCTGCCACGGTAGGAAATGTCTGAGCACCCACGCCTGCTCGTGTCCTCTGGCCGACGCCGACTGCATCGAGTGTGAGCGTGGAGTCTGGGATCACGGTAAGACACTCCCTTCTGCTTGTAAACAAATCCCATCCACTCAAACACTGACAATCAGCGGGATGCTCCATTTCCTTTGCAGGAGGTCGGATTTTCCGCTGTTCCTTCTGTCGGAATTTCTTATGTGAGGATGATCAATTTGAGCACCAGGCCAGCTGTCAGATCCTGCAGGCAGAAACCTTTAAATGTGAGTCATGTGGATTTACGCGCCCATTCATGTGGTTAAAAGGAGAATAAATTGTGTCTTATTTGTTCTGCAGAGTAATACCTGGAGGAGATTTGTGCACGAAAGAGAAAGTGAATGCATTTTTATCCTTTCCTGTGTTTTATTTCAGGTGTTTCCTGTAACAGACTGGGACAACACTCGTGCCTGCGCTGTAAGGTGAGAATGTTCAGCTGGAAATTTTATCCATCCCATCAGCCTGCATCACACGAGAAAAGACCGGCCCTCAAAATTCCTTTAACATATTCTGTGAACTAAAATTAGACAAACGCAAGTACTTTTTGTTTTTGTTTGCAGGTATACTGAGATTGAATAAATGAAACTAAAGATTAAGGCTTTCCCATCTGAGCAGCTGTGCGGAAACGTTCTGATCAGATAAAACTTGACTTGCCAGAAACTCGTTTGACCTCCTGCGGACGGGTTAGACTTTAAACTGAGCAGCTAAAAATAAGCATGTGTTGTTATGCAAGCTCTACCTCAGGGTCGAGTTATCATGGCGTTTAAAATGAAAATATTTTCAATACACAGTTCATTAAATGGAATGCTTTGAAAGCAAAACACTTAAAAGAAGTTGGGGGTCAGAGAGCGATGCATGATCAAAAAAACAAATAACACTTGCAGCAGGTACTGGTCCAAAAGGTGTTTCTACATGGTATTACCTCAGGCAGACTGAGGCTGTCTCATATGTGTGGTATGAATATCAGAATATTCATACCACGCTTTGCATATTCTCAATTATGCACCACTCTGTGCTGACTTGTCGCACAAAATCACAAAAAAACACATTGAAATGTTTTTTTTTTTTTTTTAGAGGGACAAAATGAGGAAAAACTTATAAAAACTCTGCATCTTGATCCCAGTTGGTTATAGTTATTTAAAGCAATTTCTGTGTCAGTTAATATCTTCAGTTTCAAATGGGATGTAGCTGCATTTCTACAGTTAGATAAAGACATGTAACCACGGTTATGCTGACTCAGCATTCTTTAAGGCGTTAGAGGTTTACATAAACGCTGCTGCTGTGGCAGGGTTGTACAACAGCAGCGTGAAAGGAAAACGTTTTGGTCAAAGGTTGCATATTAAAAGGTAATTAAACATTTATAACAAGAAGAGTTGGAACAAGACCATTCTTTACTCCAGGGAACAGAAAGTCAGTGTGTCATCTGCAGCTGGGTTCAACATAAGATGTCCCTTCTGAAGCCATTTCACAATTTGAAAATGTTAAGCAATTAGATCTGGCAACTACTCGCAGCTAAAGGACAAGAAATGATGAGACTGTGTGATTAACTGTGTTTTGAGGCTCAGGATCTTTGATTTATTATTTACACTGCAAAACACGAAATCCTACCAAGCATTTCTGGCCAGTTTCTTGTATGAATATCTTGGTATACTTGAAATAAGAGAAAAACATAGCAAGTGACTTCTCAGTGAGATATAAGAGCCTGTTTTTAAGTAAATTATTTCTTAATAATGATTAAAAACTACTAAGTTTACTGGCAGATTTTTTCTCACTTGAAACAAGATATTTTTAGTGGAATAATCTGCTAGTGGAGCTAGTACTTTTTAATCACTATCAAGGAATTATTGGGCGCCTCTATCCTGCTGAAAAGTTACTCGTCAGTAAGTTTTGTCTTCTTTTAAATGTACTACAACATTTGTACTAAATAATGTACTACAATATTTGCTAAACCAAAAATACTTGGTAGCATTTTGTGTTTTTGCAGTGTAGAAGTTTTGACCAGTGGAAATTTCCAGGATGTCGACTCTTGACATTTTAATATACTGTCGCCATGACGGAGTAGGAGAGGAAATCCAGTCCTGGAGGCTTCAGATCTGAAGAAGCTGTCGAGCGTAGTGGTATCTTGGCGGAGGCGGAACAGAGCGTCCATCACGGAGAGCTTTGGTGTTCTGCTCTGGGAGTTTTCCAGCTTTTTTAAGAGTCCTTACTGAGCCTGGTGCCGGGTTTTGTACTGATGAATGATGAGCAGCGCGGTTGGGCTT
This sequence comes from Poecilia reticulata, assembly GCF_904066995.2. Lineage (NCBI taxonomy): Eukaryota > Metazoa > Chordata > Actinopteri > Cyprinodontiformes > Poeciliidae > Poecilia > Poecilia reticulata. Next base: position 31,052,039 of record NC_088830.1, on the reverse strand, counting down.
CTAGTCCAGCTTCTTCTCCGTTCTTCATCGTCCATCCATCCATCTTTATGTCCATCACCCATTGATCTGTCCATTGTGCATACCCTCTTATTCTTATTGCTGGGTCACTGGTTCCTGTCTCTAGTGGACCTTTGCCAATAAGCGGGGTCCACTTGGAACTCAGTGTTTCAGCTGTTTTGCAGTTTTCTGGAAGTTTGTTCCATTGTGGTGCCTAGAAGCTTCTCCGTGTTTGTTTACTGGCAAAAATGTTTTCATATTTGCCAATAAGCAGAAAAATCTTCTACAGGCCTTTTATCGCATCCTGTCATATTTTGCTCCAATGACCCAAACCCATTGAATTCAGGTGGTTGGTTTCATGCCTGCATAAAAACCTGTTTCAGCCTGTGATCATTCACTCAGTCGTGTGGTGTTCCTCAAGGCTGCATTCTCGGGCAACTTTTACTGTCTGTATTTTCTCCTAGCTCAAACTGCGAAGTATTACAGCTTCTGTTACTATTCATAAACAACTCACTTAAAAGCACATAAACTGCTGGCTCTTTTAAATGGGACCTTATTTCATATTTGATTTGTTTTAAACGTAATGTCTTCAGTTTCTTGCTATTCCCTCAGTTTTCTTGTTTTTTACAGTAATACCATTATTTTTTTCATGGTGTTTAAATTTGTGTATAAACAACTAGAAGTAAACTGTCTATTGATTTTTGACTACTTCCACTTCCTCATCTACTCAGCATGACTGGTTTTTCTATTCAAAGGGGTAAAAACAGAAATGACTTGACTTAAAGTGTTTATTATTTTAGTTCTGTCCTTGCAGTGTCCGTTTCCTTTGTCGTTCTGTCGCTTGGACATTTTCTCTTTCTGGAACACTTTCCTGTTTTTAATGCATAGTTGAAAGGACGGTGAGTATTAAAAGTTTTCCTCTTCATATCTGCAGGCCTGTTACTGTGACGACCATGCCAAGAGTAAAGTGTTCAAACAGGAGAAAGGCAAGGCTCCACCTTGTCCGAAGTGCGGCCATGAGACCCAGGAGACGAAAGACCTCAGCATGTCCAGTGAGTTTCACACAACCGGAGCGCGTCTTGTCATTCTTGTAAATCTGCCAATTCAAGCAAGTTGCAGCAACCTCCTTTTCCTGCTTGAATGCTTTTGGAAAACGAAACCGAAAATATGCACTGATGACTTCTTGGCACAGGGGCTTATTTCCCATAAAATGCTTATAGAGAGGCCTGGATACAAACAACTTACCCTGAAAGCTTTTTTCTCTTTCTTCTCTTTTTTTGTTTGTTGAGGTTTATATATAAATGTCTGTAAAGTATTTTTCTTACTGTAGTGTAAGGGAAGTGAAAAACAAACTGCTTCCCCTGACGTGTATATCACTCTTCTGGCTCCTGAAAGATAAAAAATGTCAACATTGGGCAGCTGCGGTAGTTGCTGAAAGCCAGATCCTTGAGTGAACACAACTTTTCTCCATATTTGATGGTAAACTAGCAGTTTTATTGTTGTCTGGGAACATTAATATAAAATCTGACCCGTAGTACTGACAGCTGAAGGGTCATAGGAACCCTGGGAGGTCCACCAGTGTAACATGGGAATAAAACGCTCTTTTAAAGATCACCCTTATTTACTTTACTTCTCAGCTCACACAAGTAATTTAAAAAAATCTTATTAGATTTTAACTCCTTAAAGGGTCAGTATTATGTAAAATTGACTTTTTTTTAGATTTACATCATTACCTCAACATGTAAAGCTAAAGGACAGCTTTAGCTTTACTTCAACAAAAACATACCAGGAGTGATTTTTTTCACGTGTGTTTAAGAAATCCTATATCCATGGTAACCATTTAGCGGTGCACAGCACCTAGTTGAATTTAGCACCGCCTTCGAGATGCAGCTCCTCCTCTGAGCCGCAGTTTCCAAGCTTTCAACTTCTGCCTCACAGAGCAGTCTTCCCCAACTCTGCTCCTTCAGACTAGCCAGCAGCAATTGGCAAATACTTGATGGAACTAAGCCTCTGTTGAGCTCATTATAGGAGCTACTTCTCAGTGAATCGCTGCTAAAAATGTTAAAGGGTTAATAGAGCAGCCATGTTGTGATGACTTCCTGCTGCTGTTTCAGAAAGAGCAGGAGTTCTTAAAGGGACAGAGGCCCAATTTCAAGGCATCAAATTTTTTTTAAGTCTTATGTGTGTATGTGTGTGTGTGTGTGTGTGTATATATATATATATATATATGTGTGTGTGTGTGTGTCTGAAGGTAACATAGTTACTTCATTGTAACTATGTTACAATGAAGTAACATAGTTACTTCATTGTGCTATAAAATTGCACTATGTGTTTCGCCAATCTGTAATACTGCCCCTTTGAAGGGTTCTTGGATATTGTTGCACCCTTAGTGCCACAAAGTGTTTCAAAATACATTTATTTTGGTGCCAGGTCATCAAAAAACATTATAATTTTAGATTTTTTATATGCACATATTGTTTTGTGAAAAACAAAATATGACATTTTGAATGGATTTCAATACAAAAAGTACTGAAGGGTCACAGATTGCTCTTTTTAGATTGGGGAAAAATATGACTTGAATGAAAAAATGTGACTAATGTGTCAGTGCTGCCACATGTAACATTTAAAATACCCAAAAGGATCCTACATATCCTTTATACAAACAACTGTCAGTAGTTCTTTATTTCCCTTTTTTTTTTTCCTCCTGCATGTAATTTTTATTGTTTAAATTCAAGATGTGATTCCAAAGAGCAGGTCTGTTTTCCATAAACTGAACCCAGTAAACATGTAAATGCGTGTCTTTTTAAAACTCCACATTTTCTCCTTTAGCCTCTTTATTGTTATTGCAAGCCATAAAAATAAATGCTCCAGAATGCCTGCTTTAAAATAAACACGGTGAGAGGAGAATTCTTGAGTAAAAAACTGACCATGTTTCCTTCAAACTATATACAGTCTTGTAAAAATTATTCGGATTTATGCACAGAATTAATTTGTGCAAGCTTGATTTTCATGCAAACATGCATGTCTGCAGCGGAGGCCGTGTAGAGGACGAGATCTGATTGGTTCGTTTGTTTTCCGCAGCTCGCACCTTGAAGTTCGGTCGGCAGGCCGGTGGCGACGACGACGACGACTACGATGGCGCGTCCGGGTACGACGCCTACTGGAAGAACCTGGCAGCTGGAGGAAGCCGACAAGACGACTATGGAGATGATGATGATGATGACGATGAGGAGGAAGAGGAGGATGACGGGTATGAGGAGGATGAGGAAGAAGATGAAGATGAAGAGGAGGATGAAACTGCTTCGGAGTCCCTGGCTGAGCTGAAGATAGATGGCACTGCAGCCTAAAGTAAGACTGAGGAGTTGATGGTTAGAGTGGATTTTAACTGAGTGAAAGTCACAGTCTGGCATAAATACGGAGCATTTAGCATTCAAGCAGCCTAATGTTCTTGTAATCTGGAAGTGGTTTATATGCGTTCTTTTTTTTTAAGCTTTTCACAATTTTTTTGTCCAGTCCTGGTATCAATATGGTATGATGAGGAAGTGGAGGACAAACGGAGAAAAACCATGAACTGTACCAGAAAGTCAAAGTTTACCCAGGATTGAGTAAATAAATATCAAAAGGAAAAACTATTAAAAGCTGCATTCTGCAGTTTGTTGACTAGGAACTATGAGATTCTCACAGTTAGTCAAGGCTTAATAAAAGAAGCATCTATTAAAGGATATTTACAAATTAACACATAAATAAAAACATGATTTTTTTCTTTCAAATAGATAGAAAAGCAAAAATCCTTCTTACAGCTGCTAAAATAATCTGTTTATCTTGCAACTGTTTTGCCCTTCTAACGTAACAGGAGTATATTGTTAAATAATCAAGTTTGTTGGCAAAATGTAATAATATTTCAATCAAAGGTCAGGCAGTACTTAGCATCATGTGGGGGAGGGGCACTAGTAGATGATTGTAAACTCCTGTACATAACTAAACGGATTTCTTTTGCATTGCATTAAAATAACTTTACAAAAGCATTTATTTGAAATTCAGGAGCAGGATTTTGTTTTGCAGAGTTTCTCTGTAAAACAAGATGAGTTTTAGATCTTGTAAAAAGTCGTAATCCGTCAATTATGATTCTTAAAAAGGCATAAAGCGACTTCCTCTGACACCTTCTTACTTTGTTTCTTCTAGGCGACACTCAACCATCGCACAAGATGTTGCCGCTTTACTGTTACGACTTTTCTCGTTAAAATAAGAGCATGTTTTGCTTTTAACAAAATATGAAACTTTACTCTTTTTTTTTTTTATCTCGTTAAAACGTAAAACGTTCTCGTTTTAGCAAGAAACTGCTCCTGAAGTGGACACTTCTGTACTTTCATGTGTAACAAATTATATGATGGGAAATATTTGTAGCTTTTAATCTGTGCCGGATCTCTGGATACATAGTTGTGGATTTTTTTAAATGCTTGAGTATTAGCAAACAAAAACATAACTGCCATATGTAGAAACAACACTGGTTCTTCCCATGAGATTTTTCTTGCCAAACAGAGTTGTGGGTCATCTATACTGGATTCAAATCAGGCGAAAAGCAGTCAAAGTCTAAGGAAAATCCTCATAAAGGCTGATTGAACTGTTGATCAGAACCACTGTTAAAAAGCTGTTAGAAAGCATAAAACATAAGAAATGACTGGTTCTCTATTTGAAGCTCCTTATCATTCCAGCGCTCTCTGGCGACTTTTAGGAATGTTGTGAACCATTTTAAACTTCACCCTTCTGCAAGGAATTGAATGAATAAAGTTTAATATGAATCTAAATCAATAAAATTGTGACTGAACATTCTTTATTTTAATTCATTCTCTGAAATGTTTGGTTTTTAACAGGGTTGGACTTCAATTTTGATGACTAAATTATGTAAATTTAACTCATTTAATTGAATATTTTTTTAGTTATTTGCACGTTTCTGGTACACCCGTACAGCTGACGCACAAATGCTTAAATTGTTTTTTATTTAAAATTTGATTAATTGTAATTAATTAACAGCCCCTGCAATTTACTGGCTAAAAATTTTAATTGAGTCCCGCCTTTATTTTTTTAGTAGTCGGAGCTCCACTAGTAACATTATTCAGTTAGCTTACAATACGTGTATATGAATTCAAAATCTCTTGCTGTACCGGGAGCCAGTGGGAAGATCTCATGATGAATGTTTCCACTATTGTGTGTCCAAGGTTTTTGGTGTGGTGTGTGTGGGAGTTTGATTTCATCATGTCTGTTTGTTATGGGGTTCATTAGTGAAACCATGTTATAGCTAGCTGGATTTTCCCAACTAACAGGCCAGATGTCTCCCTCCTGAATGTGTCACCCTTCATGTCTACTGTAACAGAGAATGCAACATGAGCATGACGTGCAGCCCTGCTGCTTCTGGACATTCAGTTCTTTTTGAAACGGCTTAAGGAACTCATACAGTTGATCTCACACATTTTTTTTCCACTGAAGTACTTTACAATGTGTTTTTATGATCTGACTTGCCAAGAGATTATGAACTATTTTTTTTTCTCAACAAGATTTAGTTTTTCCTTCAAAGTCCCCATTGACCCTTTCCAGTTTTGACAGAGTACACATGCAGGATAATGGTAATAAGCGGTTTGACTACTATAAGGCAGTGGTCCCCAACCTTTTTATTACCACGGACTGGTCAAGACTTGGAAATTTTGCTGCGGCCCGGGGGGAAGGAGGGGACTTTCTGATTGGCTGAACCGTCAGCCAATCACAAAGCGCAGTGATGTAAGAACAGAGGAGAATCCTAAACAGATGACATATCGCGCAACTGAGAGTCCGGTGGATATCGGAGATGATATGTGGAAATGTTTATTATTATCTGTAAAGGTCTATATATGTTTATTCAGTTAAAAATGTTAACCATGAAAAAACACAGTTACCTCCAAATCATAGTGCAGCAAATGGAGCGGCTGCTCCCGTCGTCTTTTATCCACCGCCTTTTCTTTTTGTTACGTCTTTTATCTCTTAAAATGAGTCCACAAACTATCACTATTGCTTCTACATCGTCATCCGTGTTTGGTTATTCTAAATTCCCGTATGTTATGTTGGGAGTTTTGTGGATTTTCTTCTGGAATCCCGATGTACGTGACTAGAATCGGTTCGTGTTGCTCCTGCCTTGGACATACGAACCGATCAAACCTGTTGTACTTTTATCAGCTCTGTGGTCACAGAGGTTTGGAGAATCGGCCGACATCCTTAAATCTTTCTGTCTAAACCAGACTTGATACTCACAAGCTCTACTCATCTCCTCTCGACCACTGCCCAAACACTAGAGAAGGGTTGAGTGAGTGAATGCGCGTATGAAACTGGTGGGTTCGGTACCTCAAAAAAATTTAAGAACCTAGAGTGGTACTTTACCCCCCAACCAGAAGAGGGCGCCGTCGGTCATCCTGAAGCGGATCCAGTTGGTGTAGAAACAAAGATGGCGCCCATACTAGTATGGGAAAGGGAAACGGACCAAACAGAGACCCGTGTGGGACGGAAATGGGTCCCGTGTATGTGGTTTTGTTTAGAAATATAAACACTCAAGTTTCACCTTATCATTGATAAGGTTGAACTGTGCTTCTTATTTAAAAATGACTGATTAGCTATGAAGACGAGGATGTGATGACAAAGAAGCAGAAAAATTGTAACATGAAGTAAAAAATGTCTACATAGGGTTGATTTCGACAGCTGTTGTGAGTTAATGCACTTTGTGCATGGAGAAAATGCACTTCATGGAGAATAATTTGGAGTTTGACAACATTCGAAATTATTCGAATGTTGTCGAATAATTGACAACATTCGAGTTAAATGGAATTGAATTATATCCACATATGGATATAATTTAAGGTACAACTCAAACACACTCATTCTTTTGGTGGCTTCATGACAAAAAATATCACATCTACAGGTCTGGTTCATCATTGGGTGAAATTTGCCTTAAGGTTCCAAAAAATATCGGCAAAAACATCTTGGGACTGTCAAGTATTTTTACCTTCTGCGAAAGAGGTGGAGTAATTTAAAACGAAGAAAAAAGTCTGATAATCCTACCGATCGAATGGAACAAAACTTCCATCAGGCGCTGAGAAAGAAAAAGTGTGGTTTTTACATACAGCAAACACAATTATCTAGTTTCAACTAATCATAGTAATTACTGTTTCCACACTTCCTTTCTTATTGTCCCAACTCTTAATCTGCAGTGAAAGGAACCGCTTAAAGCATTTGACAGGCTGCAACTTATGCAATGACCACAAAACAGCCTGGAAGTTGTAAATTATCAGTGGCGCAAAAAGTGGGTATGCAGGGTATGCAACGCATAGGGGCGCAGCACCAGAGGGGGCGCCAAAACCCCGTCTGGAGGGGGCGGCGCGCCGATGATGTTTTCCCGTACACTAATGCGCGCCTTACGCTCCTTCACCTCGCGCACATAACGAGGTAAATGTAGCGAGTTTTACCCTTCACGTATCGTCGCCTCGGGGGCGGGGGGGGGGGGGGTCGCCGATCTATGTTTTTGCATCCACCTGAATAATGTGTAGTTGCGCCACTGTAAATTATGATGCAGATGAGACGCTCTCTGGGTGCTAAATCAACATAAAACAAAACAAATTGTGATCATAAGTCTGGCACGCTGACGCTTCTGGGAAACCATCTGATCTCTCCGGCAGGGCGAAGCTGCAGAGGTGTTCCCGTAACAAAAGTGACATGACAGCTGAAAAACTTTTCCAATAAATTTTAGAATCAACTCCTTTACAGTGACGGAGGAGGAGTGCGCGCTCGACGTGACGAGAGAGACGCACAGGGCGGGCGTGTGAGAGTCTGTGTGTGTGTGTGTGTGTATGTGTGTGTTGGGAGAGAGAGTGGAACTGCGGAACCGCACTCACGCTCGGCTCAAGTGTAACCAACAGTGGATTTCGGACCAATGAGACAAAGCGGAGTTACTGTCGCAGATCCAATGCGAAGATGTGATAGAGTTGTGCTGGTGCTGTGCTGGGTAGAAGAGCCCCCGCGGCAGCTGCGCTGATGATAGAAGAATTCATGACGGCGCTCCAGGTCATCCTTCTCCAGCTCACATTGCCCCGGGACCAGCGAGCGGTAAGCGGGTTTACCTCCCCACTCTGACCCGACAGCTGGGCCCAGCAAGCCCAACTTCGGATATATTATAGGAAGCATTTTTTTTTAAAATTATGATTATTATTTATAAAGAAATTGTGCGCAGGTTTAATCCGGGGTGGTCTCACTGCGCATGTGTCTACCTTTCAGCACCTTTTTTGATCACCTTCAGGCGACACTCTTATTTGTTTAAGAAAACTTGAAAAGCCACCTTCTCAGATTCACTTTCACTTTCATTTTCCAAGAGCTTATGGCTCCACCTGCTGTTTGGAGGTTGTAGGTGCCGGACTCACCAACTAGGTAATTGTGCAATGCAATTGCTTTTTTATCCATTAACAAAATGCAATTTATACAAAATTGCATTTTGTATAAATTTTCTATCATCTTACAAAAAAAAGATGATTTCATCTGATATACTTTATGTTCCCATAGGGCAACTTATTTTCAGCAGAGTCTAAATCTACACCACAACAGTACACTCCTACACCCCGGAGGACAGGAGAAAAAAACTAAACACTCGTTACAAATTTATATCAGGAATCCAACAGCATGACTCATCTGAAATCATTTCAAAACCCTGCAACTAAAGGAATAAATTATCTCCAGTACCGGTTTGATGTTGCCTTTTGGGCCTAAGTAAACCGCCTTTTTGACGGTATTAGTCTGATCTCAGAGTGCAGAGGATGCCAGGCCTTTCAGGATCTTGCCCTCTTAGTAACTTTAGTTTTCATGACTTAATTCATGTTTCTTAAAACACAATCTATGATTAGTGTGCAAACCCGACCTACATTTTATTATTTATCAAGCTGAGGTTTCTGAACCAGTACAACGTGCCAAAAGTTCAAATGGATTCAGAAGAAAAATGAAACACTCAAGATTAAAAACAAACATTTATACTGACGGACTATCTCTACCACTGTACCATTAATGGCTGTTTGTACAATCGTAGAGACTTCTTCGAAAATCAGCATATCTTTTGTTTTCAAAACATTTAACTGCAAGCATGACTTATTTACCACTGGATAAATTGTTCTAATATAAACAGGGCTAAAAAACATAAACAGAAGAAATCTTTAAAGGGCAAAGACGTTTTTACAGCATGGAAGCTGTGGGAAAGAATGGTGAAAGCTAGGGTCAGATGTGAGGATTTATAGGCATCAGTACAGTTTTACACTGAGAACAAACAATTGATGCAAGTTTGCTTCAAGGATGCAGATAGAGAAGTAAAGCGAAGGCCAGAAGGAGGTGCATTGCATCTTTGTAGATTTAAAGAACGTGTACAACAAGGTGCTGAGAGATGAGGTGTGGTATGGCATGATTAGGTCTGAATTGGCAGAGAAGTATGCTAAGGGTCCTGCATGGTTGGAACAAAGTCAAACTGTTGACACACGTAGTTTCAGGACATTTGCACACACCCTTCAAGGTCCACAAGACGTATCGAACCGGTGCTTTGTCATATGAGCGGTTTACAACAGTTACAGTAAACACAGCGGCCAGGACGGAGAGAAACAACTCTTACAAGTTCACAAATTTGGAGGAAATAATGATTGACGAGCTGCAACATCTCATTTTATTTTCAATGTTATCGAGAAAACAAAAAACAGAATGCATTGGCGGGAAGCTAAGCCACCCAAAACTATCCATGCTGCTGTCAATCTGAAGAGCCGGCTTCTGGAAGTTGAGTAATTGAGGCTGGTTTCTGCATAAACAAACACATCCAGGAAATTCTGACCAAGCACACAATAGTTTCACATGCAGAGGGGAGGGGCAAAACGTTTACAAAAGACAATATGGGGCGGACAACAAAACGACACACAACTCTGACAATGAAAACAGATTTCGGCAGTTCAGGCTGACCATGCAGAGCCCTTTAGAGTGGGGTAGGACATGCATGAAAGCTGAGAGAGTAGTGAGGTGTGCTGAGGAGTTCAAGGTAAAGCTCAATAGAGACCTCAACATGCAGAAGTGGAGGTTTTCTGTGGGAGTGATGAGGATGGGTAGGATCAGGAATGAATACATCAATCAATCAATAAAGTTTATTTGTATTGCACATTTCAGCAACAAGGCAGTTCAAAGTGCTTTACATCATGAAAACATAAAAACATCATAAACACACAGACGCTCATGAGAGGGACAGCTCACGTTGAATGTTTTGGAGATAAAACCAGAGGATGAACTGAGTTGTTTTTAGACATGTCCAGAGGAGAGACACTGATTACATCAGCAGAAGGATGTGAGGTTGGAACCACAGGGCATGAGACAAAGAGGAAGACCACAAGGAGATTTCTAGATGGGTTGAAGTGAAGTTAGTTGACGGTAGGGTGGACGATGCACCCTCTAAATGGAGAGAGATGATTCACTCTGGTAATAAGGGAAAATACTTTTTCACAGCACTGTAAATTGTTTTAATCCTGGTTCTTGGGTCCAAAAACTGTGGTCTGAATATCTCTGAAAATGCTAATCTACTGGGATTTTGGGTGACAAAGAATGACGAGAGGAGACCCTGGAGTTTGTTTAAGATGTTGAATATAGTTGCTGACCATGCACATCCATTTATCACCACAGTGTCACATTGTTTGCACTGAAAAGCTGAATTACAATCACTTAAAAGTCGGAGGACGTTTGTAACATTCAGATATTTTTAGCCTGAGAAATGTGTCACATATCAACAAAATCTCTTCCATCTATGGAAAGCCAGTGGTAGCATCTACTTGATGACTTTGCAACAACCCCTCCTTCTGAGTGAGCATACACTGACAGGGGACATTACATGTTAAATGGTGGATCACATTCAACAGTTGTGAATCTTGTATTGAAATGTTTCTGGTTTAGCACGTGGACAACTTGCAGTATTTAATGAAACACTGAATTCTGCTCTCCACCAGGAATTTCGGGAGAATGTCCAGTTCTTACACTCTTGGGTTTTGTAGCAAGACATGTAATCAAAAGCACAACAGCAAGTTTGAACCATAAGGACGATTTTCGAGGCCACTTAAGATCTTTCTGTATGACCCTAACAGGTTGTTCATGCTCAAAAACCCTCTACTGTGGCTAAATTACAACAACTCTCCAAAGGCGACTGTGGAGTGATGTAAAACGCTTCTTGTTTTAATAACAGACACTTGGTGGTGTTACTCAGTTTCACATGGAGCCATATTGGACAGCACTTTTCTACCTTTTGAAAACTGCATTTTGTACATCAATATGAATATGAAATGTGACAACAGAAAAAAGCAAAACCTGAAGAAATCTTTCAGAGGAGAAACACTGCTGAGGGCATTTTGAGTTATTTTAAACACGCAGTGGTTCTTGGTGCCTAATAGGCAAATCTGAGTTGATCTACTGGGATTTTCACACCATCTCTTGGTTGACAAAGATCAGTCAGAGGAGAATGGGGAGTGTTTTTTTTAGTTTGCATGTCCATCTCTTTATGACCACATTATGCTCATTTTCTGATAGCTAAATCTGAGAAATCTGTTGACCTGTAGACCCTAAGCAACACATACACACCATCTGACATTCCTCAGTTCTGCAGTTTTTTCTACATGCACACTTTCCACCAGCTCCTGGTGATCACCCTCCCTGGCTGGTGTCCATGCCTTTCCTTCTTTGATAAGTCCCAGTGTAAGACTTCTGTGCGATCAGCCACTACACCGGTAAAGGCGTACAGCTGTTTACAGAGCCAAGTGTATTAAAGCATCTTAGAATAAGTAGTACTGTGCTTTAGCATAGTTTTAAACTTTAAATTGTAACTTTGCTTTAAACTTCTCCACAACATTCTCATTGACCTGCTTGCTGGGATTCATGGTGTTCATGAAGCTGATTGGTCACTAATGTTCTCTGAAAAACCACTGAGGCCTTCATGAAACAGATTTATTCATGCTGACATTAAACTATTCATAGGAGATATCTATTTATTAAGTTGGGAATTATTGAAGCCCATTGGTTGCACTGAAGTTTATTATTTTATTTTAGTTCTGTCTTGTTTTTTGGAGACTTTTGCTCATAATTGTTTTTGGCCTTGCATGTTTGGAAAATAATTCCCTATGATTTTGGATACTGTGCAGATCAAAGAATTTGTGCTCTTGCGGTTTTTTATTTTCAGACAGTTGTTAAGATGCGTAGCCATGGCTACGAGGGGCAGTTCTTACTACCAGGAGCAGCTCATTAGCATCTCAAAAGCTCTAATGATACCTGAACTTCGACCCCAAATCCCAGAACTGAGAGAGGAGGAAGTGCAAACCATCTCTTCCATCAGTTATAATGGTCTTCAGTCAGTGACCTGTCCAGATTTATTGTAAGATTGACACTGCTGGAGATCCTCACAGCATCACCATCCACAACAACTCTGGTGATACATGGATGATATGACAACATTTCATTTCCCTTTGGAACGAATAAAGTATCTCTGCGTTCAGCTGAACTGAACTGAGCCAGTGGGGGCTGAATACAAATCCACACCACTGATTTAAAGATTTTTAAACTGAGTATCATTTTCCCTCCATTTTGCAATTTTGCACTACTCTACTTTTTGTTAGCCTTTCCCACGAAATCCCAATAAAATGAATTGTTTCTGCTGCACTGTTTGGACATATAGAGAAGTTGTGAGGTGACATTCCTAACCTCTGATTAAATGTGTTTATTATTGGTTACAAGAAAAGGTGTTGAAGAATACGTTACTTCGAACATCTACAGTCACAATATTATGATCAGAATCTGGGAATTTATCGTTAGCCTTGCTTTGAAGTTTTTCCCATCACTTGATGTCTTTGGATTGGCAACTTTGAAACAAATATGTTCTCCATTTGTCTCAGAAGTCACACATACTCATGTGTTGGAAGATTAGCGGGATATGCTAGCTGTTCTACTCTGACCTGATTAGCGCCTCTAACCAAACATACACTTTGCTATCTATGAATTCAAACATGAAAGAAACGTGTTTGGAGGTAGACGTTGGACAGGTTTGACAGATTTAACGACATTCAATTGGCCAGAAGTCCATATAAACAGACTATTGATGCGGCTATTGTTAGCTTATTGTTGGGTTTACTCAGCAGCCATTTTAACTTTTGAGGTCACAAATCACAGTTGGGAAGGGAGTGTTCCCTCCTCCAGATGTTACTGCACGGTTAAAATTCAAAGTTTCTCAATAAACATTATTCTTAACAATGTCTTGTGTTCAGAACAAGCAAAAATAAAATCTGTTTCAATTTCAGATTGAAACTTGTGATGCTGAGAGGTAAAATGTTTTAATGTGACGAGTTTCCATAAAACATTGAGCGGACCACTGGTTCAAGTTAAAGATGGAAAAATAACGGATTTTTTGTGTTGTGCATTTACACATTTTGAACAAATCACAGGTTGTAAGTTAACATCAAAGGTGTATTTAAACACTGCAGATATTTTAGTAATTAATTATGCAGTATATAATCCACACTCTAGCATTAATGGAGGAAGATTTCTGCAGCTAAATTAGCTGGTTGCTACTAAAATACTCCAATTTCACTCCAGATGACTAACAAATTGAACCAAATGTCTACTGAATACTTTCTAATGATTTGATATAAGTAAACATATTAAAGCGTTCTCCTTTTATGGCTTTTAGAAAAGTGACCTGTTCCAGTCGACGTGGAAGCTGTGCTGTCGAGACAGCCACAAAACTCAGGTGTGGCTTTGTTTCTTTACTCTGAGGTAGGCATACAGTCTGTGACTTGATGGCAAATTAATACAGCTAAATATACAACTGGAATACTTAATGAGAACTAATGGGACTGGAAAACATAAATACAAAAACGGGCAAGTGTCATTTGAAATGTCCAATTGGTACTAAACGCATACACACCCCTCTTAAAAGGAAAACATTTTGTGATGTAAAAAAGGTTATAATATATAATTCCCAAACTTTTAACGCAATTATTGTTATATACATTCTGGACAGTAAAAACAAAACAAACCTTTTTGTTGTTGTTGCACAATTTCATCCAATTTCAACATTTAGTTTTCAGTAAAACACGTAGGACAATATTCTTCCTCCAAGTTGCCATTTATCTTCTTCCAGTAGCTGCAGCATTCCCATGGAGCAGATTTATTCTATTAGACAGCAAGAGTTTGGACGAAAGGGTTGGACTAGCAGAGCTAGTAGCTAGTAGTAAATAGCTATCTGATCAGACAAAAAAAAAAGGTTTATACAGTACGAAGGAACATTTTAGTGCTTTTGAAACTAACCTTTTCATATCACGGTATACCTTGACAGCAGTAACCGGCCCATGCCTAATTCATACCTCTGCATGACCCAACGCTTGTTTACTTGAATGGTAGGAAATAAATGCAAAAGTGAAGAATAATAGGGAAACAAAACAGGAAAAAAAGATATCTGCTCTCTTTGTCTAGGACGTTTGCTCCTTCAGTGATCTGTGTTTCATAGAAGATGCTGGGGGAGGAAATCCTTTAGCAGAAGCTTGTGTTAGCAATCAAACAGCAGGAAGTAATAGTTCCTCCATCTGTGAGAGATGACCACACAAAACCTGTTCTTATCTGTCTTTATTTAACTAAGAGCTGAAGTCCAAAGAAAACCAGATCCTCAAATGAAATACTCCAACAACACATTAGTTTAAGGTTGTGCAAACGTCTGCAGCCTGTGTTGTGAAAAAAGATTTATCCAGGAATTTTTAAAGTGTTAGAAACTTTATGAAACATGACAGGAAGCAGGCAGCTTTGACTTACAGAGATGAAAACATATTTTTACAAGAAAAGACAGAAGAACAGCAGTTCTCAAGACAAGCTTCTCCAGTTGCAGAGAAAACAGACGTCTGTAGATCTAAAGCTTGCAGCTGCAGACAGCAGAAAAGCTCCTACTGCACCCACAGCTAATAGGGAATTAAAGTCAAAACACAAACCACAACTTTAGACAGACATGAGTTTGAGAAATTCACCTGTTTCTTTTTCTGGTTATTTTTCAGTTGAATTGTGAAGCATAAAAGCCACATTAAAGGTGGAAAACGATTTTAAAATGATTAATCTTGGTCTAATTTTCCTTTACCCATAAAATAGGTGATTGTGTAAACCATTTGGCACCCACTTTAAGTTCATTTTTTCACTTCAAAAAAATAATAGTAAAGAGAAAATTGAAAATTAACAAACAAGTATTTTATTATTTCACCTGCAGCTCAGCAAACCCGGCACCTTTAGCATAAAAAAACAAACTTTTATCCATTAGCCTCCTTTAGACTTCTCATGTATATATTTACTGAATTCTTTGACTAGTCTGCAGTGTAATTATGGTGTCTCCCTGCCTTACAGCTTGCTGACTTCATGCGTTAGTGCTACTAAAGTCGACGTGCAGGATCTGCAGACCTGTCTGCAGAAAGATCTGAAAGGCGCCATTGAGGTGAGAGAAGGTATCAGATACACTAAGATTTTGTTTATAATTTTCCTTTAAACTCAAAAGTCCATCCAAGATTGCTCTTATGTTAGTTACTCTTATGATTGTGTTGTTTGGCAAAAAGACCAATAAATGTTTGAATTGAGGTTATGTGGAGTTGTGTGGAGGAGTCAGTGTCTTATCTGGTATAGATGGTAGTAAAAGAAATCTAACGTTCCAGAATCAGGGAGAAAATGGCTTGAGGTGCAGATCTAACAGCTGCTCATAGAGTTCATAGTTTTCACCCTCATTTGAATAGCAGATCAAGGAAATGCTTTGTTTTAAAATTCTGAACTTCCACCAACTCATCACGGTTTCCTACAGACGTTCATTATTGTGCTGCAAACAAAGTCGTCTTTCCTTACCTCAGCATCTGGTATTTTCTTCTTCGAATCAGAGTCGGAATAGATTTGTTGGCTGAGATAATGTGCTCATGTGAGGAATTTGTCTTGGATTTTAAAGTGCTCACAGTATACAGACATATATATAAATATATAAGTTATGGTGAAATAAATTAAGAATAAAGGAACAATTTGTACATCTATTTACTGACAGTTTTGTATTGAGAAAGAAATAAAAGATGCTTTGATGCACTAAAAATGGAACATTTCTTGTTTCAGAGCAGAGCGGCCGGTTACTCTGGCTGTAAGGTGTCCTTGTCTTCCTCAGAGAAACAATCTGGAGATAGAATATCTTGATCAAACTATTTTTTTAAATGTTCATTTTAACTGTTCACCTTTTCTGTCCCTCTTCTCCGCTCAATGTAAACACCTTCCTTATCTCTGCACCTATTTTGTGTTGTGTGCTTGTTAGTCATGTTTATGGGCGTTATTGTTCTCCTCTAAGTGCTCCCGATTCTTGGAGTTTATCGTAAAACTCCACCGTCTTAGTAACAGAGACTTTTGTAAAGAAGAAAATGGCAAAAATACTAAAACACTACTGTAATTTAACACTATTTAACCTTTTAACCTTCATCATTTTGCTTGAAATTTTGTTTGAATGTTTTTTTTTATTTTGATCTAATTTTCTTTGGCCACAACACAGCATCTATTAATACAGTTTATTTCATTTATTTATTTTTACAAAATGCACATCAGACATTTTTATTCACTTTGTAGTAAGAGTATCAAATTTACATACATTCCTGCCCTAGTTTACGAAATGTCGTCACGCCTGTCTAAACTTTCGCACAATTTTTTTTAAATCTTGTTCTGATGCTGAAGTTGGAAACGGTGAAAAACTTTGTCAAAGTCCACAGCCTTTATGAACAGAGTTTCTTGGTGCTACCAATAATCTCAAGGTGTTTATATTATAATTTAATGGAGGAGATAAATGATTTCTGAAAAAGGAGATTTGTAGGTAAGCCAGTGCTGTACCGCTCTGTCATGTTGAAGAGATTTATGGCAGCTGATTTATGATGATTCTTTAAAAATATACTTGTACAGGGTGTCACTACCAGTAACCGCAGTCAAATTCACCCGATGTAATGACTGGAAAAACATTCTTAATCACCCAGTGAAAAATTAAATACACAAAACTTGTTGCCTCAGAACTGAATCCTAGAAGGACTGTTTTAATCCGCAGTAAAGATTATTTTGACTTTCTGCTCTCTTATACTTGAGTACAGTTTTTGCAGTGTATGTTTTGTTTTTGAAAGTAATTGTGTATTAGGAAATAGTTTTATTAAAAACCTTATGTTGTGCCATTGTTTCCCCTACCTTTCAGAAATCTAATGCCAGGCTGTACGCCCCAAAAGCTGAAGACATGACAGTAAGTTGTAAATGCTCAGTTGCAGATTCCTTTTCACATTTCCACACAGGGAAGAGTAAAAATGTCAAAAAATGCATTTGAAGAGTTAACTTAGGCTGTTATTGAAGCACATTTAAAAGAGCTGTTTGCCAAAGTGTTGAACATTTAAGATAATCACAGAGTTTTGGAGTTTTCTCTGTGGTTTTTGAGGGTAATGGGTGCAGCTATTGCACTCATGTTGATAATCGACAAGTAATACCACAACAAAAGTATGCAACATGAATATTTGATCATTCCTGCTGTTTTATCCGATTCGAGGCTTTCACTCTTCACCACACCTCCCAGTGAAGACACACACCAGGAAATTCCTGCTTCTACAAAGTAATCCGGGTGTGAATACTTTCTCTTTCACACAGAGGGATTGATTGCACTGAGCAGGGGAGAAAGACTGAAACACCAGTTATGTCCCTCTTGGATCTGAGTTTTGGCTCTGGCAAAGGCAAATCATTCACTTGGCTTCTGTGACTGCAACAGTATGTTCCCCTCCCTAGTAAACAAGCCAGTTCTGAGCAGGGAGAAAGTAAGAAGAAAAGCCAAGTGTGGGATGAGGAATGCATTTCCATGTCGCAGGCATGCATGGGTTGTTAATCTGCAATCTGCAATGAGTTTGGTGAACCAATTCCTACAGTTTGCAATTACACATGTTTTTGCAGCAGTTAAAAAGTTCCAAGTACCAAATAACAAACTTTGGGGCGGCGGAGCACATAGTGGAAGTACTGTGGAACTGTGGAAATAGTCGTTAATCATTCCTCCCAGAAGAATAAAGACCTGGAGCCTTAACTTCTCTGGTGATGAAGTCCTTTAAGGAACATTTATACTGAAAGTTAATCTTATAAATCAGGTACAGACTTGCTGAGAGCCCATGCAGTTTGCCTATAGACCATGAAGAGGAGCAGCGGATGCTTGCACTACATCCTTACATATACAGATGACACAGTTATTGTTCTTCAAAAGAATGGCAACGAGGACAAGCAGGGGCCTGTGGCGGAGCCATGAAGCCCACCTACACTAGAACCCTGTGAAAACAAATGAAAAGCAAGAGCTCAGGAAACCCAACATGCACCTTAAATTCAAACTGCAGAGACACGCGGGTCAGGAGTTAAAGGATAAGGAAAATATTTTCTTACTATGTTAGACAGTTTTTAATTAAATACTTATCATCTTATTCATTTCCGGTGATTTTATTTTTATTTGTTTTTAATTGCTATTGCATTGGTTGTTGGATGTGAATTGTTTATTGTTGTAACGTTATTTCTGGATGACCTGTTCCAAACTGAGTTTTCCTATTATGCACATTTAGGAGATCAGAGAGGTATAAGAGTTTTACAGCATGGAGGTGGAGGGCTGATGATGTGGGCTTGTATCACAGCAGGATCATCTGAGCATGTTGAGTAAAAAAAAACAAAAAAAACTATGCAAATCTGAACAAACGTTTTTTAAAAAGGGACAATGCACAGCTTTATAATTAAAGTCAACATGACTGGGGATCCTTTGC
Source organism: Poecilia reticulata (assembly GCF_904066995.2). NCBI lineage: Eukaryota > Metazoa > Chordata > Actinopteri > Cyprinodontiformes > Poeciliidae > Poecilia > Poecilia reticulata. The sequence goes on along the minus strand of NC_088830.1, from coordinate 31,033,179 downwards.
AGACGATGGTTGTTAATTTAGCAAATATGTTTTTATTGTTTTAGCATGTACACATATCACAGTGTCATCAGCAAACATCTGCAAATTCACATCAACACACTGCTCAGAAAGACAGTAGTGAGGGACTCAACAGTTGACGTTTTGCATGGTCTTTGCTACTTTGCATAGCAAAATGTTCTGGAGTGAAATGTGTGATCTGTCTGTTATCTGAACCTGGATCACAAGACAGTGATCCCAGACACGATGGCTGAAAACCGAAAGACTAGGTGTCGTAATGTCCTAGTAAAAGTCCAGCACTCAACCTGACTGAAATGCTGTGCAGAAACTATTTTCTCCAAACCGCAGCTTACTTAAGCAATGTTTTTAAAGAAGATTTGACCTAAATGCCTGAACAGTGTGATGAGAAATTGATGCGGTCCAATGGAAAACAATATGACTCATTTAACCCACCAATTACAAACTGATGAGTCAGTGTACTTTGGTCTTGTTCCTACAAGAGTACACTTAATACTGACCTAAATACAAATCTGTGCCTCCTCATAATGAAGGATGTTGTTCTCTTGCAGGATAGCTGTCAGCAACATGTGCTCTGCTGTTATATGCTGGAACTGATGATGGTCTTCGAAGAGGAAGACACGGAGCCGAGCAAAACACAATGCATCTTTAACTTCAACAGTACGCTGTTACCTGAGGTGAGTGTTTGTAGCTCACGTTTGTATTATTGCCATTTGAAAATATTTAGAAAAAAAAACAATGTTTTTAAGAAATCTTTGTCTCTTCTTCGAAATTTCAGAAAGATTGTCCAGCATGTGAAATCCACTCCCTGGAAAACAGTGAAGTTTTCTACAACAGACTTTTGAACATTTTGCAAAAAATAAATGCAATGTAAAAACTTGTATAGACTTGTATATAAAACTATTTTATTCTGTGAATATTGCAACGTAAGCATCAAAACAGATGACTGCCGTCCTCCAATATGAATGAATGTATTTTCATTGTTCATACTCCAGGCAAATGTATTTAAAAACAGTCTGAATGTATATATAAGACACCGTTTCACCATATGCTTTTAGTTGTACAGTTGTACTTTGTAGCCATATTGTATATTAAAGACGCTTCTTAACACTACTGAATGTAGCAACACTTGTACAATTTGTGTAAAAATTAACTGTAGGGTCTTCAGTATATCTACTTTTGCTGTAAATACAGATTACTTTAAACACATTTGAATGCTTTGCATTTTATTTAAAAATTTGTTACACATTTCCAGAGGATGTTGCTTTGTAAGCAAGGAGAGGAGAATTTGAACATCAGCAAAATCTGCAATGCTTCATGAAACCAAAAAACAAAAAACACACATCAGCCCTGTTGATGCTCTACAGGTACAGCTCAATATATCAGAGTCTCATTGAAAAGTTTATTAAATGCTGTGGTTATTTAACTTGTTCACCTTTTCTTTCTACCACACTTTTTCCCTCCACTCAACTTTCCCTCAATATGTTTGGATACAACACTCAGTGAACATCCAGCTTCTTTAGCTTTGGTCTTTTGTGGTTTACAGTGGACCCATTGTACTTTCAGGGGTTAGTTGCCCACAGCAAATACCTGACATCCTCTCTGAAAACGCTTTTATCTGCCTATTTCAGCATTTCAAATGCCAAATACATCTAAATACGCATTAATACGCACAGTGGAAACCATCTTAGCACTACCACAGAAGTTAACATCTACAGTCCTCCACATTTTATTAATATCTTCAAAGTAAAAACAGCACAAAAAACGTCTTGCTGCACAAACCAGCACAAACAAAGTTGAGGTGATTGACAGTAACATTGTTTGACTTGAAGAAGGTGAGGGGCTGGTTGACCTTTCACGACCTCTGCAAACATTTATTAACATCTTCAAAATGATAGCGGCACAAAACAAAAAATGTTGCTGCATAAACGTAGCACAAACTCTTGACACTAAGTTTGTTGACTTTGAAGAAGGAGGGGGGACCAACTTCACTCAGGTGTTAAACAAGTGTTAGAAAACATCAGCAAAATTTTGAGCTTCACTTTCACCAGCTGTCATGGTTGCTAGGCGACAGAACATACGCCGAGGTAACGGCGGGGAAAAATCTGGAAACTGGCCCGTCCGCTCACTTCCAGATGAGGAACCTGCTACGTCGACCGAGTAGGGAGGATCCTTCGAAGGACGCAGTCCCTGAATTTAGATCAAATCTAGCTGTTTGATAATTCCACAATATTTATAGTGCAGTGACAGAATTATAGCTAAAGGTTGAGTTGGCAAACAGTCACCATTCTGGAAGATGATGAATCGTCACTTTAGTCTGACTGACTCCTCAGCAGGAGGTAGTTTCACAGAATCTGTTCCTTTTAGAGTCTCTAAGGTGTTTCTGCAATGTTCAAGCAGGTTGCTACGTGTGTGTGTGTGTGTGTGTGTGCGTGTGTGTGTGTGTGTGTGTGTGTGCGTGTGTGTGTGTGTGTGTGTGTGTGTGTGTGTGTGTCAGTAGTTGGTCGCCTCTCTGACCAAGGCTCTTCATCTCTTTTACAGCCGTTTCTGTTTTTGTTTTCTGTTTGAACTCGCTTCAGACGACAACCCGTCGTGAAATTCCCGGCAGGAATCAGCCGGTGCCACACCCTAATCTGATTAATCTCATTGTCTTCATCTGTTTGTCTATTTATACATCACCATGTGAAGCTGCAGCCGGTTGTTTTCATCTCTTTTGTCAAACATTTCAGGCTTTATTATATTTATTTTTGAACTTGCATCTGTTTTCTGGTTCTTGTTTGAATGGGAGAGTTTGATGCTGACAACAGATTGTACTAAAGGTTTGCTAAATTTACACCGCAGTGATGTTGATTCTTGCATCTGAGTTCTCTGTTCCTGTGCCTTACAACACTTACAGTAGTTTGGTTGGGCAGTCAGAACTTCGGAGGGCTCGTAGCACCTTTTGTGTTGTCTAACTTGGTTAAGTTTTTAGAAAGATGTTGAGCTAAAGTGTTCTTGAAACGACTGCTCTATTATTTCTCTCCCTCTTTCCGCAAACTCGTTTATATTCCTGTTTGAACAAGATGGTGTTTCACTTAGTTCAGCTGAAGGTTGGAACCTGACAAGTTCAGAACAAGCAAGTGTATTTGTTGGTATCATCTTACACGTTGCATAATCTCTGTTCCCACAAGTTGAACTGACGTTCTAATATAAATATGTTGTTTAAAGCTGAATTTAAAGCAAAAACAACCAAACTCTGTGCATGTCCTTGTTTGCTTTCAACTATCTCAGTTGTGGATGATAAAATCTGAAAAACAGATCATGCATTGAAACTTAAGACATACCTGGCCAGACTTGATAAAGATGACTGCAGAATTATCTCGCAGAGAACAGCTTGATGCTGAGAAACATAAGTTAAAATGTGAGAGATAAGAAGCAGATGCCTGAAAAATAAACCCATAACATCCTGCTCACTGATCAGATGCAGTCGAAGATTATCATCTTTCCTGGATCATATAGTTCCGCCTGCTCAAAATGCACCACAAATACTTTCTGTTTCTGCAGCTCACTGCCAGCTGTTCACAGCTATGACTGGATATTTACACACATTTTGTAAAAACACACAATCTTTTGTTCTTCTAACATTAAATCAGACAATGTGCATGTTTTATGTTTTGCTGCTGCATCCTTTGTGCACATTATAGGAAATCTTTCCTCCCAACACATTCAATAAATGTTCACATTCCTGCTGCTATTTGAAGTTTTTCCATTTCTTTAAAATAGTTTCTCGTTGTTTTTATGCCAAAGTGTACATGCACATTTTGTACATTTTTTAAATAATCCCACTCAGTTTCCCATTTCTTCAAAGCAGTTTTCTATTTTTAATAACGGTACAATATTATTTTCTCATGCTGAAATCTTGTCCTCTAGTGTAAAGTCTGTTCTTCTGTTTTTATATTTTCTTTGATCTTTGTGTGAATCTACGTGCTTCGTCCTACCTGTCACTTTGCTGCTGGTACAGAAAATGAAGGTAATTGCTATTCTTTTCAGTTCTGTCAAATGGTATTTCTGTAATGACTTTTATTTTCTAAATGTGAGATCAATGTGATTTTTTTTTTTATGTATATGGGCGGCCCGCTCTGCCGCTACGCCATGCTCTGCTGGCATCTGCTGATTTATTTTAAGGTTCTACTCAAGCACACGTCTTCCTCGTGTGACATTGTGGGAAAACAGAAAGAAGCTCACCAAGATATCAGGAGGAGAAATGTTGACCTCCACATTCTTGGTGAAAATGTGCGGATCCTGAAACCGACACGCCGTACAGCGAGGAAGAAGCCGTTACTCCGAAAGCAACGGAAAAGGACAGATTACTGTCAGTAATTACATCAAAGATACGGAAACACTGTAAGTGTAACATTGTGTCATTAGAGGAGCATCGAAAAAAGTTTGGTGCACATTTGTAATGCAGACACAGGTATTGAATCTTCAGGATGAAAAATGACCTCAAGCAACCAAAATGATTTAAGGAAAACAAAGTCAATGATCTGGAGTCGGCCTCCGCTGCTATTTTCAAGCTACAACAATAAGCAAATTACGATTCTCAAACAGTGCAGAAACTCCTCCTTCTGTGCATTGATTGGCCAGAAATCAAGCTCAATGGGAGAAATCCCAGACGAAGTACCGAAGGGAGATGAGAATCATGCAGAATTGTGTAGAAAATCAATAGCCATGCTAGATTCTTTTGGAATTGAAGGTAGATATGTTTTGCGGATTCAATGTCAGACATTAAGAAAAAAGGTTAGGTGTCTTTTTTTATGCAACAGTTTGGTGAGTATTAGAAACCTGAATAGAAGAAAGACCCGAGAGTAAATATTGACGTTCTTTTAGCTGAACTTTGACAGTTAAAACCTAAATATAATCCTGGTAGTAATATTACCTGAGGTAGCAACAAAAGCATTCTTTGAAATGAAAGAACCAGATTGTCAGACAGAAACAACAGACAGAAAGTTCCAGCAAACATCGAGGAACCTGAGCCTCATGAGAGCAACAACAGAAACAGGTTTTCAGGAAAAGTTCTGTTCATACAGGACAAGAACGAAAAAAAAAGTTTAGCTGAGTAAATAAATTGCTGCCTGCAAAAATATTCTGAAGCATTGCAGCAAAGTATGTCAGTTTCCCAATCTGCATTTTCTTTTAAATACCTAAAAAAAACATTATGAAAAAAAAAAAAATCTGCAAATAAGTTGAGCTTTCCATGAATAAATCGGAGTTACTTTCCACAGAAAAATAAAATAAAACCAGCAAATACTGAACTGCGAAGAAGAGGAGTCAACAGTTTTGTGACGCAGAAAATGTAATTGATTACAGATGTGGAATTTATTATTTGTTCCTCCTTGACAGTGATGACCAGAGAGAGAACGGTCGCTGCACAGGGACCAGAGAATAACTTTTCTTAAATACTTTCCCTGATATGATGGAGGAGACGAGGGAGACGGAGCATCTCAGCCAGTTGGATGGTTTTTTTTTTGGTATATTTATAGGATGACTGAGCAGCAACAAAAGCAACTTTCTACATCCCAAGGTCTGTTAGAGGAAACGTGTCTTTTCTGTAACTTTACATCCTCATTGGTCATGTCTGTTGTCTCTGCTGTCATTTTAACTCCCTGCAAATCAAAAGGGCAGGAAAACTGCAGAAGGTATTTAGACCCCAAACTGTTGAATTAATGTCTCGTTTGTCTAAAATCTTTTGCTTCACTATGAAAGGTCAATGACATGAAGCATCCTGTGTAGAGTGTGAAAAAACAAAAATAAAAAATGTTCGAATACTTTAAAGAAATGTGAAAACGTGTAATAAACTTCATGCTGTTATATCCTGTCCAACTAACCTCTGAAGGCGGCATCTGGAGTGTCGAGCGCTAATATTATCAGGATGTTTTAGCCTTCATAAATGTACAGTAGGCTGCCGTATGACAGTACAAAGGTTAGATTTACACACTATTACCAAGCTTCAGTGAGTGCATCATAAACACTTTTGTCTTATTTGTTGCCAGCAGTTTTTATTAGAAAGCAAAACTCTTATTCCCTTATTTTTATTATTTGGAGTCAATAGCATAAAATTATGACAAATTTGTATTTGTAAAAATGAACAGTAAGCCAGTTACAACACATACAGTTTACAGTCAACTTAATAGAAAAAAATGAAGCAATTTTAAATAGACATCTTAAAAGTATATAAATACACAAGTGACATGAATTATGATCCATCTATTTGTCTATAACATATAAATGTGCTAAAGGCTACAGAAAACGTTTAAACAGCACATAAATTAAAAAATAAGACGTGTGTGTGTGTGTGTGTGTGTGTGTGTCCACTGTAAAGCTGAGACAGCTAAAAAAAAACCCATTTAGCTAGTCGTCGTTCTGAGCATCAGAAAGGTGAATGTTGGACAGGTGACCTCTTCATAAAAGTACTTTGCATTTAAACACTCACACACACACGTGCACGCACACACACACACGCACGCACACACACACGCACGCGCGCGCACGCACACACACGCACACGCACACACACGCAGCTTAAGGCTGTGTATTATCTGTGCATTATTGCCACCAGGGCCACGATAAAAATAAGCATGTGAGTAAAAAGTGCTCTTGCTTTCAAAGCAACATGTTTGACAAATCCAGATTCCTTTCTGGGCGTCAATATTTGTACCCTGCTTACATAAATACAAATTCAACAATAAAACGGTTTGCATATTCATTCCTATTCGTAAGCGTTTGTATTTCTTTCTCGAATATCACAAAATGAGGTTTTATTTACAGCACACACTCCGCGCCACGAGTCCTTAGGAGTCAACTTTGCCGTAGGTCCCGTCTGGAGGTCGGTAGCATTTGGGGAAGGCCATCAGCTGCAACATGTTGAAGGCGTATTTCCTGCATCTAATATTCTTTTGAACGTTCTCAATCCGACATCCTTCTCTGATGATGAAATTATAACGTGGAAATGAGAGAAAGGAAAGAAAAAGGACAAAAAAAAGAAAACATGAGCGATGGTTTTAATTATGACAGAGCTGGATAGGAATAATGTTAAATGAATGCAAATATTTGTATTGTTTTTTAGTATAGCATTTTTTTTTTTTACAAGCACAGTTATTTTATTTGAAGAGTTTTATGTGGTGAAATAATTCAAATGTTTTTCTAGATAAAAATGTGAAAATCATGTGTGAAGTCATTTCATTTGTAAAGCGTCTGTCTGTGTACGTTGATCACAGTATTTGATGAGACATTTTAAGGCCTCAGTGTAATTAAGTTGTTTATCGGTGGCTACAGTTAATGATCCACAGTTCGTGATTCATTAGCGTGTTTCCTACACGCGTGATTCCTGTACGTGACGGAGCTCCAGGCTCAGTAAATTTCATTTCTTCATGTTTAGACCCATAAAAATATGTGATTTGCTAATGCATCACCATCAGGACTAATAGGAGATGAGAGGGAAATAAAAACACTTTCCAAGCAAACTTGATGAGCATGAACACAATGTTTTCAAAAAAAAAACACTACAAAGACAAACCACATGAAATACCAGCAATTCTCAACATTTCATTTCAAAGAGATCAAGTTAAAATTATTTGTACTTTTGGCAGGTTTTTCCATTTAACCAAAAGTTGACTATTTTGATGAATGTTTTTTTTTTTAACAGCAGCTTTTCTTTATATTATAAAAATGTTTTACTTTCATATTAAGTACGTTTATGATAACAAATGAGACGGTAACTTTTAAAAAAGATAAAATGACACCAAAGGCATATGAATCTGAAACAAAATTTTTGATCTGTTCTTATTTATCTTTAGTGACATTACATTAATTTCGAAACCTTTTTCTTGCTTCCTCAGGTATCAGAACAAACTTCCAGAAAACTGCAAAACAGCCGAAACGCTGAGATCCTTTAAATCGAGTCTAAAAACCTGCATGAACATTAACCAAGATATTTGATGTGTAGTGATGATCTGGATGGTGACGTTTGACAACATGTAAAGTTTATGGCTTGTTTCATAATTGGTGGCTGATATTTTTATAATGTAATGCACTTTGAACTGCCTTGTTGCTGAAATGTGCAACACAAACTCGACTTGACTTCAGGTGTTTTGATCATTAGATTTTGCTTTCTGTATTTGGATTGTGCAGGAAGACAACGCAGCAGCAAACTGCTGGGGTTTTTGAGCTCTGAACAAAACAAAAAACATAAACGACAAATTATGTTACGGAGCGGCTCAGTGAAAGTCCAGACTTTAACTGGGCCGCAGTGGCGCGACCCTTCAGTAATCTCCCAATGTGGCCACATTAAAATCAAAGGGCAGTGGACCAAAGTTCCTCTACAGTGTTAAAAAAACAACAACTCATTATTAATTGTTGCCAAATAAAAAACAACCAATTCAGGGGCCAAATCATTCCCACGTACAATCAGGTAAATTTTTATTTTACCTTATTTTGGTCTGAAAATCTACAGAAAATCTATTTTATGCTCTTAAATACAGAAGTGTGACAAAAATAGAAGACCTTTTTACCGTTCTGTAGTCCTTTTTATGAAGCATGTTTGAGTTGATTTGAGTACAGATGGAAGTTAGAGATGCATAAATGGAAACAATGTTGTAATCTTGCTGGATTCAAAGCCAGTATGGTGTTTAATGCATGTCGGAGTTCTTAGAGTGTAAGAATCAGTAACTGAGTGCCAGGATGTTGAGGAATAGTGAGCTTAACTATAAGTCAAAAGTTATTTCAGAGGGACATCTGAACAGGTTGAAGAGAAAAACCCTAAAAAATACAAAGATTTGTCCTTCAACAGGAAAATAAAATGTAGACATTTATCACAGGCATTTGTGATTGAGCCAAACCTTTGAGACATGCATGGTAAAGAACAGGCCGTCGTGGTGAACAGTATCATGTCAGCATTTGTGCTTTGGTTTGTTTCTGCAGAATGAGCCGTGGAAGGTTTCCATTTTCCATTATGGGAACAGAAAAATTCAGCTGTTCCAGGAGGCATGATGACCAGAGAAATGCAGCGCAGCGAGCTCTATGTGCAGGGCGGCGCTAGAGGAATGGGCGCCGGTGCCGCAGCGTACGGCTGCGTCCGCGAGGAGTTTGATGGCCCCATTAAGAAACCCCGTTTTTAAACGCTGCGTTTTGTTCCAGCAGCACTATTTGTAAAGCTACTCCAAGACGAACATGTTGAGTCACAATTATTGTATTTAAGTTGAATCTGTTGCATCATTTTATCCATTTAATTGATTAGTTTTATAATTAAGTTGATACTTTTTTTTTTTTTTTACTTTGTATTGCCATTAGTGTATAATTGGTGGCTGATATACACGGTCACAGTGATATGATATGTCACGGTGAAAGTGACAAACCTGCAGCTGAAGCAAAAGTTTTTAGCTCAAATAAGACATTGTGTGGACAGTCTTTGTTTTTGTCGTGTAAAGCTTGGTGTGGTGTGGAACTGTGTTTCAGGAGTTGGACTTGGCCCCATAACTCTTCAGAATTCCAAGACAATTGGGACAATTTTACACTTGCATATTTGTGGGAAAGGTTTTAAGAACTGCTTCTTCTCTGAGAGGAAATATTCATAAAGACACAGACGGGGAGTTTGGTGAAACCCGACTGTCCTGAACTCAACCCAAGAAAGCAGACACTGCCTTCCTGTCCAGCGGTGGTGTGTGTCAACACACACACACAGACACACCTGGAAGAGTGATCGCCATAAACTCACTTCTAAACCTCAGGGGAAGACGAAATGCATCCAGGAGCTCAGAAAGGCAGAAAAGCAAATCAACCAGTTTAGTGTCTCCACCATCATTAACTCGCACTAATGAGTCCTGGAGTTGGCTGTACAGTTTGCCTGTTGTTGGATTTATGTGTAGTTTGAAATAATGTGTTGGTTTTAAATTTATTTTGACTTATTAATAATGATAAATACTTTATCCGTTATACTTTGAAAGCACTTTGAACTGACTTGTTGCTGAAAAAGTGCTGTGCAAATGAAACAACTTCTTCTTCTACCTGCAGGGGAATTTGATTTGTGGTAGAAAACATCGTCACTAAATGTGTGTACATATCACATATTTGGGGATTTAATAGCTTGTGGAACAAATAAAAATGTGTTTAAGTTCTTAGTAAAAGGAGGCAGACGGTATCGTTTGAAGCACTGAGGAATGGCGCCAGTTTAACCACTGTATTTTTACCTGGTTATCCATAAGTTCTTGGTAAATACTCTCCATATTTGGTAATGCTATTCCTAATTAACTTGCTGTTGGTTTTTCTGAAGCATTTCCAAACCATCAGATCAGATAAATCATTCTCAATTAAAATCCAATAAAACATAAACTATAAAGATTAAAGGACAAAAACGTCACTTGTAGAGTCTTTGTGTGTTCAGGTCTGTTCATAAGTCACATTTCAATGTCCTGTTTCTTCTGGACCTTTTCTTTAAATCACTGTAACGTGTTAAAGTCAAACTTTTACTAACTTCCATTTTAGGTTTTGTTCTGTTTAATAAATGATGTTTATTATACATCTTACCTGACATTTTGTGAATATTTGCATAATTCAGTTATATATTTTTAAAGGATTCATTATTTAAAACTTTCTGAGGGTGAAAAACTCCAAACTATTATTTTATTTACAAATGTAGAAAAGTCCATATACTTCTTTAATGATCAATGGAAAAATCTTTATTGATGGTATTTTGATGATTTATCTTTAGTGATGAACTCTACAATTAATTTAAAACTATAACAAGAAAATCTTGCTGTGGTTGGTGGTTTCAAAGTTTAGCATCTAGTCTAATGTTTTCAGGAGGAAAGAATGAGCTGGAGAAAAGTGGGAAAAGTTAGAAATCTGTAACCTAATCAGGATGTTTTTTTTCTTTGTTCTGACTAAATGAAAACACAAAGTAATTTATCTTTTGTTAGCTGAAGTTGTCAAGTTAAATTTGGCTTCCCCAGTCCGACTTATGCTAATCAGCCATTCGCGACGGTTCTTTAACAAAACCACAAAATCTCAGGAAATAAGCAGCAGAAAACAGAGGGACAGGCGCTCACAGAAATGATGTTGTTAGGATTTTATTGATATTTTGCAAGCAGAAAAACAAGACTTAAAATGAGCCACACAACCAGTAAGTGGGAGCTAACAAGCAGCAGGGCAATGGGATAAAAGTGTCGCGACGCTGGTTTGTTTTCCGTCACGGCACCGGCCTCGGGGTCCTCCCAGTGCCCAACGTCTCCCTGGGAAAGCCGACTGCAGAGACGCCCATCAGAGGGGAAACAGAACGGACAGACAGATCAAAACGCTGCAGGCCTGGTGCTGTCTGAGTGGACGTTCTGGCCCTAATTGATTGGTGGAGAGGCTTGGCGCGCGGGCGCCAGAACACCCACTCAGACAGACAGCTATTAGCACAGACTGATGGTTAGAAAAGCAGCAAGAGAAGAGAGAAGCATCCTGTGACAGATGGAGCGGATGTGAGAATCATGCTCAACAAGCCCTGAGCTGTGACCACACTGCAAAAACACAAAGTCTCACCAAGTATTCCTGGTCCAGTTTCTACTGCAAATATCTGGGCACACTTGAAATAAGACAAACTCACAAGCAACTTTTCAGCAAGATATAGGATATTGTTCAAGGTAAATAATTCATATTGATGAAAAATGACTATTTATACAGGCAGATTAGTTCACTAATGGAAAATATTATGAGTGCAATCATCTGCCAGTGATTATTGACTTAAAATACCCTTCTGTATCTTGCTGAAAAGTTACTTGTAGGTTAGTTTTGTCTTATTTTAAATGTACTAAGATATTTGGACTAGAAATCTCACCAAAAATACTTGGTTTTGTTTATTGCAGTTGATGTGATGATTGGACCGGACGGGGGGGATGGATGAAGGAGGCATGCAGATTAAAATGCAGAAAAAAAAATATCAAGCCTGAAACTCAAACTTGTTAATAAACCCTTGGACTCTGTATAATGAAGACCATTAGACTTTTAACTACATACATAAAATATAAATTTTGCTGTCGTTAAATTTTACTGAGCTGTTGTTGCTTAAATTTGACTTTGACCTGTAGCACAGAATCTCTCTTGGTTCACATAAAACATTAATTTATTCCACTCCAGCAGAGCTTAAAGGTTTTTGTTTTTAATCACAGAGCAAAACAACGTCCTTTTCAGATAATCAGCACCTTTGAACCATCTGATTGTTTTCTCAAACTACGATTTTTAACAAAGAGTAGAGACATTACCCGTCATGATTTTACCACCAAAACCTTGTTCTGGGGATTTTAACTGAGAAAGCATAATGGGAGTCCGACCATCAGTCCTCCACTGCTGTGCTTGGATGGGATGTCTGACCCGCCCACTCGGCTCCGACAGGGTTATCTGTAAACTGATCTGCTAACTTGTAGTAAATCAGATCTGTGACACTGTGTGGTGTTATTTACATTTTATTACATTGCAACCACAAAGTTCAATCTATTTTCTTCTCACTTCATGTCGTAAACAAACACAAAGTAGTGAAAAATTGTAAAGTAAAAGAAATTAAACAGACATAAAGGTTGCTACCAATATTCAATGACTCGAAAACCAATTTCCACATTTTTTCCTTGAAAAATATAAATCAATTGGATGTAGATTTGACTTTAGCTTTGCTGATCTAAGATACGAACATCCTTTGACCTTTTCAAGCCGAACCTCGCTGTATTTTTATGGTTGTCGTCCTGTTGGAGTTAGACCCTTTGTCCTAATTTCAAGTCTTTTACAACTCTTTTCCTTCCAGGACTGTCCTGTATGTAACTCCATCAACCTCCCTATCCATTCAGACCCTCTGCTCTGTCCCAGCTAAAGAAAAGCATGTCTACAGAATGATGCTGCCATCGTGCTTCATGGCACGGTTGGTGCATTCAGGGAGATGTCCAGTGTTCATTTTGTCCACAGTTTGTGTGCGTAGGCCAGAAAGTTCAGTTTTGATCATATTTTACAGGAGAACATTTTTCCACATGGCTGCATGTTCCCACTACGTGGTTTGTGGAAAACTATAAATTAGATTTCATCTGGCGTTCTGTCAAAATGGAGCTACTAAGAGCTTCCTGGTTGCTCTTCTGATCAGTGCTGCATGGTGGGTTTGCATTTTGTCGTATTTTTCCCAATATTTGGTCACGTTCTCTCTTATGCTTCAGATGTTTTTAAAACCTGAACCTGCTTTAATTGTCTCCACAACTTTCTCTTTAAGCGCAATGAAACTTAAAAAAAACAAAAAACGGCTGGAATTTTACTGAGATTACTGAAGGTAAGTGGGATTAATTTTATTTTGTGGTATCAGAGTAAAGGGGGCTGTCTACATTTACACACCACACTTTTCAGATTTCTGTTTGCACAAAACGTGACAGCCATGTGTGTCTTTACTCTCACTTCCCAATAATCAAAACAGTTTGTTGATCTATCATAAAATTCCTGCCCTGATGTGACGACAAGTGAAAAAGTTCAAAGGGTGTTGAAGCCCTTTAAAAGACACAGAGTGTTGCTTCATGCCAGATGTAATTAACTGTTATGACGCAAAGCTTTACATCGTACGCTTTAAAACTGAGCTGTTGTAAGTCGCCGCTGAAGAAACACACCTACAGCTCACAGTGAACCAGTCCGTCCAGTCTGATAGCAGATGGAAATGCAGCCCTCTCTCCTTTCCAAAGCCAATTAAACTAATCCTGTCAGAAAAATGAAGAAATTAATTACACTTTGACTCCTTTTTTTCTAAATACCTGCTTAGGTATCTGCATGGGCTGCAAACTAAAGCTTTAAAGTGTGCATGTTTGTTTTCTTTTCTTCTGAAAAGTTGTAGTTTGACGTCACCGGCTGCTTTATGATCTTTGCTAGCCTACTGAGTGTATAAATGATTTACAGACGTGATAACGAATGTCATGCCTGCCTCACATGGTGTGTCTGCACACAATAGGCATAACACGTCTTTAATCATAACTGATGTTTTGGTTCCATTGATTCTTTCTTGCTTTCCTCTCTTAGGTTCTGGAAAGTTGTGACTTCCTGGTCATGCAGGAGATAGCAAAGCTAAGTGCCTAAACAGAAAGCAGGTGGGTTTTTTCTCTTGCTTCTACTTTAACTCTCATCCAAACAGCTTCTTCAGTTCTGATCAGGGGCTAGGTCACTCAATTAGAGCCGTTAAGGTCAATGACAGGGTGGGTAAGGTCCTATTACCTTACCCACCCTTGACATATCCATGCTTGTTTTTCAGCGTAATATCTCTTTCCATGTCTACACTGACGGTACCCAACTGACAAGTGACCTTAATCCCAAGGACAAATCCAGACTAGGTAACATTATTGAACGCCTTGTGGAAATTAGGAACCGGTTGGCGTAGATGTAACGAATTTATCTGTTGTCACCTGTGAAAAGCAAACATGTGAGTTGTGTTAGTCATTTGCCTCTCGAGGTGAATGTTTGCAGATCCACCTTGGAAGATGAGTCAGGCAGCTCTGCAGGTGTTAGAAAGTTGTAACCCGAGGCCGCCTGCTTTGCATAATGTTGGTTTTTCAAGCTGAATGTGTATTAGATATTTTCAGTCCTTTCTCTTACAACATAACTTCTCTGTGCAAAAAGTTCACTTTACCGTCTTCCTCATCGTTCACTGTTCTTTAGACACCCAATTATGGAATAATTCTGTTTTTCATCTATCATTTCTTAGACTCAGCTGAGTGTCTATAGATGCCTTAATGTAAGCACTGTCATGATATGCGTTTGTGTACTTTATCCTCCCTTCTGTCCTGATAAAGAGCTGCTTAGCTTGACGCTGCAGAGAGATAATCACTGACCCTTCATGTTTCAGTGGGCAGTGAGTCTCAAAGTGCTGGTCTGAGTAGGTTTCAGTGTTGAGGCTTCAGTTTCCCTCAATGTGTATTAGACAGTCCAAAAAGGTAACTTGTTGTCTCCGTTATCACACCAGCCCAGTTCAGTCAGCTTTAATTCAACTTTAATTTGTTTCCCTAAAAGTCGGGTTTGCATGGGGAGGTGTGAATGTTCATACGGACAAAAAACAAAACAAAACACTGATCCACCTCAGTTTCGGTTCGGTTGAAGTGAACTCCTACACGGTTCGAATGCATATTGAATGCCAAGCAGACCAGAGACCGGTCCGAAAGCAGACACAAGAGCAGGGCATTCTGGGTAAATACAACCAAAGCAAGCACACAAATCTAGTGCTAGAGATCTACCAGACTATCAGGTGAGAAAAGATGATTCTTTGGCTTGGAACCAGATATCTACACATCTGAAACTGTGACTACATGTTGTAGTCATGTAATCACCTGTAGATGGTCTCTAAATAGAGACCATCTATGTAGACCATGGTCTCTACAGAGATGGTCTCTAAATAGAGACCATCTATGTAGACCATGGTCTCTACAGAGATGGTCTCTCTGTAGAGACCATCTACAGTGGGTGAAACTGGGAAGCCCTTGTTTTTCAGCGTAATATCTCTTTCCATGTCTACACTGACGGTACCCAACTGACAAGTGACCTTAATGCCAAGGACAAATCCAGACTAGGTAACATTATTGAACGCCTTGTGGAAATTAGGAACCGGTTGGCGTAGATGCAACGGATATTATTGTTTTTGTTTTTTCCAACGTAATCTGAATGTTTCCAGTTCAGTTTGTCAGTCTGTCCTCCGACATCAAGCCCTCTTCACTGCACCTATAAACTACACAAGCAAATTATTTCACCAGTTAAACCAGTTATTTTCATTTCCTTATTATAAATAAAGCATATTCTTTATGAGAGACCTTAAGACTGTCCTCATTTGCACCCGGTTAGATAATTGCTGCTGGGTCTGAATAGGTCTGACAGGCTTGGTTGGTCGTCATGTCGTTCTTCACCGGCATGCGAAGGAGAGATCATATTACACCAGAGCACTTGATTGTTTTAAACCAGTAATGCACTAAACATTGAACAAATAATGAGTTCAAGCAGTTAAAACCTTAATTGATTGAAACATAATCAGTGCTTTGGAGTGATCGGGAAGCTCACTAATCTTAATTATCCATCTGCTCTGTTGTAATCCGCCGTGACCTGAAAGTTAAAACTTACATTTCCTGCCCAAACATTACTGAACCCAAGCAAATTAAAATTCAAAGGGCAAGCTTCTTGCTTGTTAGTTCAGCCACTTGTTTATTGTCTGATCGCTGCAGAGTGCGCTCAATGAAACACAAAATCCCCGCTTTGGTACTTACATCACATTATGTTTCATTATCTGAGGGCAAGAAAATGGTCAGTTTTAAACAGCTGTTTTCAGAATGGCAAGAATTTCAGAAGCAATTTGACCTTCATATTTAACTTTGCACCGATTGTTTAGAATGATTACTGTTTGGTCTCCACACAGAGGATTTGCATCTGGTTTGAAAGTCCTTTTAACTGGTGCATTCATGCATTCATAGGCAGATGAGGAATGAGCCACTTTGTTGAAGAAAATCATCAGCAGGAATTTTCTAAAAATAAGCTGCAGATGTTAGTGCTGGACTGCAGGGAAAGGAGGATTCATTTGTTCTGCATACGACTAAACCTGCTGTCCTCATCCAAACTACAAAACTTTTGTGCCCACATTCTTAACAGCTCAGAATGTAAACAGATCATTTTCCATCAGTTGTAATGCACACTTGCAAAAACTATTTCACTTCATGAACACTTAGCTGAGAAAAAGAAATCATAAAATAGACAATTTGGAGAAACGGCATTCTGTTGATGTCTAGACTGGGATTGCAGCTGTTGGCAAGAGTGGATGAACTCAGGGAATTATTAATCCATTATTAATTATTAATCCATGTTGTTCAAGATCTTTGCAAAGTTTTAACATTCCCTGCTAATTATGGAGTTAAATTGGCATAAAGTTTGTTTCACATTTGTTTTTCAGTTTCAAATATTTTTCCCTTTTGAACAAACTGTAGCTCTATAGCAAATGACCAGCACTTAATCTTTTAGAGGACAGACTGATGAAATAGCTACAGACCCAGATTCATCCTTGATCATGTGTGTGTGTTTATGTGTGTTAACAATTCCTTCCTCCAGTCGCTGCGATCCTAAAACTTTTCTCAACTGAGCAGTAAATATCAGCCATTTAGAAACGTGGTCTGGACTTTATGGACTGTGCTAAATGGAAAACAAGTTTAATGGTTAAATGGATCATCAATGATCAGTTATTATCTCTGTAGCGTTTAATAGAAAATATATGTATAGTATAAAGTTTTCTTTTGCAACTGTGGACATAAAATTAGATTATAAGCTCTCCTTTTGAGTTTTTTTATTTGACAATTTTAGGCTGAGATTAGCGTAAAAAAACATTTTATTAACGTGGTGCACTGAATGTGTTTACGGGTCTAAGCCAAACTTTTGGTCTCCACTGATTGGATTTTGTGCTTTTTTTAAACTGGTGAAATCTCTTGTCGTGCCACCAGCCTGCAATCAGCAGGTTGACCAAGTGGATATCACAGGTACTAGACATGTGCACTTCCCAGATTTTTCTCAGACGGATTTACAGTTGAATCTTATCAGATCTGAGCAGACGTGGATGTTTACCCTGCTGGCGCACACATATGGAAAAGGGAGCAAAGTCCCTGCAGGAGCCAACAGGAAGAAGCACGGCTGACATTGAATGTGTGAAGGATGGAGCAGATGGTGGAGGAAAAACATCTGATGGTGATAAGTTCTTAGGAGAAGGTGCAGAGGAGATGTTTTTGATGGATGGTGTGGGTGCAGGGTATTACTTTAAATACAGATGCTGGAAATAACATTTCTACTTCAGGTTTATTGGATTATTCCTCCAAGCGGCCAAGCTTCAAGTCAAACCAGGTGATTATTTTGACTTTTTTAAAGTTTCAGATCTTCTCCTGCACCTTTAAGTTGCTACAGTACTGTGAAAAAGTCTTAAATCATAGCTTATTTTCAAATAATTTGGTCTTTTAGATGATTTTGATTAATTGGTTAATAATCTTTGACTACTTTTTCTCTAACTTACTTTGCAGTACTAGTACTTCTTAAGTATTTCCAACGTACATGTTTCTTCTCTTTTTGCTTATCTGTCACATTTCAATGTTTCAGGCACTAAAACAATTATTAATATAAAAATACAACCTGAGGAAATACAAAAAGCCGTTTATATATAAGTATTTATATCTTTACATATTCATTTATTATTATGTAAAGTGAAAAACAATTTATACCAAAGTGACCCTCTGAAACCTAACAACTGGTTGTACAACATTGGTGGTAGAAACTGCCGTCAAGCAGCAATGAGTCTTTTACCGACCATAATGCTGCCACCACCACATTTGACTGCCAACGTGTTTTTCACTGTGCTAGTTTTAAAACAGATGCAACAACATACACCGTCATGTTTTAACCTCCAAAGGAATTTAAAGCGACAGGTCAGTGTGGTATTGACTCAAAACAAGCTCCTATTTATGTCTGAAAGGTTTCATGTAAGGCAGTTTGGTTTTATTTCAAGCGTACTAAGATATTTGCACTAGAAACTAGATTGAAACTGCTTGGTAAAAAATTATGTTTTTGCAAAGAAATTGATGAGGACCAAGAAAACGAAAGCTTTAAAGCTTTTCCACAGCACTGTCAGTGAAATACTGATGGTTTGTTGCCAGGAGTGTTCAGGAAACCTGAAACTGAAACTTGTTCTCTTGACGTTCTGAAGGTTGGAGAGATTTTATCCAGTTTCACGGAGCCAACCCAACCTGCCTGAGCGCCTCGCCTGGAACCAGCTCTGGTAATACCTTGCACTCGGTGAGGTAGGAAAACCTTTTCTGACTTGAAACTCACCTCCGCATGCAGTCCAGAGCCCGGACGAAGAAGTCCTTGCTGAGCTGGTGTTCGTCCCTCAGCAGGGCGCACTGCTCTAACGTGACAGACATGGATGTTCGGTCTTTGGCACTTTTACAGCTGGTAAATCGGATTCCGTTCAGCCTCCGGCAAATCTGGCAAGATGTGGGGGCGAAATTACATGGATCATTACAGCAGAAAATTATATTATTTTTTGTGTAATAGTAATTTCTCTTGGATGGAAACGTCCTGTTTCAGTGTTGGTTTTGTTGGTGTTGCAACAAGTCCTGCAGTGGCAGAGTAACAGGTCTGGTGTTCATTTCTTACATCGATGTCATGATGTTGTGTGGACTTGTTTCTCCCAGCACTGACTAAAACATTTCTGTTACATCAAGCCTGTGTGAAGCCATTTAAATAAAATACCAGACAGCGCTGGATTGATTATGTGTAGTTTGTTCCCTGCCTGTCGGCTGACTGAAAGAAGGGCGCTGCACTTTTATCTTGCATAAAAAAAACAACTAATTTTTGTTTTTTTTTACATATTGTGGTCAATAAAAATAAAGAGACAGACAGCGGAAATTAAAGAAGCGCCACCCATCACTCGTAAGGCCTTTCTCCACAAGCTTCAACCGGTTCTGCCGCAATCTGCTCCAGACAGACTTGTGGTTTTATGGAGTTCCATATTTTTAGCAACCCTGCAAGCATCACATCTCTTGGAAGATCGGGGATCCAATGAAGAAGGAAGAAACTGTGCAGCTCTAGTAAACGTCCTCTCAGAGTTTACCAGAACTACATAGAAGTTTTTTGTGATTTTTATATTATTCTTGGTTCGGGTTTTTCTGTTTAATAAAGTTCATGTGTGGATGCTGCTGCAATACAGACATATTTGTACTAAGGAAGAAACTGCAGGTTTTTGGCCAAACTCCGATTATCGATCTTTAAAAAACCTGACCTGCCGATTCTGATTTTGGTCAATACCACTTTTGTTGTATTAAATATCATTTAATATAACAAGAAAGTCATTGAATTGGAAACAGTGGAGAGACTATTGTTAACTGTAAATGTTCAGACATGACCTGGTGGTGACCTGGTGACCTCATGACACAGAAAAAGAGAACAGTGGTTGATTCTTAGACCTTTGCCAAGGTAGACAAGATCGGCTTCACGTGTAAGTATCAGCCGATTGTCTTTACGGCTGAAATAAATATCAAAGTTCTTGAAGCGCAGAGTGTCGATTCAATAACTGGCTATGAAAAAGCATCTATATTAAGTTTTCCCTGTTATAAAACTAAAGCTGGTAAAGCAGCTAACTGCAGGCTAGCAGCCTGAGCAGATAGCCCAAATAAAAATACCAGTTATGCCAGTTTGAAATAGTTGTTGCTCTATAAAAAGCAGGACTTCAAATAGATAGAAAACATGAACTGCTAACTCACTTTGACTAAAATGTATTTTCTATTTATTTCCATTAAATAGAATGTGAATTCATTTAGAATTCACATGAATTCTAAATGATTATTTAGAATTCATGTGAAAAATTGTCTGACTTTGTGAAAAAACATTTTAGTTATTTTAAGTGTTATCTTAATAGAATGACCTTGGACAGCAGCAGTTTCCTCCCTAAGGTCACTGCTGATCCATCATGGCATCACGTTGACCTGCACCATGAAGCTCCAGACCAGCAAACGGCCATAAATCCTTATTTCATAAGACGGCCACACTTGAGGATAATCAGTTAATCAAGTGAACATAGCTAGCACCATCTGGCTGCTACTTTCACCTCTTTACAGCGATGGAAACAACAAGATGTTCTTCACAGGCTGCAGAAACACAAAATCTCACCAAGCACCTCTGTCAACGTTCTGGGGCAAATACACTTGAAATAAGGCAAAAGTAACTTACAACAAACTTTTTAGCAAGATAGAGGAGATTATTTTACCTAGATAATCCTTAAGATTGAGTTTCACTGTCAGATTATTTTAATTATAATATGGGATAAAATATCATGTTCCACGTGGAAATACTATTTTTTTAAATCAACATTAATGAATTACTGACTGAAAACAAGCTCCTATGTCATAAATAAGTTTCTAGTAAGTTAATTTAGTCTCATTTCAAGTGTGTGAAGATATGTGAACTAGGAATTAGATCAAAGATACCGTATTTTCCGCACCTAAAAACCTTCAATTTCCTCAAAAGCCGACAGTGCGCCTTTATAATCCGGTGCGACTTTTATATGGACCAATATTGAGCCACAACAGGTCTAACAACTACGGTAAGCAGCCGCCAACTTCATTTTCGCCTGTAGAAGAAGAAGCGTGTGGTGCATGCTGGGATAGTTGTCAGAACGCTGGTTTGTTAATAAAGTTTGACTGACCTATCTACCTACCGACCTGATAATCAGGTGTCTGCAGGTAATTTAGCAGGTCATTTGTGTGCGAACAGAGAAGGGTGACCATCGTCCAGCTACGCCCCGGCCCAGTTGCGGAAGGCTCTCCTCGCCGACCAGAGTCGGACTGTTTTGTTGACATTCACTTTAGTGCAGCTCCATCTAGTGGATGCATAATGCAACTCCAGCCTCTGCTGCTGCGTCTATTCTATGCGCCTTATAATGAAGTGCGCCTTATATATGAAAAAAGTCTTATAATAGGCCATTCATTGAAGATATGCCTTTAATCCGGTGCTCCTTATAGTGCGGAAAATACGGTACTTGTTAAGATTTTGTGATTGTGCAGCAAATCTTATACAATAAACAGTACAATGAAAAAATAGAGTGCACTCTGTTTTTAACATTCCATCTTACTTTTAAAATATGTCCCAACACTTAGAAGACTGATTCTGATCAGTCTTTAAATTAAGAGGACAAAGCCAACAAGTCAAAGGAGGACACAGTGACAGCGTGAGACTGATGTGAGATTAAGAGATAATACTGCCAATGAAGCATTCACTGCAGGCTGCGGCCTGCGCTTCTCACTCACTTCTCACACAACATACCTGCTCTGACTTTAATATACGTATCATAAGGACACACTTATCAGTTCACTAGCACAAGGTAAACATCGCTATATAATGAAGGTCAGCATCCATACCGTGTTCTCTTCCAAAGTCAATCAATCTTGCTCGGATTGTTGATTGTCTTTGGCTCAGTGCCCTTTTAAGAAGCGAATAAATCAAGTGTAGCATAAGATTTGTATTTTTGCCAAAAAAAAAAAAAAAGCCTCTGGAATCTGTCATATGGTTGAGAGGAAACTTCCTTCACAGCAAGAGAAAGTTTGAATAATAACCAAACTCACAGTTCCAGCAATCCACAGTATTTCAACGTTCTTCCTCTTCTTCGTGACTACATTCTGGCCCAGCGTTTCAAGTAATTCCTTTATGTCAGTCTGTGTCTGAAAACATGGTAGACCTGTTTTTATCAAAACAAACACACTGTTAGAGTTAAGAAAGCTCCGAACCAGAGGATGCATGCTGAGAAAACGCCTAAATCCAAATCATGTTTCAGTCTCTTCAGATAAGTTTCTGATCCATTTAACAACAGTTACAGACTTTTGACCAAATTATCGCTCGTTGAACAAACTTTGTAAGTAAATTAAAGAAGGGATTAATAACACTGCAAAAACACAAAGTCTCAGTATTTGTCTTGTTTCTAGTGTAAATATCTTAGTACACTTGAAACAAGACAAAACTATTTTTTATCAAACTATAGGAGCTTGTTTTAAGTCAATTATTCCAAAAATAATGTACTAGTTTCATTGGCAGATTATTTCATTAATTAGACATTTTATAAGTGAAATAATCAGCCAGTGACACGAGCACTTCTTCATCAATATTAGTAAATATTGACTTAAAACTAGCTCCTTTAACTGGATGGAAAGTTACTTGTAAGTCGGTTTTGTTATATTTCAAGTGTAAGATATTTGGTAAAATTGTGTGTTTTGCAGTGTGTAAAGCTCTCTAAACATGTGCGCCTGCTGCTTCCAGTTTCTTGTAATAAATATCAACTCCATGCAGTCAGAAATGGTTTTAGGAGATCTTTGACACCAGCTGTTTTACTGCTGGATATTTGCAATAAAACATGCAGTGAATCTGAATATCCTTCAATTTGTGGTGCAGTTTAGCTTGAAAAATGTGGCAAAACGTACGAGTTGTCCCTTACATTCTAGTGGCACCTTTTCTCTTAACGTCTTATAATAGGCTTCTAAAATCTCGAAGTTCTTCTGGTTTATTCTTTCCTGTAGAGAGATATCGCCGAACCTGTGGGAACCAGAAGGAAAAAATATTGACAGAATTCAAGTTCTCAGACTTAAAAAGATACTTCAGGCTTTTTTAAACATGGTTGTGTGGAGACAGTCAGAGGAGACAGTATCTATCTCTTGGGAGATGAAAATGTCTTTTCTACTAAATTATTATTTCCCAGAGGACGGAGCTTCCTGCCAGGTAAAGTGGGGATTTTTCCGACCTGATAGGTATTTTCCTAGAACCTACATAAAAGAACCACAGACAACGTATATGAATTTATGACTAAACTTCTGCAAGCAAAAGGAGAAGACTCTGTCAACTGCTTCTCAGAGCTGTTCACAGAGCGTTCTGCTTCTCTTTGGATACAGCTTGTCTTTTATTCTCAAACTTCAAAGAGGGAGGATAGGCAAGATAGACAGCAGAGGAAAAACAGCAAAGGTCGTAAAACATTTTACCTAAACAAAGCAAAGGTCGTAAAACAATTTAACATCTGGCCCCTGATCTGAGCCCGGTTCAAATCTCGGTCAAACTGTTTCACATGAAGATAACAGGCAGCTGTGACTTCCAGGTCAGTTCACACATACAGTTTAAACAAGAGAACACTTTAACCTGAAACAAAATGATAATACCAAAAAATCTCTAACACGACCTTAAAAGAAATTCAGGCTGGAAATGTTCATAGCTGTAATACAACAATTTTTAGAAAGTTAAATGCGACTAGACATCAACTTATTTTGAAAACAAGCCGCTAATGCGGATGTGACTGTAGTTTAGAAGTTTATAAAGCTGTATTCACAGACAGGAGACATCTGTCGGTCAGAGCTACACTTTGACAAGCTGTCAAAGGAAAACTTGACCGTTCTGCTGCTAAGACACTACCTGCGCTTCCACTGGCCATAAAATTACACAAATTAGAATTACAAAAATTAATTCACTTAATGGAATCATGACAATTTTGAAAAAAATCATGCTTTTTGAAAAACGGCTTTTATTGAAAAACATGATTGATTTTTAATTATGTCGTCACGGGATCAAGCTTATTCACGTGTGATTTTAATTACATTACTTATTTACACCACAATTGCAAAATTGTGTTTTATCGACATTAGCAGAATATCAAAAAGGAAGCGCAGATAGTGACTGCTTGTAACCTCTCCGTGGAACCCCACTACAAAGACATTCAAGGCTTTAAATATTAGTGATTTAAACCGGTACGACTTGCACTGAGGAAAACAATGACACCAATCTACATAACGATATCTAGGTAGTTTTATTTTTCAAGGAAACTGAAGATAAATTATCAGCAGCTATGAATATAAATGTAAGATTCTCTGAATAAAAACACGACAAGGAGTCTGATATAGTCTCCACTAGTTTGCATATTGATTAAAGGAGTGTGTGTGTGCGTGTGTGTGTGTGTGTGTTTAAGGGAGAAAGAGCAGATGCAGTACCTCTCAGCTATAGTTTGCTGCTCATTGATGCCAACGTTAAACAGAACGGGGAAAACTCGCAGAGGCCTGCCCTCCTTGATCTCTTCTGGCAAGGTCTGAAAAATCACTTGTGGTAATGGCACTTCGACAGTGAAGTGGTCTCTAAATACAATGAGAGAGAGAGAAAAAGGATCATTTAGGAGAAATTCAATAGGTTCTGCAGTTCTGATGGACATAATACCTTCAGGAAGTTGTAAATGTGACACCTGAGTCAGGTGTGGGCCATCGCCGGAATAGAAATGGATGGTGTTCGTGCTTCAGAGGCAGACATGAGTGTAATTGTGTGAAACCGCCTTTAGCACTCTGAATATTCAGCCAAGCAGCTGCAGCATTATAAAGCTACTTCTCTCCAATGTGGATTAAAGTTCACATAGTTCAGAAATGAAAATGACTTCCTCATTACTGCCAGTAGTCGACTGCTGAGTGACTTTCTTCCTTTTCCAGCTCTCATGCAGATTTTCTTGCCCTAAACATCTCATCTGTTAAACTGCTGTAAGTCGCAACTATGCAGTTTTTACTTTTTCATTTTCACTGATTATCCTTTGAGCTTTCTAGTTATATCAACAAAATAACCTCTCATATGTAAAATACCCAGCAGGGGTTTTACCTTTATCCACATTTTTACATTAAATATTGTTCCTGTCAGAATCCTGTGTTGCTTTGGATTTTTCTGATTTTGTAGTTTTTCTTTATTTATTTGCCTTATCTCTGTTTTGCTTAGTTAAGTCTGCTCTCAGTTCAGGTATGTTATGTTTATTATTAATTCCTTATGATTAGTTATTATTTGTTACAGTTAGATTTTCTTTCCTCTCTTTCTCTCGCTCCTTGCTGGTCCGTTCTGTTATTCTCCGGTTCTTCTCTGCGTTCCCTGTCTCCTTTTAGATTTTGTATTTTGTTGGATTTATTTGATTAAATAATAGATAATTTCATAATAGACCACTATAATTTCATGATGGGTCCAATACTTCTGTTTCTTCACACATTTGCCACTTTGCCTTCCTTTCTCCCAGGAAGACAAAAACAGTAACATTTAAGCTAAAACATGACTTGAAATTATGAGGTAAAATATTATATATATATAAAAAAAAACTTGAAAAAGTGAAAAAAATCAAACTACAAAAAGATAATTTACACAAAGTGCAGCTGAGTTTTGTGAAACTGAACGGGTGAGAAGGATGAATTTATCTTCATTAACCAAAAACAGGCTCAGGGAAGTAGACATAACAAGGTCCATAGCAATCGCTGACTGCAGTTGTTGTTTGTGAGCATAAAGTTTTTCAGATAAGAAAGTGCTTATGCATTCACCGTCAGTAGAAAATGCCTTCTGACGTCCACAGACTATAATTAGCTCCAAATGTTTTTTACTTCCACTGCTCAGAAAAGTGAAGGAAAGAACATTTGACTGTATATCTGTTTTTTAAATTTCATCCGCAGCTCACAGCATTAGCGTGAAGAGAGGTTTTAGTGCTAAACGTGTTCTTTTGAGGGTCAAAAACACACTATTTATGTGGAGAAAAATGAAACTTGCACCACTGCACCTGATGTATAACAGGGAGGGAAAAGCTGTTGGAACATCTTCATACATCCCTGCACCTATCTAAGTAACAATGCTGGTCAGAAGAAGAGCAGAGATTTGAAACTACCTGAATGCTACAGTCATGTTATAACAATCAGACTTGGAAATGGCTGCATTCAACTTTTCTTCTCATTTCCTTCTCCTCACTGGATAAATACCCAGACATTGATGAACCATAACTTCATCACCTTTTGGCTTCTTTCTGCTCTTTTCTTCTCATATTTCTCCATGTAAGTCACAGAAACGAATAAAAGTATTTTGAGCTACAAGTCTGAACACAACTGAGAGTAATAATTACAAAAATTATGCTATGTGTCCTTTAAAGCTGCAAAATGTAATTTTTATTAAAAAAAGTTTTTTTCTATGTTTGTTGAAACTGTTACCGTCTCCGTCTATCTGCACTCTGTCGCTGTCACACCATAATGTTGACACAGAAAATCTGAAAAATTTAAACTTCTCTCCCTTCCCAGTTCTCCCAATGCTAAATAGAAACAACCAATCAGAGCCAAGAGGCGGGTCTTAGCGCTGTCGATCACAATCTCATGTGGCGCTGCTCATCCTCCATCCCTCTCAGCTGCTTGGTCTCTGCTAGCACAGCCTGTCGTGAATGCTCATGCTAGTTAGCATGGCCACCTAAAAATGGTTTTCCTGTAGCGAAAAGTTGTTTCTCTGCCATTAGCACTTTGAGCAGCAAGTACATGAGCTTGATTGACACCACTAAGACCCGCCTCCTGGATCTGATTGGTTGCTTTTGGTTGGGAGCATTTCTTCAGACACTGACAGCAGCTCAGTGAGGAAGCAGGAGATTGATGGTTTCCCAGATTATCTGTCTCACAACAAACTGTCACAGCATGGTGACAAATATATAAAAACATTCTTTATAAAAGATACATATGCAGCTTTAAGATGCAGTAAATGTGAGCAAAGAGGTTAGAAAATAACCAAACAGACATGAAGGGGTGGCTGGACACAGAATGCAAGGAAAACATCACAATGGATCAGATTTAATATATGTTTTTAAGAAAAATCGATAAAGTAATGTGAAATGGTTCATGTTGCTACTACAAATTTAAGTCAAATAATGAATTCTCAGCGTGAAATAATCATTTTTTGAGAAGCGATCGTTGATATGTTTCTGGTAAAAACTGAGTCATGCCATCGTTGCACGAAGTGGCTGAACCTGGCAGGGTGCGAGGAATCTCACCGTCGGCCACAGACTGAAGGCTGCAGGTCGCTGAGGTCATCCGCTTTGGCCTCTGTGATCTTGAACGTGACTCTCTGCAGGTCAGAGATTCCAGTCTCCATGTCCTCAAGCATCCCGATCTCTTCACCTGAAACAAAACATCACCCAGGACTTCAGCTCTGCTCCTCACCTCGTTTCTGACATTCAGTAAAATTAAAGTAAAAACAGTAAAAACATAAAGAATTGAGTTTCTTTTAAAAATCTGTTTTTGTTTCACTTTCTAAACTAATCTTCTCAGATTTGTTTATCCTTCACCAGGAAGGCGTTGTTTGAAACTGAATGAAGGCTTTGTGATAAGAACATTATGCCAAAACCAACAACCCACTGAGTCATCACCTTGTTTTCGTACATGGTGTAACTTGCCACAGTACTTTTCACTCATCACCTGATGGAAAAGTTGTCAAACTAAATGTTTTTCTGCAAAGTGTAGAACAATGACCTGTAGTGAGTGGAGGTTTTGTGCTGCTGTGATTTACTCACTGTAAGTGCTCAGCAGGCTCTCGAACTGAGCCACCAGGCCGACGAGGTGGAGCTGCCTCAGGAAGTCTTTGTCCTGCAAGCCTGCGTACAGCCTCATCACAAAGCCACACGCCAGCGCTGCCAGCTGTCGACGTGCAACAACAACAACAACGTCAAACGCTGCTTCCACGCTTCCCAGCTCAGACAATACGAAAGGCGTTGCTCATTTGAACAGATGAGCTGCAGACAAACTGCTCAGATATTTATTAAATTATAACTAAACGTTCACGAAACGAAAGCCGACATGGGGGGCTTGGTGGGGGGCAATAAATCACATTTTACTGTAAATGTACTGGATGAGTGCAGCCACCCACTGCCTGACTGAAGACCACGTCTCTCCTCTGCTGCAGGTGGAGGCCTTGAGGTATGCTGCACACTGCCTCCTGCAGGAGGACGAAGGTCATTGCTCTCTTTGCTTTCTCCACCACCTCCAACACGCACTCCTTTAGTCTGGTCACCAGAGGACTCAGCTGCTCTCGCCAGTCACCTGCAGAGAAGTAAAAGAACAAACATTGAGAAGAGGGTCAGAAAGAGTTTAAAACTGAATCTGTTAGGACGTGATGTTTGGAAATGTGTGCTGAGTGTCGGGCAAATTTGGAAAACTTCTTCCAGTTTAAAGGGAATATTCACATCAGTTTGTTCAATACAGCGAACCAATCACCATGCTGCAGTCATGCTGCTGTTGAACGTCTGAGTAAAACCTGCTCAGTTTTTTATACACATGTATGGAAGTATTTAACTGCCAGAACTCGGAAGTAAATGTAGGAGCACTATCGCGTCCTAACAAGAATGTTTCTCGTTACAAGATGCAAAACCTGTTAAAAGATAAAAGTTTCTCGTTGTGACGAGACGGGCTTTATATCTTGTTACACCAAAAAGATTTTCCATTTTAAGGAGATAAAAATGAGATTATGACTTGTAAAAAATACAGGGATTGCTTTGACTCCTCCTCTTCCTGTTTTCTGTAGACAACATCTACAAATCCCATGCAACAGGTGTTGTGGTTTCACTGTAATCACCTTTTTTTTATTTAAAAGAGAAGATATTTTGATTTTAAGATATAAATCTTATGAGTTTTCTTGTTTTAACGAGAACTTCTCATTTTAACGATATAAAAATATGCTCCTCTTATTACGACTTATAAGAAAGACAAAGGGGTTTGCTGCGACTCCTTTTCATCCCCTTTGACAATATCTAAAATTTCAAAGAGGTTTTGGTGTTTCGACATTTTCTATTTAAGAGATATACTGTTCTTTTTTTAAATGTCATTTGAACAAGATGAGTTTTCCATCTCGTTGTACAAAGAAAGCTTTCATTCCCCTCTCAGATTATAACTTGTTAAAAAGGCCTTAAAAGCCTCACTATGAATCTTCTTCCTCTCACCACATTTTCTCTGCTACTGCTTTACGGTTATGATCTTTTGTATTTAAAAGAGAAGATATTTTGTTTTTAACGACATACATTAAAACCAAACCATAACAATTTATTTTATCTCGTTAAATCGATAAAGTTTTCTCCTCCTGAATGTATTTCCAAACTCTGACGCTTGAACGCTTCTGTACATATGAGAGGTTTCTGCACGTCTGCAAGCAGTTTCAGCCTAGCTGTGAAAGAAACATCGACAATCAATGCTTTCATAAATTTATCAACACAATGAAAGGATGGAGGTGAGGACAGCTAGTAGAGGTTGCCTTGATAGGCTTTTTTAGATTCAGTGCTGAACTGTGAGGCCCTGAAATGACTTCTGTAGCTTCCCCAGGTTTGCATATGAAATCTTTCATTTAATTAAGTCAGGGTGCCACACTAGTTTGACAAGAAGACTGTGATTCCAGTGTAACCTGTCAGAGTGCTGATTTAGCCTGTTGAAGTGAAATGCTAAATTTTTAAGGCATATAAAATCCTATTTGCATTGCTAATGTTGGGAATTACGTTAAAATTAGGTCAATATTTTGGCTGTTTAATAAACAAAAAAAAATACAAGTGTGAACATAAAAATTTTGGCACAAGATAACATTTACATCACCCTCCCCACGTTGCTGGGCGTGTTTCCTAACTCTGGTCCTAAGGGCGCACACCTGCATGTTTACCATTTCAACACACGCGATTTAAAGTCAAGGTTTTTTTCAATCAGACTTCTGTGGAAATTGATGACTAATTAGTAAAGTATCTATGCGGTAACTTGTTCCTTTGAAGTATACATCCTGTATTTGTGAGGGAATCAATCAATCAAGATTATTTCAGCATCAAAGCAGCTCAACGTGATTCACATCATGAAAAACTGAAAACATCATAAAACAGTCTCCAGTTGTACAACCAGTAACAGACATTACATTTTGTCAGATGTCATCATCAAGATAATCGACACACATCAAACATGTTGGTCAATGTTCTGTTTATTACGGTTCATAAGCAGCTCTAAGCAGCCTTGATTTAAAGGCACTCAGTGTTTCAGCTGTTTTACAGTTTTCTGGAAGTTTGATCCAGATTTGCGGTGCTGAATGCTGCTTCTGCATGTTTGGTTGTGGGGATGCAGATCAGACCAGAACCAGAAGGTCTGAGAGGGTCGATACAGCAACAGCAGATCTTAATGTATTGCCATGCTAAGTGATTTATAAACTAACAACAGCATTTAAAGTTTATCCTCTGAGGTGACGTGCTCCGTCTTCCTGGTTTTAGTCAGAACACCAGCAGCAGCGTCCTGGATCAGCTGCAGCTGGAGGAGTCATTGTTGACAGGTGGTGTGTTAGTACAGACTCATTTATAGTTTTCCAAAACTATACACATGAAAACAAACAAA
Organism: Poecilia reticulata; assembly: GCF_904066995.2. NCBI lineage: Eukaryota > Metazoa > Chordata > Actinopteri > Cyprinodontiformes > Poeciliidae > Poecilia > Poecilia reticulata. The sequence goes on along the minus strand of NC_088830.1, from coordinate 31,002,442 downwards.
ACCAATCAAAATAAGTATTAATTTACCAACAATGTAGCCTCTGGCTTCAGCTGTCTACCGGTGAAGGTATTCCAACTAAACATCAACGAGAGAAACTGCAGCCTTCTGCAATAATAGTTGACCAACTCATTTCATTTTTACACTCTTCTGCAGAAAAACTCTGCAGAAGATGAACACGTAAAAAAAGTGAAATCTTATATATGGGAAACATGTACCTGTGTTTGTGAGTAAGAATAGAGATTAATCTGAGGTTGTATTTCACTAATCTGAAATTTGATAAGGATTTGCATTCCATTATTAAAGAGAGCTTTCTATAAACTTCAAATATCAACTGAACATAAAGTCTTTTATATTCCAAAATCCTCCCAGTCTGAATTCAAGCTCAATACATTCATGTTCTTAGCCATCCCTAATGAGCAGCCAGCAGGGGGCAGTGTTGGATAGACATCGCCCAGCATGCTGTAATCTGTTCAGTCTTCACATTTTAAAAAGTTGATGGGCAAACACAGATGCAGAGTAAGACTCCCAGCTTGTGAGTCACATCAGATTGGGCTCAGCCTCGTCGGAGAAATCTCGTTTCATTTCAAACGCCGCCATCAGGCTGAGGGGAGAAAAGGAAGAGGAGGACAGACGAGTCCCACTCACCTGCTCTCAAACACATCTGTATAAACAGCCACCTCTTCCCACAGCACTTTCTCACCAAAAGTCCAAAAATTACCCATGACAACCAGAAGTTAAAGCCGTTATCATGATTCTGCCCACGTTTAGAGTTCGCTAAGCAGACGACCGCCTGCTCTGAGGCAGCTTAGCATCTTACTGAAGGAGCTCTGGGGGCTGGCAGAGAACCAGGTGCTCTGGCCTTGTTCCTTGCACACAATAATAAAAATACAGCAGCATTTCCAAAGAAGCAGTGGAGCGACCTAAATGGAGAGATTCTCTAAAAGTGATGGTGCTGCTCTGGGTGCCAGCTGGCAGCTGCATCAGGGTGTCTCCCTCTGAACTGAAGCTTCAGAGAGGATTCGATACGACCAGGAGGAAGACGAGCAGCTGGCTGTCAACGGGGAAGGCGTCTGCATAAACTGAGCAGGGTTGATTCACATTTTTATGTCAAAATTTAGCAGACTTCATTTAAATTTCAGTAATCCTTTCTCATTTTTCAACATTATTAATGCTAGTTCACAATGAATCTGTGACGGATATTTCTATTTCTGATCAGATTTAGGTCATTTCTGATCTGGTCAGATCAGAAAACTTGAATTCACTGATTTTGTCTCTGTAAAACATGATGACATGTGAAAACATGTAATTCAACAAACTGAATCAGCTGAAATAGCTGAAGTGTTTTCAGAACAAGCAAGGCCAATAAAAAGCTCAAGCAGTGTTGATATGGGTAGAAAACATTACTAAAGAGCGAATAGTGAATAGTTTGAACTCTAACTGCACCCTGACAAATTGTTGGAAAAATTCAAGACCACTGCTCCTGTCTCCAGGAAGTGAAGACCAAAAATAGCCGACTTCAAGAGCAAAGTGTGTAATAATTTGTCAGAGAAACCCAGGGCAACTTCTGAGCAACTGGAAGCTTAGAAGTTCGGTTCTATCGCAGACGCATTGAAATACAGCAGCGTGCCTGGCAGGACTGCAAGAAGAAAGCAGCAGCTCTTCAGAAGAAGTATTATAAGGTTCCCATGAAACAGACAAAGACCTGCTGAAAAAAACACAACTCTCTGGATGAATGAGACTAAAATAAAACTTTGTAGATTAAAGGAGAATTGAAATGTTCAGACCAGGAGAATACGGTTTCATCTCTGGGAGTCTTTGCTGCTGGATTTGAAGCTAAGCCACGCTGTCACCACTCTGAGTTACCAGGGAAGTTAGTCCTTGAGCCGGCTGTGGCTCGCTGGGATATGTAGTCCCAAGGTGGAGCAGGAAAATGTTCCACATGTCAAAGTGTCTTTGGACCAGAGAGCCATCCTGAAGTTAAAACCAAACTGCATACAGGGGAATGAATGTGAATGTTTGTGAGTGTGCATAGGTGAATTGTGTAAAAGTGCTTTAACTGGATCTATAGAAAAGCAGGTTTAGTGTAAGTTTAACAGAAGAAGCACAGTAGTTAGGTAGGTGGGGGAATCCAGCAAGTGCTGCTGAATTAAAACCACAGGCTCTCGCTGAGTTTGCAATGATGAACACTGTTGCTAGGAAGTGCAATTTTGAATTCATAACACAATTGACTAATAAGACCTACGTATTGTGTTTTTTTTACTAAAAAAGGCCAGAATACATCATATTTTGACACTCGAGAAAGTATAAAGTCTTGAAAGTATAAAGCAAAAATGACAGTTAACATGAACTAGTTTTTGTGGCAGATGAGAAATATTCATAGCAAGGCCTAGCTATGATGTTACTTTTATTTTTATTAAAAAAGGCCAGAACTGTTTATATTCTGGAGCTCAAAAACCCAAAATCTTGAAAGTATGAAGCTAAAAACATTGTCAGCTTTAAACAGTTTCTCCTGGTATGTAAGTAATAGAGTTAAAAATCTAATCAGATTATTCAGACTGCAGCACCGTGATAAATCACAATTAATCACCATGCTTAAGATTGCAAGACTGAAATGTTAAAATGGGTGCTTTCTATAAAAATGTAAGAAAATGTTTTATTCTCTCAAACCAAGAATCTCAGTTTTCTGGGATTTTCTATTCACGGAGGTTTGGAAGAAGTCTTTCTATTTAGAAATTTAGAAATGTTAACTATAAACTGGTTGTGCTTCAGTGAAGATTAACATTGATAGCTGACATTCATACAAAATACTTTGAAATAAAAACAACCCATGAAGTCAAACTTACTATATCTGCAACATTTTATGAATAATAACTTCCTTGTCTGGAGTGGAAATGTGTTAAATGGATGTGTTGCAGCAGATGAAGGCAACACTCTTATTTTCCTAAAAGATCCTGCAGGAAATGTGGAAAAGCTTCATGTAAGTAAACAGAAAGACAAATTCCTCCTCAACTACCTACAGCAGTCTCAGTTTGTAACATTTGTTACCTGAGGATTATGAAATCATTGGGATCTGGGAGCAACAACCCACATCTGAAGGGCAAAAGGAAAAAACACAGTTCATGCCATGGCAAGAACAGATTGCTCAGTCAGAAGCTGCAAGCAAGATATTTTACATTTAAGAAAATTAAACCTTGATTTTTCTAATCTTATTTGCTGTTAGTAAAAAAAGTCTGACGTCCAGAAATCATATAATTTGAGTCAATAACTGCTCAATATAATCTTTCTTTTGTTTACCCATTACCTGCAACACCAAATCTTTTTTTGTTCCTAGCGCCTGAGCCAAATGAATGAGAGAATTATTGCACATCATTATTTTAACTTCTTTTCCAACCACCACATGTGTGGAATCATCTTGAAGTGACGTTTTAGGGCCAGACAACACACTGGCATGAAAGAACTAACTGCAGACAGACTCAGAGTGAATTGTCACAAAGTTTTGACAGCTTTGAAAACCTCACATGTAAAACACTGTTTTACACTGTTTAGTGTAGAAAACTGAGCCTTGCACAATCGTTGCAAAAATGTTATGACATTTGATGAGAAGAACAGGAGTCCCGTGGTACTACAGTGAAAATGCTGGTCAGAACTGGAGCAGGAATTACGACTTCGACCTGAATTCTGCCAGGATTTGAATTTTTGGAATTACAGTTTTTGCCTTCTTCACTGCTCTCAGCTCGTTTTATGTCTTTCCTCAACTTTTGCACATGAGCAAAATTACGAGATGCAAACCAGAACCCAACGGAAAGGGAAAACCTGTATCCGGTTTAACCCTTTCAATTCCAAACCGTAAACCTTTAAAGTAAAACGGCGTAAACAGCGCTTCACCTGGGTTGTGTGAGGTGATGACATCAGCGAGCTGCTGCTCCGGCGCTGGCTCTGGCTTGCTGTTGTCACCTTCGAGGAGTTTATCCACCATGGCGATCACACAGTTGAGACATTTGGCGACGTTGGCCCAAACCCTGTCCTGAGGAAGAGATCGCACAACCACCAGTCAGGCCAGATCAGCTTCACTGATTCCACTTGTCTGAGGCAGCAAGGTGGAAAGAACGCCAAAGAAATAAAAACAAAGAAAATGAAACACAGCAAAAACTCTCTTTGTGTTCAACAGATCAAAAGGAAAAAGGCTGTATGGATTACGCTCAAAGCATTTCCTTTGTTTCTTCCATTTCTTCTCTTTATTCTGGGTTTCAGTGATGAACTGAGGCTCATTTTTCTTTGTGTGTGTTTGCATATGGGACCAATGTATTTTTTTGGGAATTTCTTAGGTTAAAAAAAGATTCAAGTTGTTTAAATGCCAAGAAATAATTTAATCAGTGTCTCTGCTGTCAGTGTGACAGAAGCTGTTTTCACAAATAAACAAAGTAGCCTGCATGCTCGCTTGAGAAGCTGGCTTAGTTTCAATGATAAGATTATAATCCTGCACACTCAGTTTGTCACAGTGAAATATTCTAATTCCTGGGAAATTAATTTCCACTAAAATGAGGGAAAATGTCCAACGAGTAACAAAATTTTCCCAATAATTGACATGATTGGCCAAAACAATGACGTCTGTTTAAAACAGTAAAAGCTCCTTCGTTTGCTGAGAGCTTTATGATTATGCTTATAATTAGTTTTCTGATTGTTATACAAGAAATAAACTGAAATTTACATAACATTTACTGTAAAATATCTGCATGACAGTTTTACCAAAACAATGTTTTATTAGATTATGCAGCATTGTGCAAAGGTTTTAAACCACCTGTAGATTAGGTTCTTACAAAAAGACTATTTAGCTTTTTAACGTAGTCTGGATACATGAAGATCATTAAAACTTTTCCCTAAAACTGATTTTTGAATGTTTTTTTGTCCAAATCCTTATTCAAAAAACGATTGGAAGCTAAATGTAAACTTTAAGACACGTTATCCACTTTTAAGAAGAAGTCAAATTTTTTGCTTGTTAATAAAACACACATCATTGCCTTTGTTATTCTGAGCTATTCCTGTAGTTATGCTGCTGTAGACCATTTTTTTTAATGTAACATTTTCTCCTACTACTCTCTATTTGCACATTATTTGCAGTTCCTGCTGCCATTCACTTTGATTTCTGTTTTATTTTAATTTAACACCTGAAGTTCTGTTTGGCTGCATCTTGCCTGGATGAACTTGCTGACTGAACTGTTGCTACCATAACTCTGATTCTGTTCATCTTCTCATTTAAAGCGTTTCTGTCTCAGTGATTCTGAGTTTAGATTTGTCACTTTTCTGGACCAGAAAAGTTTTTTTCTCCCCCTCTCACCTCTTGCCCAGGAGGAAGGCTTGCTGCCAAGTCAGCGGCTCCATCCACTCTGCAGGGCTTTGCAGATATTTTTTTATTTATCCTTTTGCATTAAATTTGACTCTGTGTGTCATAATTTGAGCTGAATCTGGTCGTGTGTTTAGATTCTACTGGAATCAGTTGGACCTGAACTGAATGCTGGACTGGATTCGACTCCATTTAGTTAGATTCAAACTATTTGTTTTCAACAGTGCCTTGACATTAGACTTATAAATAACCTGAACTAAATTTAATTGGATTAATTCACTTTTAATTCATTGTGTTTGTCATTTTCAGTCTTTTCACCTATAATATGTGTCAAACTCAAGACCTGGGCTCTAAAACCACAAAGTGTTTTTATGAGGCCGTCTGGACTAATAAAGGGCTCATAAATAGTTTCATCCTGTGTGCTTGAATATTATTTTATCAATCAAATCAAAGCAGTTTATATCTGTGTTGCTAAAATGGATCAATCAGTCCCTCTAGTTTTTTAAGTTATCTTTAGCCAGTTAAGAGGCACAGTGGTGAAACTTACTCAATGGGTTGTTGCTAGGTAACCAAAGAGTGAGTGAGTTGCTAGGTAACCAAAGAGTGAGTGAGTGAGTTGATGCCACCAATTTTGCTTAGCTGGCCATGAGAGGTTGACCAGCTATGACGTTTCCTCTGCCTACATCTCCCAGAATGCTGTGTGGTTCTGGATCTAAATTCAGTGAATATTCTCTATATTGAATATTGAATCAGATGTATTATATATTGATATCATCTGTGTTGCAATGTATATTGTTATTGATTTATTGTCCAGCCCTACCCCTGACCTGCAATAACTCAATATTTTAATGATATTTAACTGGTTTTCACAGCCGTTTTGTCCTATAAAGTCTCTTGATGGAGATTCTTAGTGGAAAGAGTCTTGTGGTAAAAGTGTTGTAGAGGGTAAGAAGTTGAAGAAGTGTCCGGATACCAACCCATTCCTCCTCGTCGTACTCTTTGTGGTGTGGTATGGAGTCTTGGTGCTTCAGCGACCCGCCGTCTCCTCCTTTCACATTATTACACGCCACCGGGCTTTCTGTGACAGGACTGTGGCCCGGTAGTCCTTGGACCGGACTGTGATTCAGGTCCCCACCCTGGCTTTGCTGGTGACACAGCACCGGAGTTTGCTTCTGGCTCTTGGAGACGTACCCGGGTCGGGCCGCGTGCAGCGCTAGCAGGGCGTTCTTGACCAATTCGTCCTTAAGCGTGTGGACAAATTGCTCCGTCTGCAGCAAACGAAGAAGGAAAGAGATGGGAAAAAAAAGACAGACAGCGGAAACTACACAACAAATAATAATGGAAGTGCTGAAGATACAAAGCGGACAGGGTGTGTGAGACAGAGAAGGGTCGTCACGTCGGCGAGGCGGAGTGGGTTTGAAGAAAACACAGAGACGTATTTACAGAGGAAGTGAAAGAAACAAGGAAAGTGAACACAGTCCTTCAGTATAAGGAAGATGCTCTCCATTACCTCACCTCAATGGAAGAGGAGAATAACAGCAACAAACAATTCAATTACTCCTCCTCCGGCCCTCCTCTCCAAGGAGCCCTCCCCTTCTGATGTCAAATTCACCAGCTACTGTTTGCTGCTGATCATCCTGGAAGCTGCTGCGACTCCCAGGAGGAACTCAGTTACCAAAGCTGCTTTATCACCACAAAAATGCAGCTAAACCAAACACAACAACCAGAGTGCCAAAAGGAGACCTGTGGTGTCTTTGCATACATGGACTCGGTTCGTATTTTTCTGCTTCAACCCCCATGATGTGGACCGAGAAACTGCAGGTTCTCCGTCAGCCCTAAAGAAAAGCACTGCAGTGTCAAATCTCCAGCCAGCTCTGAGCCGCGTCCTGCACAGACTAGTCCAAACTTCAGCCGGCTTCGTCTCCAGTGAAGTATTCATCTTTTTAGAGCCTGGGTGTAAAAGTAACCCAGTGGTTTTTAAGCAAATCGTGGTAACGCTTTATTTGAAGGGCTGAGCATAAGACTGACATGATGCTGTCATAAACATAACGCCACCAGTCATGATGATGAAGTCGTCTTCGTAAATGTAATTTGGTAAATAATGACACTTTTAATGGAAAGTTGCATTAAAAGTCCATTAAAAAGTGTCAACTTTTCATTATTTGGTAAATAATGAAACTTTTAATGCAAAGTTCCATTAAAACTTGAATTAAAACACCATTAAAAGTGTTAACTTTGCATTTGGTTATGTCATGCCATGTTTATGACATGTCAGTCTTATGCACATCCCTTCAAATAAAGTGTTACTCAAATTGTTATTTCTAAAAATGGGGTTTCTTCCCTGGGTGACAAATCTTTTGGAAATGTGTTGCATCATCACTTCAATGCTATTTTAAAAAAACAAACAAAAAAACTTTTCTATTGAAACCTCAGGAAAAATTTAAATATTTTCTCACAAACTGATAATGTAGAATTTTCATCTTTTTTCTTGAAAATATTTCACATTTACTTCTCCATAGCCAAATATATTTTTTTCTTTATCTGCGGCGGCTCTACAACTTTAATAGTCTATTTCAAAGAGCATATATTTTATGATGCAGTTTGCCATGAATAAAACATACATTTACTAACTCATGTGAGCCCAGAGTTACAGTTTTTATTAGAGTTGACCATCTGATGATTGCCTAAGAAGAAAAGCAAACGGTAAAGACTCTTAAAAACACAATTATATTTAATGTGTATCCATTTAAACCTAAATTATCTCCATTTCTGTAGGTCAATGATGCGACAACTACAGTCTATAAGTAAATCAAATGTGTAATTGTCTGAGAAAATGCATGTCTGATGGAAAACTGCTGCACATAAATGAGTGAAAGATGAAAAATCCAAACAGCCAAAAGAAGAAAACGGATTTAAAAAGAACAAAGTTTGGCAAAGACTGAAGATTCAAATCAGGCTGAAATTAAGCTCTGCTTATCTGACCTTAAAATTAATTTTCAATCTGAGTTAAAGTATTAGTCACTTCTCTAAAGTGAGTTCACAAAGAAAAATATTGTATTCAAGATTTAAGCTTGATCAGAAGGTCAAAGCACTGGTGATTCGTTGAAAATTAACGAGATAAAACCATGATCATAACACAAGTGGTCCACATTTTTATGGTTTATTGCAGGAAGTGTAGATAATGTGTTTAAAATGTTAAAAACAGAATTGAAGATATGTTTACTAAGGTCAAAGATAAATGGTGCACATCTCTGCAAAAAATACTTGTTTGTGTAATTTCTCAACATCCATCTTTGAAAAGGCTGAAACGCTGAGCATCCCTGAAGATAAAGTGTTGGTTGCCTTTCTAAGAATCTGCTGATCTGATCTGGAATCAGGAGCATCTGAGTCTGAAGTCTGAAAGCGCCTCAGCGCGATCCGACTGTGAAAAAATGTTATCTTTGATCTGGGAAAGAGAAGAAACATAAAAATCCATTCACCCTCAATGATTTCCCCCTGAAGGATGAGCGCATTTGGGCTCTTAAAAATAGAACTCGCTCACTTCTCTTCTGCTCACTTTGTTTTAGAAACAGGAATGAAACCGGTCAGATCTCAGCTACCTCTTAAGACGGTATATTTCCACATATGTAGATGGATACAGATCAAATCCCACTGGTTCTCTTTTTTTCTTTTTAAAGCAGCAAACCAGGAACATGATAACGTTCCAAGGACACAGCTGAAGGCAGGGAAGATTAGTCCGTTCACTGTGATTATCATCAGCGTGACATTATTATTATTATCATCATCAACACAATCATTATTATATAAAGACAAGAAACTTTTTTTTATACCCAGAGCTAATCAAGAAGTAGAAAGGCACTGACTTACTGGAAACAGTGAATAAGGATAGTCAAGGCAAACCTTGGAAAGATCTTGGAAAGAAATTGTTTCACTCTAAATGCTGCGTTCCTGATTTAGACAAATCTGTATGCTGCTATTTAATTTAAAAAAAAATTATTAAAACAGTTAACGGTCTTAATGCAAAACAACACTATAATACAAGTAGTTGCTCGTTCTGAAATGAGACGAAATGATTAGAAGCTGAGACGAGGCAAGCAGCGGTGAATACCAACTCACAGCAATAAAAACAACCAAACACCTTACAGCTACTAAAGGTGTAAAATGCAAATAAGTATACAAACACTAACAGAAAAACATAATATGTTCCAGTAGAATAAACAGTCTGATCTCTAGAGGAATAAAATTACTTGGGTAAAAGCAATAATGATAAACTAATGAATTAAAAACACAGATGGTCACATAACGGAAAGACACCTCAGCGCCGGGAAAACCCATTTCAACTGAAATATGGCGGAGTCATGATCTGGGGTTAGTTTGCTTCAGATGGAGCAAGACACAAGTTAAAATAATATCCAAGTCCAGATGTGGGATTCTGACAAGAAGACTGAATCTAAAGGTGCTTTAATAGTGTTTTTAAGTCATATTTTGGAGAATTGTATCCATAAACTATGAATTTTGTAGGAATTTCTGAATTAAGGTTTGTACTGCCAATATTGTGGAAATGACTTCACATTTTTTGCTTGCATTCAGTCTACAGGCACTGGATTGGGTTTGTATTGTTCAAGATATAGACAAGATATAGACGGGTTTATCTGAGAAAATCTGGGCAGTTTCATGAGGAATTACAAGGTTTACATTTTTTGAAGATTTGGTTTGATGCCATCCATTTTCAAAATGCATCGTAATGGCCAAACCTTTCAGGAGTCTGTGCTGGACTTAGAACCCGTTGATAACTGCTTGCAGTTCTAGTTGCTTCAGAGTTTGCACAATACAGATATTTAGCCTCAACAGGTGTTTTTGCTGGACAGCCTCAAAATGCTACCAAACTAGCTTAATGTTTTAGGTGGAATCTCAGAAGACTCTGCCTAACATCATCGTTTGTATGTAAAGACATGTCAGACTCAGCACACAGCTGCAAAAAACAGCCTTAAAAAACTAATGTCTTGTGCCTGCTGATGGTAGCTTCATGCAAAGCAGTTTGCTGAAGTGCTAGGCTAATGTTAGCGTGTTGAATCCTTTAATCTCCATGGCAACCATCCAGCTGCGTTTTGCCCGAGCTGTGCCTCAAAGGAGCCGTGCCTTCGAGGCACAGATCCTCCTCAGAGCTGCAGTGTTCAGGCTTCTGCCTCACAGAGCAGCTCTCCTACTCAGCTCCTTCAGACTAGCAGCAGCAGTTGGAAAACACCTGGTGGAACTGTGCGTATGCTGAGCTCATTATAGGAGCTACTTCTCAGTGTAACGCTGGTAAAAACGATGCTAAAGGTTTAATAAAAGAGCAATGTTGAGATGACTTCCTCAAAGTGGAGTTTCAAACAGAGCAGGAGTTTTTAAAGAGACAGAGGCTCAATTTCAAAGCAGTATAATATGAAGTCAAATTCCTTTTAAGTCACATTTGATATACAGAGCAAGTGAAGGTAACACGGTTGAGTTGATTATGCTATAAAATGATGCAGAAAAACACCGCCCCTTTAAGCAAAGCACATAATTAAGTTCAAAGCAATTTTCATTTTCCCACCACTCAACATAAATAGAAACCTTTATGACATTTATGAGACTCCTTTCACAAGAACATGGTGGAACTTTTATACTTGTTGTTGATTCATGGACTTTACAAGAAACAAGTAAAACCTGTAAGCTTTGAATTTCTCTCCATCAACTCTCAGTGAAAGATTTAATTAAAATCAATCGGTTGTATATTTGACCACCTAACAGGAAACAAAAACCCGTATCTGTGGTTCATTAAAACATTCCAGACTTTACATGTTTACAAAGCTGCACCACTCAAAGTCTCTGCACACTGTTTCAGGCATGTGTCTGCATAAAAATGTTTGTGTGCTGCTCCTTCATCATGGACTTTGGGATTTGAAGAGAGAAAGAGAGAAAGAGAGATGTCATCATCAGCTTTCTGACAAGCACACAAACCCGTTCACACTCCCACCTCCCGCTGCTTCACACACAAACACCGACAAACCCAGCTTGAGATTTTAATCAGCGCGCGGCCCTCCTTGTGCTGACCAGGCCAGGGGCTTGCTCGGCCAGCGTGTGCGTGTCTAATCAAGGATGAGAGGAAGCGGTGACAGAGCGAATGTACCAATTAAGGAGGCTGATTGGGCTCTGTTCCACTGTGGCACAAACAATCTCTCCCACAACAGATTGCAATCTGACAGCACCAGATGTAATTCATTAATTATACTGATAAAAATGCTCTAGCTCCATAAGCCACCATACCGCACATGCATTTGTTTCGTTTTTTTTGTTTGTTTTTTTGTTTTTGTTGGGAGATCGGCTATTAAACTGAAATATTAAAAATCGTTTGTGAAAACTTTACATTTTTGGGTATCTTATTTAAAAAAAACAAAAAACATTTTAATTGTGTTTTTAGGTCACATTTTGGGGATTTTATCCATAAGCTATGCATTTCATAGGAATTTCTAAATTCAGGTTTGTTCTTCCAAGATGGCATTTATTCATGTTTTGGTTGCATTCAGTCTAAGGGCTTCGGATCGGGTTTGTGTTACTATAGACAGGGTTATCTGAGATCATTTGTGAAGTTTAATGAGAAATCACAGATTAAAAAAAAAAAAGTCAATATCATCCATTGGCAAAATACATTGCAGTGGCCAAACCTTTCAGGAGTCAGCGCTGTCCTACAAATTCCCAACTTGTTCTTTTACCTAAGATTTCTGTTAAACAGGAACTAAAATAATTATTCATGGAAACTTTTACATTTTTGGGTGTCTTCTTGTCAACACAAACTGTTGGTAGAAAAGTGTAGCTTGTATAAAATCCCTTCGTGGGCCTCCAGTGAAACGGCTTGCACCAACATAATCCACATTTAAACACCGCCACTAAAATGAATGTTAACAGATTTTAATAAAGAGGTATGAATGCAAATAAATTTTGACAAACTTAATCTCAAGAGTTTGTCTGCTGCTGTGGATTGGGATGGAGAGCAATGAAGAGGTCGCTGAGACGCAGGTGAAGGAAGATGAGAGATTTAGCTGCTGGCTCACCTTGTCGGAAAGGCTCTTGAGTGCATCCTTGAGTCCAGAGGAGGAGTGTTCAAGGGCGGCCTGGAGGAGCTGGTCAGCCAAGCTGGTGATGAGGGGCTGGAGGAGACTCACGGTGCTGAGTACCTCCTGAGCTTTGGCTGTGTGCTGAGGGGAGTAGTAGATACACTGGTAGGCAGTGCTAAAGCTGAGATACAAGAAGAGAAAAAAAAGCACAAAAAATTAATATTTGAACTACAGCTGCATGGCTATGAACTGAAAAAAACGTTATCTTTGGAAAGATGTATGATATTAGCCCGATTTTTAAATTAAGTCTGATGCGATGTAAGATTTAAAGTCGTGAGAAATTAGGACTCCCCATTAAATATGTATTTCTTTATTAGGAAGAGCTCATATGTTGACGTTTAATTATTTGATAGCACTTAAAGAACAAAAGTTAGCCTTCTGCCACTTGATATGTAAAAGTTTTTCAGCTGAGGAAAAACTAAAGACGTGCTGCCAATAACAGGCTAAAATAACTGTTAATTTTATTTGGCTACAGTGTTCTATAGTTAGTTTTTATTTGATATTGTGAAATAGGTGCTATTTTGCACTAAGTGGGAAGCTAGGTATTATTGGCATAAAATAAATACAGGTAATAATAAGAACAAGTTTACGTGAGGCACTTACTTTTGCCAGTCTGATATTTTTCTAAAGACAGTTTCTCCAACTCCACACTCTTTAGCTGTGACATGGTTTTTCTTTATATTATCTTTATTTCCAGCCTGTTTCAACCCGGCAGCATCACAGTGAAGTCGGTATCTGGGCTTTGACTCCATTTCCCAATGCTCAGCCAGCGTTTGATGGATTAACTGGTATGTTTTGGATAACTGTCATACTGCAGTGTTCAGTTAAGTTCAGCTTTATTTAATTATTTATTTTTATTTTTCGTCCTTCAGTTCCTTCTGATACATGGTGTATTCATGGTGGATTCTATGGTTCAGGCAGATCCTGCAGCAAAATATCATCCCAAACCACAACACTTCCACCTCCATATCTCCCAGCTGGAGTTCAATTCTTTTAATTTGATTTGTGTAGAAAACATTACATTTCATCTGTCCAAAGAACAGATGAAATCTGCTTTCTGTCTGGCAGTCTATCGTCAGGTCAAATGTTTTTTCTTAGAGAACAATACTTTGTCCTCTCAAACTTGGGCAGACTGTTTCTGATTTTACAGGCATCATGCTAAAATTAGCAAGAGCCTGCTGAAGGTCCTGTGATCACAATTTCGGGTTTTTGGAGACCAGGAATGTTGGTAGTTGTTTTGAATGTCCCGTATTTGCTAGACTGTTTTCCAGACAGTGGAAAGAATGATTTAAAATTGCTTTGAGTTCTCCCTTAATCCCTTTTGTCTCTTGGAAAAACACAATTACAGTGTCGTAATTATTTAACGTTACATTTCTTGCTCCCATGTTGGCTTGCAACACACAGTGAGCACTCAAAACTTGTAAAAACATTTAAATATTTCCTCCATTCCAAGTGAGACAAAAGAAGGAACAGAATAATTTGTCATGCAAGAGATTTTCCTTTTTCAACAATTATTCAGGCCGACTTTTCTCAGAGTTTTTCTATTTCTCTTCCAGGCATGACTGTGGTTAGAAGATGTCTGTAGGTGAAAGAAATGCACAGCCGAGCTGTGAAATTACACAGTAAATTGCTTTGAGTTTCACATTTGGTTGTGTTACGGTTCAAAGCAGCTCAAAACAAAATAAAAAATTTATTACTCCAAACACGGATTTTAACATTAACACTAGCAATACTATTTGCATACAAGTTCAATATATAAAAATGTCAAGGTTATCCTTTTTAAACAACACAAACTCTTATCAGTAAAAGGGATATATAATGTCTATAAATACACTTGCTATGTTTAAGTGCTAGAATTACCAATTATAAACTCATTTCTTGAGAAATTGGGATCTTTGTTCTTGAATTAAAAATGTAGGTTGTTGAGCCGAAGGACCAGGGTTGAATTAGGAACTTTAGTTACATGTGTGAGAGGAATTAAATCAGACAGAACTGGGAAACGTTTTTCAGGATGAGCAGATGTGATCTGCAGCCAAGCAGGCGTGAATAAGAATCTGGAGTCAAAGGTCAGCATCTGAGAATGAAAATACAGAATTTTACTTTTAAATTGACATGTAAGGTTTCTAATACCTAAAAAAACAATTTACCCATATTGATCTATTTGAGTTTATTCCATCCAATGGGTAGCAGATTTAGCTTAAATCAAATATCCTACACTACAATTCAAGACAATAATAATGAAACTCAAAATTTTATTACCAATAACATAAATATCTTCACTTAAATGTTAGAGCCATAATTTAATTCTGCATCTAAAAAAAAGTTTTTGTTTCACAAACCAAACTGTGATATGTTAGATTTGCAGTATTCTGCATGACATTAGTCAGTGTTTGTCCATGAAACAGAAAGTAATCCAGTCATAAGATTCAAAGCATAAACAAATGACATCTGGAGCTGCTCAGTGTGTTGGACTCATGTAAACGTCACAGCAACGTGTTTTTTTCTGGATGCATTTTATCATCAGTTTAGAGGAACAGCTTCACAGCCTAAACTGTCAGAGTCGGACCTGCAGTCCAATGCCAGCTCATTTGCATTCCATAAATAATTAATCCCTTTCCAGTCTAATCAAACATCCTCCTCTGCTCACGTTCCTGTGACTTTCAATGAATTTCCTCTTACTTCGTTTTGTCTGATGTGATGTAGAGCGGTGCAGTCATTTGTAACCTCCCCCCCAGGCTCGGTTAAAGTCAACTCCTCCAGGCTTTATGTAGGTCAGAACCCAGAGTCAGATCTAAACCTGGATCCTAAAGTTGGAGCTAAACATTTTGCATGTGAATCTGCCTTTTGAGGAACAGCCTTTACCGTGTGCGTTGATATGCATCAAAATGTTCAAGGTCAAAGTGAATGTTGGCCATGAAATATGTCTTCGGTAAGCTAATTTTAAAATTCTGGCCTTGTCGTTTTGCCTAATGAGGCCCCTGGAGGACGACCACCCAGAAAGTTGAAGGTAATCAAAGCAATTATCGAGTGAAAGCAAAACATGGTGCGGTCACTGACGCAGAAGACCATCTTTTCTACAAGACCACTTCTAATTTACCCATACCTTAAAGCGATTGATTTCCACCAAAGACACCTTCAAAAATGCAAAGAACAGTAAAATCCATTTTACTTTGCTTCATCCCTTGTGTGTTTACACTGATAAAAGACCATAAACGATCTTCCACAGGAGAAAAAAAGCTTCAAAAAGAAGCAAAGGAGAAAGCAGTTGCTGTACTCCGATTCAATAACAGCACTGTTGACTCATAAGTACAAATCCAATCCCATTAGGAAACATATGCAGACGGTAATGAATGCAAGAACCTGCCACCTGATGCTAAAAGGACAGAATTGATCCCTTCCAAGGCTGGCTTTGGCAGGGAAATTTAATTGCCTCATCAGGGTTGTTGTAAGTCCAAACAGGTCAACAAAGATTGCAAAGTGAGCGAAGGCAAAACAGCATAAATCTGTGAATGCAAATTTGATAAGAGGCCAAAGGGGGGTTGCACATTTCATTTGAAGCCTTGGGTATGTTTCCGTCTCCAGCATATCTAAAGGCTTCTGTTCTGTGTGTCACGTTTTTAAACACCGTGCCAAGACAGAAAGCTGCAATATAATCCAGATACAATAACCCTGCAGTAATTATTGCTTATGTAAGAGGTAAATATTTATGTTTTATTGAAGATGTGACAGAGAGACGATTGGACTGCTGAGAAATGTTAGATCCTAGTACCACCGAGCTAAGAGGGAGGACAGTTTTCCCAGAAAACAATATTTATGCTTGCCTGACTCGTCTTAATGTTAAATGATCACCTTTATTTGAGGGTTGTGATAAAAATGAAAATTACATTGAAATTATTCAAAGATTAGAAACAAGAGATGTTTGTTTTTCTTTTTATTTACTCCTGCCTCTGTTCACAATGACTTTGGAAATGACAATGTAATTAGATTTTGTAACATGAATACAAATCATTTATCTAGTCAACTTCTTGTCTGGTTGCTACATGAACAAGACCTCAAAGAGTTATTAGTTTATAGTGGAGAGGTTTAATAAAAACCTCTACAGAGACTCTAATTTGTGACCGATCTGTCATGATTTGTAGTGATAAAGGAACCAAACAGAAGCAGGAGGCAGACACAGCCATGTAGAGAACATGTTCTTGTAGAGAATCCAACATCAGTGGCTCTGAAGGATGTGCTACCTCACACAAACTCGAGGCCCGGGGGCCAAATCCAGGCCGCCATAGTTTCTGATGTGGCCCTCCAGACTCCAGAGGAACGCAGAACCGTCAAGGTAACAGCAGTTTGCTTAAATATTATTTTATCAAACAAATCAAAGCAGATTTTATCACTTACCTGCTAAATTACGTCAATCAGTCCCTCCAGTTTTTCAAAAATAAACAGTTCACATTCATTTATAATTGTGAGTTTATCAAATATTTTCTTCAAAAACTGAGAAAAACATAGGGCTCCCACCTGCAGGGGGCAGTATTTGTTACTTCTACTACACTGCTGCCTCAACCTGACTTGGTATCAAATTACAGTTCAATTGATGTGAAGAGTGAGAAAAAGTCACATTTACCGTCATACATAAGTGCAAATATCGCAAAATTGCAAATATTTCTGAAGTAGCGTTGCAAAATCTGTAATTTCAATTACAAAGAAAAAGAATCACAAAAAGCAATTGTAGAGGATGTAATCACTGAGGAAAATATGTTCAATATTTTTTTTTAATTTAAGAAGTAATTATCAAATGCAGACTGCCATTTCTTAATATTTTTTACAGTTTTTTGTGAGTTTTACATTCTTGCACAATTGATCCTTTTAGAGCATCCTGATGTGAATGTAATCCCAGTATCTTGATTATATTAACCAAAAAATATGTGCTTATTTCTCTCAGTGTAGTTAGGGAGAGTATCTCTAGGAATCCATCACTCCTTTTCATATTTGATGACGTTTTCCAGCTTTCCAAAGGTCTTTATGGTTTCCTGTTTGTTCATTTAAAGAAGCTAAAAAAAATCCTTTACAGCTTCAAAAACAACATTAGAAAAATAAACGAGTGTAGAACGACACTTCATCAGTTTAACTTCAATGCAGGAGGCAGTTGGTACAGATTAAACTGGGGAAACTGGATTCCATCCTCAGTTTAAACACACTGATCAGTAGGTTTGTCTAGAAATAGCACTAAGAGAGCAAAGCGCTGGGCCCAGTGGCCTAATTAAGCAAGTATACATGGCACATGGTTAATTAATAGTGGAGAGGAAATTAATGAAAAGCCAGCGGCCTCCTGCTGATAGCTAGCAGGAATTAAAATGCAGCTGCGTCAGCAGAATTCCCTGCAACCTTTTACATGACGGTCAAAGTCTTCTCTGCCATTTTTTTTTAACAGCTCACTTTAATCAGTGAGCTATATATATATATATATATATATATATATATATATATATATATATATATATATATATATATATATATATATATATATATATATATATATATATATATAGTTTTTACCACTTCCAGGAGGTAAAAACACACGGCTACCTTCAGATGCAACCCCAAGGATCTGATCTCCGTCCAAATCATTTTAACTGTCAACCCTCGTTAGTTCCTGAATCTCTGATCTCGTCGCCATCCGTTAGAAAAAAAAAAGCCAAAGCTGTCCTCAATGATGCAGAAAAAGACAAACCATGATCTGTGACCAGAAAAGCCTCAGGGCTTCTGCCAGCTACCTTCTCCTTCAGTCGCTGACGCCTGGATGTGGTTGACTCAAGAGCAGGCCATGAACTACAAGCTGCTGTCCATCAACATGGGGTCCCAGCCGCTGCCAACGGCCTGGCCCTTTTTTCCTCACAGACGGAGAATCCTGGGAGAAAGTTATTTTGTTGGACAACATGCTGCTCGTCACACTAAATCTGAAATCAGCCCCAGGAGACTGTGTTAAGTTAGGGCTGTGTGGTTTCGACCACTCTCCTTGCCCCAGAAATGTGACATCTGGCTTTGCTGCTTGACACAGATGCCTGGCGAACCAACAGAGCCTCCTTCCTCTCTATCTGTAAAGGAGGACACATTTCAAACAGAAAGTGTCCTACTGATGACCTACTGCACATCTTAAGTAGATGTGCAGCAAGTCCAGGTCGACAAAACAATCATTTTCCTAAAATACATCTATAAGAAAATCTGTTGGATCATAGGTAAGGATGCAAACCAATAATCAACCAACAGTTAATTGTCGATTAATGGTTTGTAAGATTCAAATTAGTTCCAATCGATTAACTAATAACGTCTGATTAGACGGGTCTTTCTCAAACTGTGGCCCTGGACTGCTGCTCTGCAAGGCACTGAATGCAAACGACCATTTATTTGATGTGACGTGAACTCAAAGTGCAATTTCTACACTTAGCTTACCAAAGGATTGTGTTTCAGAATAATAATGGATAAATGACGTAAGGCCAAGGCACTCAAAAAAAGCTGAAGATACTGGTGGAAAGAAAACAACGTCAGGAAAACTTAATGATCAGAAGAATTCATGTCTGCAGGAATAATTTCCAGTTTCTCAGGGCGTGTTGCAGAACTTTTGTTTTTAGAACATTATTACATCCCCAACATCTATAATAAAATAATTATTTATGTCAGAGTGTTTACTAAATGGGTTAAGTTTCCTCAGCCTGAAACACTAGCTAAGACATTTCAGTATCGCAGTGCTGCTGCCATCCAGCAGAGGGCGACGTTGGTCCTCCTTAATCAGAGCTGGATACAGAATTAAAGATGGCAGGCGGATCCCAGAACAGCAGGAAACAGAAATGGTCCGACAGTCCAGTGTGGGTTGAAAACAGCATTTTGTCCAGTTCTGATTAGAAATATGAACATTCAAAAAGCTCCTGAAGTTTCACCTTTATGGCGCTCATTGATGGAGAAGCGCTAAGCTTTCAGCCAAAACTAATTACTGATGTTCTAGGAAGATGATAAAATTCAGCGCTCTTCCTCACTGACAGAACTTTGTACGAACGTCTCTGTTCATGGAGGATTTAGTGTTTCACATATTTTACGTTCATCTCTTATTTTTTGATTCAGCAACACAATAGTTTCCTGCTTTGTTAAATTTTCTAAATATGTCTACGTTCAGTAATGTGAGAACACCACAATCAGTAAGTCTTTAACACAGCTGCACAAAATACTGCAAATGCATTGTGCCATTTTTCTAAAACAAAAATCAGCATATTATGAAAGCTTTAGCCTTTCATGAGCCTTACATATGAAGATAAAGGCTTTAAGTTTCAATCTGCAGCAATGTTTGATACTTTTATTTTGAAATAAGATAGGAATTTGAGATGGCCAGTTGCATAGTGACAGTTGATTATTAAGGATTTTTCATCCGGTTTACCTGCAACACACTTACCTGCCCCAATATTAAGCTAGAAATTGTTTGCGTGGTTAAATTTTGAGTAAAACTGTCTTAATTGTCAGCCTGCAGCAGGGCAAGGACAGCATAGCTATTAGATTATCATTCATTATTCTGTGGAGGGTCTTACTGGAAAACTGAGACCATCTCTGAGAATCTTAAAGTTTATAGTTTGATTAAGGAAGAAAAAGATAAAAATCCTCTTGCATTTCAAACAAGCATTTAGGGAGTAATGCATGCACTGAAGAAAGATAAAAAGAAAAATGTGCAGTTTTTCTTTTTAAAACTGAGGAATACAGCGGTCAGAGATGGAACATATTACACTCTTGTTCTATTGCCAAGTTTGGCCGGCGCAGGTTGTTAATGGCTCCAGAAAGATCCCATTGTCCCCTCTTCTCCTGTCCACAGAACAAAGATGAATGGCTCTTTTATTACCATCCTGGTAACACATCTGTGCTCAGGTTTTCCTTTTTTCCAGTCCCTTCCCATCTTCTATTTCATGATTTAATATCATATCGAACAGCCAAGTCTCACATCTCACCAATTGTTCATTTTTTAATCAAACATAATTAGAAAAGAGTGTATCTTCAAGACGAGGGGGTAGGCTGGGTGAAGTTTAATTATCCTGGAAATGTGTATTTTTGGTAAAACAGGCTGAACTTGTGCTGAATTTTCAGGGAATCTCAGATGGAAATCTCCAGACCGAGCTGCAGTGACACACAGAGTGCCTCACTGAGTGGTTTCTTTAAAACGTAGAGCCTGGGTTCGCTCCCGTTTCTGACCACATTCCAGGTCAAACATGAACTGCACATTGCACAGCGCAGGTCGCAGCCAGTTAGCCAAGTGGAAAATTGGAAAATTTGAGCTACAGTGAGTCATTAGCTAAATCAAATACGAAACAAAAAGCCCCATCTCCCTGGGGAGTTACCTCTGAAGCCTAATCTCTTACGCAAAGTAAATGATTTCACTTCAGTGGTTTCTCAGAAATACGCTAACCTTATCACTGTTCATGCAGGCAGACAGAACTGGCCATCTTCAGCAAATTCACTTCTTTATTTTTTAATCTGCAAAAGCCCCAAACTATTTTCCCATCAGTTTTTTTCCATTTCATGCCCACACTTCACCCCTCTTCATCTTTTCTTTCCCACTCGTTCTGGTGCTGCAAACTCTGTAACTAATTAGATCTGGCATGGTCTGTAATGACTTTGCACTCTATGGGGAGCAATGATGGAGAGAGAAAAAAATCACCTTTTGCTTCTTTAGGCATCATTCAAGTGGCCACATACTGACATGCAGCTCCAACCTCCAACCTCTGAACAAATAAAGCTAAAATCTGCAGCATCTCGCTGATCTGAGGTTTCACAATGCAGGCCTGGCTACACAAGAGTGCAACTTCACTCATAACACTGTTACTACAAAAATGGCCTCGTAACAGTCTTTGTGAAGCTGTCAGTGCTGCTCTCAGAGGGAATAAGAAAAATACAAAGTCGTTTGCTGACAGTAATGATCTGACAACAAAAAATCTTTTTTTCTATTTTGGTCAGTGAACGAATCATTAAGTAGCCGTTTTCTATACGGCATCATCCACATTTATTGACAGATCTACTGGAGATGTGTTTTATATCTTTAAAATAAATTCAGCTTTTACTGCAGCAGCAAAATATCATAGAAGAAAAACAAGATAAATAAATAAAAAATCAACAAAGACGCTGGTGCCATAGTTATTGGGTACTGCAGAGTGTTAGGGTCACTGCGGATTAAAGACAAATAAAGAATGTTTCCAATTCCACAAAAAACTCACGTACTTACAAGATAAAATAAAACTAAAAAAAGTTCATGCAGGATTCACTCGACCCTCCTGGGATCTGTGCATTTGTCAGAAAAAACACAAAGTTTGGAAGCTCTATGGTTTAAGTGGTAACTTTAAGAGATGAGTATCTGGATGTTTCCCTCAGTGAGTCTGGACTCTCAGCATCAACCTGGTTCAGGCAAAGATGCTGAAATTTAGCCCATCTTCACAGCCACGGAAACTTTTTCACCACAGACAGCTGGATCTAGTGGCGCAACTACATATTATTCAGGTGGATGCAAAAACATAGATCGGCGTCCCCCCTCCCCCCGACCGAGGGAAGGAACGTCAGGGTGAAGGAGCGACGCTCACTCAGCCCTCTCACCCCTCTCACCCCCGAGGCGACGATACGTGAAGGGTAAAACTCGCTACATTTACCTCGTTATGTGCGCGAGGTGAAGGAGCGTAAGGCGCGCAGAAGTGTAAGGGAAAACATCATCGGCGCGCCGCCCCCTCCAGACGGGGTTTTGGCGCCCCCTCTGGTGCTGCGCCCCTATGCGTTGCATACTCTGCATACCCACTTTTTGCGCCACTGGCTGGATCAATGCCAACAGCTCCAGACTTTTCAATCAAGTAAAATACAAATCATAGCAGAAAGCTATTTTACTGCAGAGCTCAAACAGGCAAAGCTATGGTGTAACGTAATCTCAGCTCTGATCATGAATCATTAATGATCTGACAGAGAGTAGTTAGAATAAAGTGAATTAATGATTTAACAATCCAACTGTCAATGGATTTATTCCTCACAAATACTGGGCTTGACATTTGAAGTGGAAAAAAAAGAAATCAGTGATACCTCATGCTTTTATGTTTTTATCAGTACTTATTTTTACTTTCAGTGCCTAAGGTCCGAATTGAACTTGGAAAGAAATCTTTAGTTTTCTGCTCCGTCTTCTTGGAACCAGTCGTAGAAATACATGAATCTAAAAGTCTCTCTAAATGTTTTTACGGTTCTTCTTACTGACTTTATCATTTACGTATCATCTGTGTGTAAATGTTTTAACTGGGGAATCTTTTAATTAATTTATTTATCACAGAGTTAATTTTTTCTGGGGCTGCACAGTGGCGCAGTTGGTAGAGCTGTTGCCTTGCAGCAAAAGGTTCTGGGTTTGATTCCCGGCCCCGGTCTTTCTGCATGGAGTTTGCATGTTCTCCCTGTGCATGCGTGAGTTTTCTCCAGGTACTCCGGTTGTGTGTGTGTGTGTGTATGGTTGTTTGTCCTGTGCGTCTCTGTGTTGCCCTGCGACAGACTGGCGACCTGTCCAGGGTGACCCCGCCCTTCGCCCGGAACGTTAGCTGGAGATGGGCACCAGCAACCCTCCCGACCCCACCAAGGGACAAGGGTGTAAAGAAAATGGATGGACAGAGTTAATTTTTTCTGATTTGTTGTGGATGTGCTGTAACCTCTGAGTGCCGCTGCCAGTTTTGGCCAAGATTCTTTCATAAAATAGATTTTTAATCTTAAAAGGGAGGAAATTCAAAACAAAAATTGTACGGATTGCTTGAAGAAAAAGTGTCAAAATCTGTGTTGCTGAATACAGCAGCTGTTACTGTGAACTTCTGTCATGTTTCTCCAATAATAACAACACAATTTCTCTTCATAAACTAATTTTTTTTCTGGCAACCAGCCTGAATCCAGCAGTGAGTCCATGTTGTCCGCTGACCTTCATGATCTGTGGCTCTTCGATGAGAGAAGCTAACGCGGCTGATAAAGCTGAAAAATGCTTGGCGGGGAAAAGAGCAGGTGGAGGGGACATCCTAACTCTCCAAACCTTTTCCATCAAGCCTGTTGCCTCTGGTCAAATTAACCTGTCAAATCCTGCGGAGCTCAAGTCTAATTTCAACAAGAATTGGAGCTAAGTAACTGGCTCAGACCTCACAAATCAAGTCCATGGGGCAGAAACAAATTTCCTGTCAGTTTTAATTAAGAAGTTAAAATCTGATTCTTAATAAAAGCCTTTTTCATCAGAATGCTGCTTCAATTAATTCACCCACACTTTCCTTAAATACATCCCTCCTTAAGGGAAATGTTTTTTTTTTTTTTTTTACCTCTTCTTCTCTGCTTCATATCGGCTCAGGAGACGCTGCAGGCCTCCACACTTAAAGCCCTGGAAGTGGGCTGCTGGAGCACCGACAGTGATAATGTCATACAAAGCATCTGGAAAGAGGGAAAAATATATTTTAGTTTGCTGAATTTAAAATATGGAGACAGATAACTAAAATGCAGGAGGCTCCTGAGGGGCTTGAAAGGAAAAAAAAACACAGGAATATAGCAGAGAAAATTTCAAATCTAAACTCAAATTG